>NC_058408.1:50670589-50970589 GCF_002201575.2 Neomonachus schauinslandi
GCCTGCTTCTCCCTCTCCCTCTGCCTGCCGCTCTACTTGTGCTCTCTACCTTTCTGTCAAATAAAGAAATAAAATCTTAAAAAAAAGAATTTGAAATGATTGTAGACATAATCCGTTCTTTACTTGGGTACAAGTAAAGAACGGATTATGTCTACAATCATTTCAAATTCTTTTTTTTAAGATTTTATTTCTTTATTTGACAGAAAGGTAGAGAGCACAAGTAGAGCGGCAGGCAGAGGGAGAGGGAGAAGCAGGCTCCCCGCTGAGCGGGGAGCCCGACGTGGGGCTGGAGCCTGGCATGGGGCTCGATCCCAGGACCCTGGGGTCATGACCCAAGCCGAAGGCAGCCGCTTAACCAACTGAGCCACCTAGGCACCCCTCATTTCAAATTCTTGTAAGAAGTTAGTATATATCCTATACATTGCATTTCTGATAAACGAGAAAAAATTATTCAGTAAATGGGGCAACTAGGTAATGGTCTGGAAAAATAGAAATTTATAACTGCTGTTTTGTTATTTTTAAAATATTTATTTGAGAGAGATCACACACAAGCAGGTGGAGGGGCAGAGGGAGAGGAAGAAGCAGACTCCCCACTGAGCAGGGAGCCCGACATGGGCCCCAGTTCCAGGACCCCAAGATCATGACCTGAGCTGAAGGCAGACACTTAACTGGCTGAGCCACCCAGGCATCCCTCTGCTGTCATATTTTAAAATAAATTCCAGATGGAATGACTATCTGGATGGGAAAAAAAATGGAACTTGTTAAGTATTAGAAGAAAATACAGGATAGAAGTTTAAAAAATCTTATAGAAAAAAGTAAAGCAGAGGGAGATAACGCAGGGAGGCAGCTGGTAGAGAGTGGAGAGCTGCAGTTTGAAACAGATTAGACAAATGGCCTTAGTGAGAGCTGTCATTTGAGTCAATACCTGAAGAAAGTGAGGGAATATGCCATGCATGTTTGAGAGAAGAGCAGTTGTAGGTTCGGGGACTATCAGTTACATTGGCCCCTGAGGTAGGAATAGGTTTGAAATTTTCTAGGTTTGCCACACCAGTGTAGCTGGAGGAAGGGGGAGCAGGGGTGGCATGTGAAGGAGGCAAATCCCATACATTTTGTAATCACTTTGCCTTTTTCATGAAGTTGAGTAGGAAGCCTTTAAAAGATTTTGAACCAAAATAATGATGATTTGACTTGTTTAAAAATGGACTATAAGGGTCAAGTATGGAAGCAGGGTATCAGTATGGAGCCTATTCTAATACAGACATGAGATAATGGTAGCTTGAATGAGAGGGGCGGCAGTGAGCTATTGAGAAGTGGTTAGTTTCTGTTACATTTTCAAGGTTGAGCTGAAAGAGTTGCTGTTAAAGTTAATTAATACAAGGGATGGGGTTAGTTAATAAAATGAGGAAGGTGTTTGGTGGGGAATTCAGAAACTCAATTTAGGACAGATTAAGATACCTGTTAGATTAAAATTGGAGCTGTCAGATAGGTATGAACCAATAAGAGAGAGGTCTGGTATGTGAAATAAACATTTGATCATCATCAGTGTATAGGTTTAAAGTCACAAGACTAAATGAGATCCCCAGAGAAGTCCTCATAGATAAAAAGATGAAGCATGAGGATATGTGTACTGGAGGATACTTGAATGTGGAAGTGGAGACAGGAGAAGGAAGAAACAGTCTATACTGTGATGGAGCTGCTAGTGAGGTACGAGAAGAATCATCTCTGTTGAGGAGGGAGCTATCCTCTAAGTCAGCTATTGCTGAAATTCAAGTAAGATAACAATTCAGAGTTGACTATTAGATTTAGCAACCTGAAGGTCAGTGTTGACATTGATAGAGCATTTCCAGTGTTGAAGATTAAAGCTTGGTTCCATTGGGTTAAAGCGAATGGGAGGAGAAGAATTGAAGCCAGTGAGTATGGACAAGTTTTTTGCAACAGGTCTGCTATCAGAAAGGAAAGAAATAGGGTGGTAGCTAAAATGGAATGAGGATTTTAAGAGATACTTTGTTTTGTTTGTGTTTTACTTGAAGAAAACATGTTGAAAGACGGGAAAGATCTAGGAGAATGGAAAAATTAATAATAGAGGAGAGAGAAGGAGAATTGAGGAAGCAATCCTGGATTAGGCAAGCAAAAATGAGATCTAATGCACAAGTAGATGCATTAGTCAGATACAGGAGCTTTGATCCTTCCTCAGAGTGACAAGGGAGGTGGCAGAGTATATCAGAATATGTATTCTGGTAAATGGAAAGTGTGGTGGTGGGAGCCTTTGGAAATTATTTTCTTATTTTTATATTTTTGCTAAACCAGCAAAATAATCTGCTGAGAGTGATAATGAGGAAGGAAATGGGGGAAATTGGAGAAGAATGAAGAAATTGTGTACCTGTCTTTACCCAAACAGAAGAGTCTGTGTACAAGGGAAATTTACCATGAAACTAGGCAGTGTTAAGGGCACCACTTGAAGATAGTGATGTTGAATTTAAAATTAAATGTATTAAAATGCATGTGATTTTTGACCGAGCACTTCATATTCTATATTTAATGATACTCTTGCATATGTGAAAGGAGGAGGACACACATAGAAAGATATTTTATTGCAGCATTGTTGAACAGTGAAAGATTAGAAAGTAAATGTTTCTCATTAGTAAACTGATAAATAATTTATGATACATCCATATGTTTGAATTCTGTACAACCATTGGGAAAAAATGAGGTAGCCCTAATATGTACTAATATGAAATGATTGTCAAGATACTGTGGAGGGGGGAAGGTGTAAATCAATATGTATGATTTCATCCCATGTGTTTAATTAAATAAAAGAATATGAATACATAGATGCTTGTTTATGCCCAGGGTAATGCTAGTAGGATGCATAAGCTGAAATTATGGGTTGCTTCCAGGGAGGGCAGTTGGGTGCTTATTTGGCAAGATTGGAAGGAAGACTTGTTTTTCTCCGCACTTTTTGAACCATTGCCTATATACATTTTTTTTTTAGAAAAAGATTTTTTTTTCTTTGAAGATTTTATTTATTTGAGAGAGGGAATGAGAGAGAGAGAGCACATGGTGGGGGAGGGTCAGAGGGAGAAGCAGACTCCCTGCTGAGCAGGGAGCCCAATGCGGGACTCGATCCAGGGACTCCAGGATCATGACCTGAGCCGAAGGCAGTCGCTTAACCAACTGAGCCACTCAGGCGCCCTAAAAAAAGTTTTAAGAAAAGATTCAGGCCACGTTGTGGTGGATCTTCAGTAATAGTTGGAGTATGAATTTTACATCGTGGTAAATGAGCAGAATTATGTGAACAGAGCTGTGTTTTTGAAAATTTACCTTTTTATCAGTCCTTCAAATAGATTAGAAAGGAGGAAAGTTAGGAGTAGCGGACTTGGTAAAGAAGCTGTTGCAATAGCCCAGGTTAGTGTTAATGCATGCCTAATTCATATTTCTGTGAATTTCTCAAATGTTGTGTTCTGGCTTTTTAACATCTTATTTTCCATCCATTAGCTAGGTCAGCGTTTGGCAGATAACAGGCATACTGGATATTTGATGGCTGAGAATATTCACGCATCATCCACTTTCTTCCAGTAGGCCTCAGTAATCAGTGACTCTTGAATTTCTGTAGCATCTTCTGTTCCTATCATTTGGCATCTTTTTATATTGTATTATAATCTTTCCCAGTAATTATAAACCCTCTGAGGCTATCTTGCTCTTTTTATCTGCCTATGTTTAACTTGTTGTGTAGGGTGAATTATTATATTATTACTATCATATATATAATATAGTATGTATAATTATTCTGTGTTATTGTTTGCTTTGTCTTTGTATATGTTCTTTGAAGACCAGTCCTTTCATTCTCATTAAAATGGGAGTGGCTTTTTTTTTTTTTTTAAAGATCTATTTATCTGTGGGGGGGAGGGGCAGAGGGAGGAGAGAATCCTCAAGTAGACTCCTCACTGAGCACAGAGCATGACCCGGGGCTGAATCCCAGGATCCTGAGATCATGACCTGAGCTGAAATCAAGAGTCAGATGCTTTTTTTTTTTTTTTTTTAAGATTTTGTTTATTTATTTCACAGAGAGATAGTGAGAGCAGGAACAGAAGCAGGGGGAGTGGGAGAGGGAGAAGCAGGCTTCCCGCAGAGCAGGGAGCCCGATGTGGGGCTCGATCCCAGGACCCTGGGATCATGACCTGAGCCGAAGGCAGACGCTTAACGACTGAGCCACCCAGGCACCCCAAGAGTCAGACGCTTAACTGACTGAGTCAACCAGGTGCCCCCAAATGGGAGTTTTGCTTAGTGATTGAGAGCATAGACTCTGGAACCACATTGCTTGAATTTGAATTATCTAGTGAAGTTTGGGCAAATTACTTAACATCATTATAACTTAGTTTCCTTATCTATACAATGGAGATTTGAAGAGTAAATATATTTTATGTGAGTGCTTAACACAATGCTTTATACGTTGTGAGTATTATATATGTTATGGAAGGTTTAGCTATTACTATTGATTGATTTTGGAGAAAGTCAGTTGAATAACATCAACTGTGTTTGATCTGCCTGTTTCTTTTTATTAAAATGTCCAATTTCATTGTTTCCTTGAAATTATAGCAGCCTCTGTCTTTTGAGGCACACTATCTTGGTGATGAATTAGACCTCTAACAACTGTGTTCCCTTTACATGTTCTTTTTATAAGTAGGATTCTAGTGTTAAGGGATATGAATCCACTTTGCTAATACTTGTTTTGTAATTGCAAAACCAGTATGACACAGTGGGAGCACTGATTCCCTTGTTGGGTTATTGCCATCTTTGCATTGCCTCGGGCCACACTGTACTAGAGGGATAAGTTAACCACCTGTCCTGTGTGGTCTTTTGCCTTGATGCTTAATCACTTGACCGATGGCCCTTTTGACAAAGACTGTAGCTCCAGTTTCCTACAGCTGAATTAACCTTTTAGAACTGTTTAAATAAATCACTTTTTTTTTGCCTTTTTATTTATTTTATTACGTTCACTTTTTAAAAGCAGTTGAAACATTTCAAGTGTGAGAGAAAAATGCAGTTTATTTCCATGTTTTAAAATGAGACCCCATTAATATTATTTTGAGTAAGTTTGTGAAGTTCTAGGGTTTATACTTCTCAGTCCAAATAAATGAGCCTTATTATCTAGCCTGAACAATATGGAATTATTTTCATATGGGTTGATCTAAGTATGCTTTCTTAAAAGTACTGAAATTATAAAGTAAGTATTGAAATTATAAAAAATTCTATGAAACTGAATTTATCATTGCAATAAACTGTCATAAACCACTTGCTTTAGGAATTATTGGTGGGGGGCACTTGGGTGGCTCAGTTGTTAAGTGTCTGCCTTTGGCTCGGGTCATGATCCCAGGGTCCTGGGATCGAGTCCCACGTCGAGGCTCCATAATGGGCTCCCTGCTCGACAGGAAGCCTGCTTCTCCCTCTTCCACTGCCTCTGCTTGTGTTCTTGCTCTCGCTCTCTCTCTCTCTCTCAAATAAATATATAAAATCGTAAAAAAAAAAAAAAAAAAAAGAATTACTGGTGGGTTCCTGGGTGGCTGAGGTGGTTAAGTGTCTGCCTTTGGCTCAGGTTGTGATCTCCGGGTCCTGGGATCGAGTGTCACGTTGAGGCTCCCTGCTCGGTAGGGAGTCTGCTTCTCCCTTCACCCCTCCCCCCTGCTCGTGATCTTTCTCTCAAATAAATAAATAAAATTTGAAAAAGAAACAAGAATTACTGGTGATAGTGGATAGCAGAAATGAATTTTGTATAACAAGGAAAACATACTACAAATTTTTTTAAACTTAATTGCACAAGTGGGTATGTTTGAATTTGTTTACTTTTCATTTTGCTTTTGTTTCAGCTTAACTAGTCACTGTTGAATTATTTTTGTTTGTGTTATCAGATTCCATAATTAAAGCAGCTAAAATATTGTATTGTGAAATAAGAGGCCATCCGTTTTGGGAGTAGCTCTGAAAAACTCTCTATACCTAAAAACTACACTGTTAATTTGAGTTAAATCCTGAGTCTTAGTGATGTGTGGAAGTACTTGATTTTTTTTTTTTTAAGGCAGCTGTTTATCTCCCTTTTTACCAAAATTTACTAGAAATATTATTCTTAAACTTTTTGGTTAGTGTTTTTATTAGAATTTTACAGTTTTTAAATTATAAAAAACATAAATATCCCAGAATATTAAAAAAGGATACTGTATAGATCCTTGATACCCCAGTATTTAAGAAGAAAACATAACCAGAACATAATAAAAAAAATGATGAAGTCAAAAGAAAAAGTTAAGTTTTTCAAAAGTTTTATTTATTTGAGAGAGAGAGAGAATGAATGGGAGAGAGAGTCTCAAGCAGACTCCCGACTGAGTGCAGAGCCTGATGCAGGGCTTGATCTCATGACTGAGATCATGACCAAAAGTCAGATGCTTTAACCAACTGCACCACCCAGGTGCCCCTAAAAGGTTAAGTTTTAGTATGAGTTAAGAATGAGCTAATGCAGCTAAATAATAACCTTTGTTGAAAAAAGAGAGCTATCTTGAATAACAGGGTAGCAACAGAAGAAATAATAAACCTACTGACTTATTTACATCATCAAATCAATTCTTTTGACAGTTTTTATTTATATGGTAATTTTCTCCCTGCATTGTCTTGGGCTGTTGTTTTAATAAGCTAGTGTTTAAACTTCTTTTTTCTTAAAACCTGAGAGGTTGGAAATGGCCTATTAACTTTTACTTGTACAACACCAGAACACTGTCGATTTATTAGCCATGTATGTTTGCAGGTGGAGTAAAAGTATTTAGGGATAATTTAACTAGTTCTTCCTTGAAGTCTCAGCCATGCCCAAACCTCCTAAGTTAAGGATAGGATTTCAGTTCTGATAACTATTCTTTGCCAGACACAGTAATATTTCTCCTTCAGTGGCATTAGGCTATGGGTATAAATTGAATCATGATAGATAAATAGTTGCGATCAATAGTTATGCTGCATTAGACCATAGGGCAGAAGCCGAGTCAGCAGTTCAGTTACAGTTGTACAAATAAATCCATTGCATTGCCACATAGTCCTATGTTATTGGAGGGAGTATTTACTGATTTGTGCTATAGTCAATGACATTTAATGAAATTATTTTAAATGTTATAAAATTAAGGAAGGATTTAAAGCTATAATGAAAAGTGACCATCTCAGTGTCTTTTTATGCAAAATATTCTTCCTGTGTACCTATTTCTTTTATTTGTCATCATTAGCTTAGCAAGCTTTTAAATTATTAACTAATAATTAACTTTCTATAAAAGGATATCACAGGTAACCCAGAAAGAAAAGTAAGCCATGTAGGTATTTATATGCAGTTAGTGGATGCTTGATTTATGCAGAGTACTAGCATATCATCTTAGCGACTTACAAGCTGACTAACTAGGGAAATTGCTTCACCGCTAATCCTCGGTTTTCTCATGTGTAAAATATGGATAAAGATAATACCTATCTCATAGGGTTGTTATGGGAATTAAATGAGTTAATATATGCAGAGGTTATGCTTAGTGGTCAGTGAATGTTAGCTGTTATTGTGTAATTAATTATAGATGAGTGAGAATTCTTATGTATTCTCTAGCCTTATGGCTAAGCTTCTAGAAAAGATGCTTAACTCATTGAGAAATAATGTGTGTGATGATTCATTTCACTCTTCCATTAGGTTACTTAAATTTCTTGCTGTTATATAACAACTTTGTTGAGGTTCCAAGTTAAGTTCTATAAAGGTGAATAAGGTCTGCTTTGCTTTGAAGTGTCTTATTTTGGAACTTGTATAAGAAGTCAGTAAGAGAGGGGTGAATTCCCTAAGTAACTCTATAAAAGGGAGATATTTAGTTTTTCCCTTTTTGTGGCATAAGGAATCTGTACTGGGGGTTCATAAGTCATATCATCTTTGGGGGGTTAGAAATGTGTTTGGGAAAACATAATGATAAATTAATTATTCCATTTTTATATGTATTTTATACCTTTGTCATCACCCTTTTTTTATTCAGTAATTCAGTTTGTGTACTAATTTATTTATTAAAATAACACTAAGTACTGTGAAATTCTGTCATCCTCACAAAATGGTAAAAGGGAAATAGAATTTATGAAAAGATTATTTGGTAATTCTCTTTTGACATATTTTTTAATATACCAAACCATTAAATCTTTCCTTGCTACTTTTATAATTTAACTTGTTAGCCTTTACAGTTGGGGAGGTTGTAATATGGTTACTAAAGTTGAATGGAAAAACATGTCAAGTTTCGAGGAACAAAATAACTATAAGCAGAATTCTGTAGCTATGCACAGTTCTCTACCACTTGTAATTTGATATGTCTTGATAATGACTTTATCTGGATACAGAGCCTAGTATAGTTTGAGGGCATTTCAAGTAGATCTCTTATTATAGACATAATGACTTTAGAAATAGAAAAAAACCTCTGAAATGTTGGCACTGTAAATGTCACAGGGATAGTCAAATAGTCTTACTGACCAAATATACACTTTCTTCCATAGTATTGAATTTGACCGGGATTGTGACTATTTTGCAATTGCTGGGGTTACAAAGAAAATTAAAGTCTATGAATATGGCACGGTCATTCAGGATGCGGTGGATATTCATTACCCTGAAAATGAAATGACCTGCAATTCCAAAATCAGGTACTTAGATTATTTTTTTGGACATGATACAATGTGTGTATAACCTTTAATATCTATGATTCATATGAATTTGTTATTTTACCGTTCTGTGAGACTCCTTATTCATTCATGGTAAACACTAATTGTATACAAAGGATACTTTATAATCTGTCTTATAGATATTCGTTGCTTTTTCTCTTGGGGGGGGTTAGTAGTCATTGTCTTTCTATTTGACAAATGAAAGTCTTCTCTTTGTTTCACTTAATCAAATAAAAATTGTTGTTGTAATTGGCTTCCATGGTGTGTTGAATAAAGGATTACTATAGGCTATTAATAGTGTCTGAAAGTCAGGAATTTTTTCCCTAGTATGTGCATGTCTCCAAATTTTATAATTGTTTATAGTTTTAAGAATTCTTTTTATAAGAACATTCTGCTGCTTTTCATAGAGGGCCTAATATTTAAGTTTCATATAGTAAGGGTTAAAGTTCATAATGAGTGCTTTTCAAATCTGAAATACTGTTAAAAATGCAGAAAGTGGGAATTACTTCAGATCTGCCTCCCCCAAATCTCAGGGGAATCTTAGAATCTGCATTTTTAAAACAAGCTTCCTAAGCTATTCTCATTGGCACTGGCTGAAAATGGAATGATACAAGGAAATCATCTAATAATAAATTTATTTAGAACTTTGAACATTTTTTGGTTATTCTTTTTTTTTTATTTATTTATTTGAGAGAGAGAATGAGAGAGAGAGAGAGAGAGCACATGAGAGGGGGGAGGGTCAGAGGGAGAAGCAGACCCCCTGCCGAGCAAGGAGCCCGATACGGGACTCGATCCCGGGACTCCAGGATCATGACCTGAGCCGAAGGCAGTCGCTTAACCAACTGAGCCACCCAGGCGCCCCGAACATTTTTTGGTTATTCTTATAATCTTTTTTACCTGAGTGAATGACATACATAGTTTGGTTCTAATGCAGTCTGTTTGGAATCCTGTCCTGTTAAAGTCTGAGGCATCCAGGCACCTCTTCATAGGATTATACTTTAAATAAATCCACGCAATGCACTTAGCATGATACTTGGCCATTATTAGGATTCATAGTAAATGTTACTGAAATGACCATGTGGATTAGGGAGTTTGCCTTTTCTGTCTTGACAAATGTGAAAATATGGCAATAGTTTATGGCATGTTGGAGTAAATGGAAGAAGCTGTTCAGGGCTGGAAGCTATGGGTTTAGGACTGAGAGGATCATGTGTAAGAATGCCTAAAGCCAATTTGGAGCACAGCAGTTGTGAAAGTGACCTAAATTACCCAGAATCACAGCTATTAAGTGGCAGCTGTGGAATTTGAGCTCAGGTCTATCTAACTCCAAAATTTAGCTCCTTTGACTGTCTGTATAACTTCTCACAGAAATCCAGTAAATATATGTAAACATGCAAACGAACTCTTATAGTCTCTGAAATTTAGCAAGAATGTAACCAGTAGAGAGTAAAAGACTTTATTGTTTTCATGTGCTTTGAAGTAATCTAGGTTAATTGCTTTCTAAGTGGCTTTTTTCCTTAATATACATTAGTTTTAATACATGATTCACATATGTGTCTTTACCAAAAGCATACATTTTTAGATGTTGCATTCTCAGTTTTGGAGCACTTGAGAATAGCTGAAACCATAAAATGTTAAAAGCTTTCATTCTGTTATATTCAGTCATAAGCTTGTATTAGGTAAGATTTTTTTTTTTTTTAAGATTTTATTTATTTGTTTGACAGAGAGAGACACAGCGAGAGAGGGAACACAAGCAGGGGGAGTGGGAGAGGGAGAAGCAGGCTTCCCGCTGAGCAGGGAGCTGATGCAGGGCTTGATCCCAGGACTCTGGGATCATGACCTGAGCCAAAGGCAGACGCTTAATGACTGAGCCACCCAGGCGCCTCTAGTTAAGATTTTTTTTTTTGTATGTAAATACAAAAACCCAATTCAAATTAGTTTATTAGCTTATATGATTCAACACATCTTGATCCAGGGGTCTACACAATTTGATTAGGTCTCTATCATTGTGCTATGGCATGCTTTGTGCCCTGTTGGCCTCTGTTTTCACTCATAAATATGCTCTCCTCATGTATGAAAGATGGCCAGTGGTGGCTTTAGGCTCCTATCCATCTTTTGGCTAGTGGTCAGAGTGAATAGTGGTAAGGGTCGTTACTTGGTAGCTCAATAGAAAAACTTGGGAGTTATTTGATATATTTCTTCCTAGCTGTGTTGTGAGCAGATTGATTATGAAGCTATGTAGACCATTTCAAAAGGGTTCTAATCCTTCTGTACACATAAAATTTTTGTATTCATTGTTATTTATTTTTACGTAAAGTAAGGTTTAACTATATTTCTTTCTTTCAGCTGTATCAGTTGGAGTAGTTACCATAAGAATCTGTTAGCCAGCAGTGATTATGAAGGCACTGTCATCCTATGGGATGGATTTACAGGACAGAGGTCAAAGGTCTATCAGGTAAATAAGGATACTAGCTATTTAGAAACACATTTTTACTTTATAGTTATAGTTATAAATTTATAATTTATAATTACAAATTTTAAGCCACTATTTAGCATTTTACATAATGCTAAATATGTAAATATAATAGCATTTAAATAATATGTAAATATTATTTGCATATAATAATGCTTTTAATTATAAATTAAAGTTTATAAGTTTATAAATTTAATTATAAATTTAAAGCCACAAGCATTTTTTATCCCTCTGTAATAGGAAATAATGCTTTTCTGGAGCATCGCTTCAGACTTGTTTTGCTTTCGTAGAATGTGTCAAATGAATTTCCAAAAGCAATAAAATATGTATATATAAAAAGTTTGGGAATTACTTCGCATGTCACTTGTTTTCATGGCCTGTTCTCTTTCCCTCTCACCAGAGCAATAAATTGGTATCAAGTTTTTTGCTTTCTTTATTTTAAGATCTATATTCTGTCTGAGACTACTTTGTCTTCCTTCTGTATCCAGGAGCATGAGAAAAGGTGTTGGAGTGTTGACTTTAATTTGATGGATCCTAAACTCTTGGCGTCAGGTTCTGATGATGCAAAAGGTACTATTTGAATCTCTTCTACTTTCCCTCACTCCCTTACCCCCAACTTAATCCTTTTACTAGCAGAGATGCAGATATTTATTAAAAATCGTAACAATCCTTTGTGATTATTATTCTAAAAATAATCTAAGTACAACAATCTATATCTCTTTTGGAGTGAAAGAAAAATGAATATACTACATCTTCATTATAATAATGTTTTCCAGATTCATGTCAGGTGGTGACATTTTTATAACCAATTCCTTTATATATAACATCAAGTAAACTTTTTTTGCTGAAATATTTAGACAGATCTCTGTCTTAAATTATATTCAATTTCGGGGCGCCTGGGTGGCTCAGTCGTTAGGCATCTGCCTTCAGCTCAGGTCATGATCCCAGGGTCCTGGGATCGAGCCCCGCATCCGGCTCCCTGCTCAGCGGGAAGCCTGCTTCTCCCTCTCCCACACCCCTGCTTGTGTTCCCTTTCTCGCTATGTCTCTCTCTGTGAAATAAATAAATAAAATATTTTAAAAAAATATTCAATTTCTAGTGTATACTAAAATCTTTTAATGAAGTTTATCATATTTCAGAGAAAAATTCTGCATCTTTTTCTGCCAATTTAATTGACCTCTTCTATTTTTTCTTTTTTTCTTTTTAAAGATTTTATTTATTTATTTGACAGAGAGAGACACAGCGAGAGAGGGAACACAAGCAGGGGGAGTGGGAGAGGGAGAAGCAGCCTCCCGCTGAGCAGGGAGTTGATGCGGGGCTCAATCCCAGGACCCTGGGATCATGACCTGAGCCGAAGGCAGAGGCTTAACGACTGAGCCACCCAGGCGCCCCTCTTCTATTTTTTCTTATGTATCCCTCTTTACTGTTCATGTTTTTCAGTTATCCTTACTATTTTGTTTCACCTGGTTCTTCTCACCATTAGATTTATAAAGCCCTGTTAACAGATTTCTGTTACCTTATAGTTAACGGCCTTAATTTTTTTGCCATTCTTTTCTACATGTAATCTCCAGACTAGTGATTAGATAGGCAAAGATAGCTCTAGTGTTGAAAAGTTTATTTCATAATGATATTCGATAAGTGGGAAATGAACATGACTGGAGTTTCCCCCAAAAGATCAAAAAGTAGCAAGTTGTTTACCCATAGTATATATAGATTGGAATACCTTTCTTCTTGATTGTTTTAAGAAATTATCCTTGCATTTCTAAATTATTTAGACCATCATATTACAGTTGATATTTGCATGTTAAATGTTCTTTTTCATAGTATAATGGGGATAGCTTTTATTGAGTTGAATACTTGTATTTTTGTACTGAAGATTAATATTTATTCAAAGGTGGTAACTGGTCATAGTCTTCCTCTGGAAAATAGAAGCCATTCGAAACAATTTAAGAAGAAAGAAGTAGAAAGGGATTTTTAGAGTTATTTATTCATGTTAAATTATATTAAGATCACATAACATAAAATTAATTATTTTAACTATTTTGAGTGTACTGTTCTGTGGCATTAAGTACATTCACATTGTTGTGCAATCTTCACTACCATCAGTCCATAGAACTTTTTTCATATCACCAAACTGAAACTGTACCCATTAAACATAGCTTCTCATTTCCCCTTTGCCAGCCCTTTGCAGTCACATTTCTGCTTTCTGCTGCTAATACTTCCTTGTTTCCAACATGTGTGCTTTTCTTTCTTCTTCTTCTTTTTTTCCTTGCTTTATTGTACTTCCAAGAATTTGCAGAATGGTGGTGTGTAGGACTGGTGACGGCAAACATCCTTGCCTTGTCCTGATCTTATGGGGAATGCTTGTAGTCTTTTGTCATTAATATGATATTATTAGATTGAGACTTTCATTGGACATGTTTTTGTCAGGTTAAGGAAATCTCTTATTCCTTGAATTCCTTGCCAAGAATATTTATCATGAATGGATGTTGAATTTTATCATGATTTTTCTGTATCTGTTGAAATGATTATACTGGTTTTTTGTTTGTTTGTTATCATGATCTATTTTCATATCTTGAAGTAGCCTTATATTCCCAGGACAAAACCCCATCTTAGCCATGATGTATTATCTCTTTTCTGTATTGCCATGTTTGATTTGCTAATTTATTTTTTTAAGGGATTTTTGCATCTATATTCATGAGGAGTATTGGCTTTTATTTTTCCGTTCTTGTAATATCTTTTTGTGGCTTTCATATCAGGATAATGCTGGCCTCATAAAATGATTTGTCTTGTTTTAGGGGGTATAGATGGAAGTGATCGTTTAGAATTGTTGTTTTGTTTGTAAATCTTTGTTATAACTTGTGATTGAAGCTTTCTGAGCCTTGAGTTTTCTTTGTGTGAAGATTTTAATTAAGAATTTATTATTTTTTTAATTGAAGTGTAGTTGACATACCATGTTATATTTGTTTCAGGTGTACAACATAGTGATTCAGCAACTCTCTATGTTATATTGTGCTCATCACAAGGGTAGCTCCTGTCACCATACAATGCTATTACAGTACCATTGACTGTATTCTCTATGGTGTGCCTTTTAACCAGTGACATAAGAATTTAATTTCTTTAGTAGACTTAGGACTATTCATCTATTTCTTCTTGAGTGAGCTTTGGTAGTCTGTATCTTTCTGGAACTGGTATTTTGTGTCCTCTCATTTATCTATTATTTATGTATTATGTCAGCATGGCATTAAATTTATCAATTTTAATGATCTTTTTCAAATATCTAACTTTTGATTTTGATTTTTTTTTTTTTTTTTTTGGCTATTTTTCTATTTGTAGTTTCGTTGATGTTTGTTCGTTAGCTTTTTTCCCCTCACATTAACTATTAATTTTTTTCTTTGGGTGTGATTTGCTTTCTTTCTGTTTTGTTAAAGTTGAATTTATGTCATTGATTTGAGCCTCTTATGTTTTCTAATATAAATATTTCCAGGTATACATTTCCATTTAAGCACCACTTCAGCTGACCCCTCAAATTTTCATATAATATATCTGTTCACTTTTAAAAGTACATGTAATTTCTCTTGTGATTCTCTTGTTTAGTTTGCTTAAAATTTTCAGAAATCTTTTGGTTATTGATTATAGCTTAATTCTAGTTGTAGAACATATTTTATATGACTTTAATTCTTTCATATTTGTTATGATTTGTTTTATGGTCCAAAGTATGATCTGCCTTGGTAAATATTCCAAGTGTTTTGAAAAGAATCTGTGTTCTCCAGTGGAGTGTTCTGTAAGTGTCAATTAGATCAAAGTTATTGATAGTGTCTTTTGGTTTTCTATATCTTTGCTGTTTTTGTTTGTCTTGTCTCCTTGTTCTACTGATTATGAAACAGGAATGTTGAAATCTGATTTTATTTCACCTTTCAGCCAGGAGCAGGTGTTTTGCCTCTTTGGTTTTGGTTTTTTGGAGCTGTATTGTTAGGGTCTTAAGCATTTAGAAGTGTTGTCTTCGTGAATTGACCCTTTTATCCATATATAATGTTATTCTTTATCCCTATTAATATTCTTTCTTCTGAATCTAGTTTGTTAGATATTCATAAAAGCAGTAATCGCTTTTTCCTCTCCTTTGAAATTCTACTTACATGAGTGTTAGACCTTTCATTTTGTCTTATAGGCCCCTGAGTCTCTGTTCTTTTTGTGTCAGTATCTTTTGTCTTCTTTACATTAAGTAATTTCTTTTGTTGTTTTAGAGAACTGGCTCTTTTATCTGCTTATTTCTCTTTTGATATTGTTCAGTCCAGTGAATCTTTTATGTAAATTACTGTATTTTTTTCCTAAAATTTAATTTGATTCTTACTTCACAGTTCCTATATTCCTTCTGAGTATTTCTGTCTCTCTGTTACTTTTAAATGTGTTTACCTTTACCCCGTGGAGCACAGTTACAATAGTTGCTTTAAAATCTGTTTTATAATCCCAACATCTAGATTTTAGCATTGGTTTTTGTTGATGGGATCTTCATTTGAAAATTCTTCATGTTGTCATGGATTTTTGTATGTTCAGTAATTGGTGAGTTGTATCTTAGGCATTTTGAATCTTTTGTAAGACTCTGGGTCCTGTTCAGATTTTCTGGAGAATGTTTTTTGTTTTGTTTTGTTTTCAAGCAGTTGATCAGCAGTTTAGATGGTGACTGTATGTTCTGTCTTGCTTTCTGTGTGAGTGATAGTTCCATTGTCAGGGTGGTTTTCAAAGCCTTTGCTGTGCTACATTGGTTTGTCTCATGCATATGCTAGTCGGGAGTTAATCTGGAAATTGAGTCGTCTTTTCAATTGTAGTTCAATGCATAAAGCCTTTGTGATGCTCCTTTGTGTCTGTCTTACACATACAGAGCTCATAAGTGACTAAAAGACTTAGGCCTGTTCATACACAGAATATGGGATCTCTTTCTCCAGTGCTTTCTTTTCCAGGTTTCTCCCATATTCCTTGTCCCCCTTTCTTACTGAGGCTCTGTCAAGAAAGTTGGAGTTTCTCTACAGACGAGTTACTCCTTTTTATGACCACAGAGATAGAGTTTCTGTGGGAATATTAGCTTGCCATACTGCTGTAGCTCTGTGATGGAAGCCCACCCAGGGGGGAGAGTTAGAGAAGAAGAAGAATACAAAAGAAATGACCCTCAACCCTCTGGCTTGCAGGAATGCCTTTTACCAGTCTTATGGTTAGAAACACAGGGATTTTCCTCAGTTTTCGCTTATTGAGGTGCTGATTTTGGCATGCCAAGGAAAAAAAGGAGGGAGAAAAGAAATGGTACTCTTACCCCTGCATTGGTTACTTCTTTAAAGTTTTGAATGTCCTTCCCATAATGACTACTTTTCCTTACTTTTTGGATTCCTCAGACATTTGCTTTTTGCTTTTGTTTTTGATATTGTCCTCAGAGTAAACTCATAGTGGGGAGATTGGCTATAGTGGGCTTACTTTATCTTGGTACTGAAAGTCCCAAATGCATTTAAGCCCATCTTAAAATTTTAGTATTATGTAAATGTATTTATCACTCTTTGGTGATTTTTACTTATAAAATATTGCTTATAAAATACTGCCTTTGTGATAATTTATAGTAAGAGAATATTTTAAATTGCTTTTCATGTATTTTACACATGTATTTAGCATTTTGTATTTTTTATATTTTTAACATTTTATGTTTTGTATTAAATTTTTAATAGTTATTAATAGATATTATTTTTCAATCCATAATACTAAGTCCTTATAAATGACATTTTTTGTACTCATGCTGTTATTTATTTATTTTATTTAATTCTGTGTATTTAAAAAATAGTTTACTTTCAAATATATATGTACATGCTTGGATGTTAAACATGAGTGTAGCAGGCTAATAGATGTAGTATTGCTATGTTTCAAGTTAATCAGGAAATAATTTTATGAACCAATTTATAAGTTCTTTATGAAAAATATATTTTCCTTTTCACGTACATAAACCAAGAATCATTTGCAATAAATAACCTTGCTTTTGAATTGGAATAATCACATCCTTTAAATGTTTTTTTATCCCCAAATATGAATTTGAAGAACATTTAGGCTTTAGAACAGCAATAGTTACAGGTTCTTACTCATTCCAGATTTTCATAGCTGCATACATTAATGTCAAAGTGATAAATTTGAAATCTTGACAAGTTTAAAAAATTAATTTTAGTTAATGCATACTGAATGAAATACTTTTTTAATCAAAGGACTAAAAAATGAATTGCAACATAATAGCATTAGGATAGCAGTTATCTTTCCTCTAATTTATAACTTTAGGCAGTTATCATTCCTATAAGTTATAACTTAAGTGTAATATTTCCTGTATCCAAGTGAAATTAAAAGGCTTATCTTAGACATTCTCCCAGATGGCCCCAGTGGTCTGTCTCCTAGTATCCTCATACTTTCCTCCCCATTGCTCCAGTCTGTGTGATTGGTAAAATACTACAGATGTGAAGGTATGTCACTTCTTAAATTAGTTTATATAAAACACTATAGCCTCTGTCTTTAACATTCTTTCTTTAGTATTTGGTTCAATGTGGAGAAGCTAGCAGTATTGTCATAAGCCCAAATGACGGGGCGCCTGGGTGGCTCAGTCGGTTAAGCGTCTGCCTTAGGCTCAGGACATGATCCCAGAGTCCTGGGATTGAGCCCCACTTTGGGGGGGGGGTCCCTGCTCAGCAGGGTGTCTGCTTCTCCCTTTCCCTTTGCACCTCTCCCTGCTTGTGGTCTCTCTGTCTCTCAAATAAATAAATAAAATCTTAAAAAAAAAAACAACAAACTCAAATGGTGGGAAACTGCATCCTCATGCCAAGAGCCATGTTGAGTGAGCTTGCAGTAGATCCTGTAGTTCAGCTGAATGGTGACCTCTCTGGGCCCTTGAGACAGCCAAGACTACCTAGCTAAGCTGCTCAGAGATTCCTGACCCTCAGACACTGTGTGACAGTAAATTTTGTTGTTTTAAGTTGCTAAGTTTTGGGGCAATTTACTGTGCAACAATAGCTAACTAATACAACAAGGTCTGTTTTCTCTATTTGATCAAGTTTAAAAGAAAAACTTATGTTTGGTAAATCAGTATTGTCAAAGTGAACATCTTTGTGTTTTATCTTTCATATTTTTTAAAAAAGATTTTATTTTCTAATTTAAGTGTCATTTTGTTCTAGTTCATTCTAATGCTTATATTTAATTGTTATAAAATACTGATGTGTAAACCTTGTTTATAAAGGTTCTTAGTGATTAGTAGTGGAGTTATGGGGATAGTAGGTGCTCCATAAATATGTGGTGTGGGTTAACTTTGGCTTGTTACTTTTTTTGAGTACAGCTCTACCACTTGATATTCTAATCTATAAATGTTGTATTTGACTTGTAGACTTTTAATTATAGCTAGCCATTTCATCTCAGATTGTATATCTTAATTGCTGGGACAATTTTATATTGATTGGAATAGCACATGATTCCTGTTAGAAAATAACATGAAACAAACCAAATATTGCTATTTAAAACTCTTATTCTTTTATTTTAATATTGAGTGTCTTATTTTTCTCTTAGGAGGCTAATAGATTGATTAGGTTGTAAGTAACTTTTTTAATGGTTAACTTATATTCAAGGTGCACATATTTAAAGAAACTCTCCATGGAATTCCACTTGTAAAAGATGAATTATCCCATTCACACAGAGAAAATCTCTATTCTTAGGAAATACCATTTTATAGAAGTGAGAGTTGGAACCATTTTTACTTTTTTTTATTCCCATTTACAGATCACCATATTAGTATTCCTAAAAAGATTCCAAAATTTTACTGTGCCTCCATCTTAATACTGGTTTTCAACCCCAAATGTACATTGGAATCACCCAAAAAGCTTTTAAACAAACACCAATACCTGGACCCCAACTGGGTATTGTCCAGGACAGGTCATTGGGGGACAGGACATTGGCGCCCATTGAAAAGATGGTCAGGAAGATTTTTGTTCTTGTTATAGTTAGTGTTCATTATTAATTGTAATGTGTAACCAGGAGTGTAACCAGTATCTTGAAAGTCTGTCTTATGTGTGTATTCTGTTGTCTCTGAAGACATTTTTGATGTATGATATGATTGTTGCTCTGGTACCTTACAAGACAACAGCTCACCTTTCTATTTCTGCTCTCAGATCTGACCTGCTCTGATCAGTTTTTCTGTAATCTTTACAAATCTCAGTATATACCATTGGAATAGACTAAATATCAAATGTTAAAACAAACATTTAAAGTTTAGCTAAACAGGGTGCCTGGGTGGCTGAGTTGGTTAAAGTTTAGCTAAACAATGCTGTAACATTACTTTGGATACACTTAAATCATATAACTGAGTTCCTACATAAAATTTTAAAATCATGGAATTCTTAATTGAAAGATAAAACAAGCACCACTTCCAGGTACTTTAAAAATGGCATTTGTTTTCTGATATATATAATAAATATGAAAGTGTGTGTGTGCGTGCATGTGTGTGTAGGAGTGGGATGACTATATGATTCATCTTCCACCCATGACACTTGAGAAAAATACACACCATTTTTTTTCAGTAGGCTCCATGCCCAGTGTGGAACTTGCACTCACCACCCTGAGATCAAGTCACATCCTCTACTGAGTAAGCCAACCAGGTGCACTGCCCCCACAAACACCATTTAAAGAATACTGAAACAAATACACATGTATCTCTATATTGCCTTTTTTTTTTTCTTCCCCACTCTTTTATGCTTTAGTTATGGGATCATGTTACCTCTCAGCACATTTTTAGTCTGTTGTTTTCTGATTTTGAAACTACGCTCTCTTGGTTTCAATACATTGTTCTGTTACTCAGTCATTTAATTTAAAGGTTTTTGGTTCTCGTAAACTAAAATGCTTTGGATTAGTATGAAAAGGCAACTGTAGCAATAAGCAGACTTTCTCAGTTACAGAAGCACTTGCTAATGTATTGTTTAATTCTTTTCATTTTTATTTTTCTTTACTCTTAGTGAAGCTATGGTCTACCAACCTAGACAACTCAGTGGCAAGCATTGAGGCGAAGGCTAACGTGTGCTGTGTTAAATTCAGCCCCTCTTCTAGATACCATTTGGCTTTCGGCTGTGCAGGTAAGAAATTAAAGCAGCTTTGTCTTCTTTTGATGTTGGTTGAGTATCGTGGCTAGGATAAAAGACTGTAGTTTAAAACAAATAATTTGCCTTGTAGGTTTAAATTTTGGTTATTAGGCTCTAAGTTAGAAGTATGCAGTGTGCCGTCATTACTCATTTATTGCTATGCCTTAATTTCAGTATTCTGTCACCATCTTTAATACATAGAGATGGTTTGTTGATTATTTTTGTTGTTTCTCTAAGTCTTTGCATGCATGAACTAATGCTTATTCATAAACTTAGGTTGTAATGATGTGTAAATGATTAAACTATATTATATAGACATAGGAATCCATTTTTTTAATTAAAGGAAATCTATTCCTTCAAAAATTTAATATATATATATAAATTATATATATGGGACAGTGAATAAGACAGATAAAATCTTTCATCATGGAATGCATAGGAACATAGGAAGTTCTTAAAAACATGTTAGCTGTTATCATAAGAAAGAATTTTTTGCTAACATATTTTTCTTAACTAGGGTGACCAAATGTCTGCCTTTGCCACTCGTGGTTTATACTTATACTGTCATAATTACTTTAGTGCCGTCTTTCATTCTCAGTAGTGTTGTTGGTTGGAAGATAAATCATATGGTTATCCCGAGTCCTTTGTCTTCTTTATCTGTCCACTC
Organism: Neomonachus schauinslandi; assembly: GCF_002201575.2. Classification (NCBI taxonomy): domain Eukaryota; kingdom Metazoa; phylum Chordata; class Mammalia; order Carnivora; family Phocidae; genus Neomonachus; species Neomonachus schauinslandi. Next base: position 50,691,552 of record NC_058408.1, read on the forward strand.
CCCCCAAATATTAACTAGAACAGTAAACACCTGTATTTTAACTTCTGCATTAGGAAATCTCCTTGATTCTGTTTGTATTGATAATCTCAGTTTATTTACAGATAAGTTTGGCACCATATAATGAACACAGAATCACCCTTAAAAAAGGAAAAGCACAATTTAAATCTTTTTTGTTATTATACCCTTTCCTTATTTCAACTTATTTATTCACTTTTATAATGACATAATTTCATAGTTAGTTTCAGTAGGGTGTTGTCTAACATGTATCTGTAAGTAGAATTCTCTTTCTGTTAGCATACAGAATTTTTTTTTCATTATCAAGTGGTATTCTTTTCCATTTGAACCTACTACTTCCTTATTAACTCCCTTTTCTATCACTGACTAGGCAAGTTGATTAACTTACCTCCCCAAGTTTCTTATCCTTAAAATAGAGATAGCCCTTTGGGGCTTTATGAGGATTATGAAAGGAAAATGTTATATGTAAAGCTCTTATAATATGGTACTTAATAATTGTTTAGTTATTTTCATTATTAATATTCTATCATGCATTGAATTAAAATAGGTTATTGAGTTTTATTGTTATGTTCTATTTTATAAACACACTGACCATTGGCCATCATTTATGAATAGAAGTTATTAGTATTTAATAGGTACAGATACCAGATATGAATGTCTTCAAAATTTTTCCTTCCTGGTAAAGGGAAGCCTACTTTATGTTTTCTCTTTTAATTTAATTTAATTTTTAAGTTTATTTACGCAAGTGATCTCTGTACCCAAACTGGGAATCAAACTCACAACCCTGAGATGAAGAATTGGAAGCAAAAAAACTTCCGACTGAGCCAGCCAGGTTCCCCTAGGGGAAACCTACTTTAAAAAAATGCTTTGCTATCTGGCACGCTGTTTGCCCTTACTGTTTTAAATTTTCATGTATTTCTTACTTAATTTTTGCATTTGCTTTTCCATGTATGCTTTAAGATTTATATTTTTCCAATTATAGAAAAATTCTTTTGGGATTCTCCTCTGAATTACATTATATTTATATGTTATTTTTGGAACCACTGGGGCATTATTAAGATAGTACATCTTCCCACATAGTTACATGGGGTATTTTTCTGTTTGTTGGGATTATTTTCTATCTTACAATGAGATTTTATAGTTTACTTCATTTAGGTACAAGGTCTTTCTGGTTAATTTTTTTCTATGTATAATTTTTGGTTCTATTTTAAATAAAATATTTTTTCTGTTCCTTATTTTAAGTACTGTTTTCTAAGAGTAGATAAAATTTTTTGATATTTAGATATATATATCTAGGCACCTTTAAATGTTTCTTATTAAATTTAGTAGTTTTTTAGTAGTCTTTGAGTTACCTATTTATACTTGATAGTGGCCAAAGTGATGTTTGTATTTCTTCTTTTCCAATGATTTATTGCCTTCTCTTCTTACAAGGCAGTGTTATAGGATACTAGTGATAGTTACTTTCCTCATCTGATTCATTTGGTTGAATGGGCTTCAGTCTTTTACTTTTTAGGGTATCTGCTTTTTTTTTTTTAAGATTTATTTATTTGAGAGAGTAAGAAAGAGAGAACATGTGCATTGGTGGGGGGAGTGGCAGAGGGAGAGAATCTCCAGTGGACTCCACAATGAGTGCAGAGCCCCACTCAAGGCTCGATCTCAGGACCTTGAGCGTGAGATCATGACCTGAGCTGAAACCAAGAGTCAGACGCTCAGCTGACTGAGCTATCCAGGCGCCTCCAGGATATCTACTTTTGGAGAGTAGTCTTTATTAAATTCAAATGATACATTTTACTGTTTCTTAGGAGCAACTGCAGTATTTCATCAAGTGCTTTTTTAGCCACAGTTGATATAATCATATGGTTTAATTCGTTGACATGAATTATGTATATACATTTTCTGACTTGAATTGTGTTTGTGTTTCTAGAATAAACCTTGCTTGAGCATAATGTGGAATTCTTTAATGAATAGCTTTATTTATTGCTGGTATTTTTGTATCTATAATCATAAATTTGATCTATAATTTGTTTTTTTAAACCATTTTAATCATTATTTTATAATTCCTAGTATACAAGTCTTGAACTTGTCTTGTTTAATTTATTCCTGAGTATTGTATTACTTATATTTTTTTAACTTAAAAAATTTTTTTTCCAAGTTTTTATTTAAATTCCAGTTAACATAGAGTATTTTATTACTTTGAGATGTATTGTGAATGGAATTGTTTACTTAATTTTATTTTTGAATAGTTTGTTGCTAGAGTTCAGAAAAACAGTGAATTTTTTTGTATTGATCTTGCATCCTGCAATCTTGCTGGTCTTGTGTATTTTTTCCTCTTAGTTTTATTGTGGATTTCATGGGATTTTCTACAGTTAAGATCAAGTTATCTGTGAATTAAAATAATTTTATTTCTTCTTTTACTATGTTAATGTCTTCTTGCTTACTTGTATGAGCTAAAAGCCCACGTACAATGTTGAATGGAAGTGGCAGAAGGAACTTCCTTACCTTATGGAGAAAGCATTCAGTCCTTCACAATTAAGTGTGATATTAGCTGTGAGATTTTTGTTGATACCCTTTATCAGATTGAGTAAATTTTCTATTCCTTTGCTAAGAGTATTTATTATGAATGAGTGTTAGATTTTGTCAAATGCTTTTTCTGTGTCTATTGAGGTAACGTCTATTGAGATAGTTTATGTCCTGTATTATAATGTGGGATAGTTCGTTGTTGTTTTGAATGTTAAACCAACCTTCCATTCTTGGGGAAAATCTCTCTTAGCTATGGTATAAAATCCTTTTTATATGTTGCGGGATTGAGTGTTCTAATGTTTTAAGTATTTTTGTGGTATTTGTAACTTTCTTGTGATGTTTTCTGGCTTTGATAGCAAGGTACTATTGGCCTTATAGAATAAGTTGAGAAGTATTTATTTACTGAATGAGTTTGTAAAGGGTTGGTATTATTTTCTTTAAATTTTTTTTTAAGATTTTATTTATTTATCTGAGAGAGAGTGAACAAAAGACAGAGAGCATGAGTGGGAGAAGGGGCAGAGGGAGAGGGAGAAGCAGATTCCCCACCTAGCAGGGAGCTCAATGGGGGACTTGATCCCATATCCCTGGGATCATGACCCAAGTGGAAGGCAGATGCTTAACAGACCGAGCCACCCAGGTGCCCCTCTTCTTTAAATATTTGATGGAATTTATCAGTGAAACCATCTGGACTTTGACTTCATGAGGATATTTTAAATACCTAATTTAATTTCTTCTTAAAAGTTTATTCAGATTTTCTATTTCTTTTTGAAATCAGTTTTGGTAGTTACTGTCTTTCTGGGAATTTGTATGTTTAATTTTTCTAATTCGTTGTAATAAAGTCGTTCTAACATTCTCTTATAGTTCTTTTAATTTCTGTAGTGTTAGTAGTGTCCCTTCTGTCATTGCTAATAGGTCTTTTTTGTCTTCTCTCTTTTTTCTTTTTGGTGGGTCTAGTTAAATATTTGTCAGTTTCTTCAAGGGATGTGTCTTTATGACAGGTGCTTCAGACCAGAATGCCATGTATTTCCATTGTTCTTAACATTGTTACCCAAACTTACTTGTTGGAAGGGTTAGAGATCTGTAGGCTGAGCCTCTTAAAATGATTCTTAGCTCGGGAGCCTGGGTGGCTCAGTCGTTAAGCATCTGCCTTCGGCTCAGGTCATGATCCCAGAGTCCTGGGATCGAGCCCTGCATCGGGCTCCCTGCTCTGCGGGAGGCCTGCTTCTCCCTCTCCCACTCCCCCTGCTTGTGTTCCTTCTCTCGCTGTGTCTCTCTCTGTCAAATAAATAAATAAAATCTTTAAAAAAAAATAATAATTCTTAGCTCACCGTAAGTATCAGTAGACCAAATGAGCTGTTATTTCTTTCTCATCCAATCGAGATCAAGATATGTTGAGTTCAAGAACGTTATGCCATTACTATAATCAAGAAATCAGAAATCTTTTACTGTAACTGATACAAAGCTGGAGACTGGACACTGGAATATTACATTAGAAAACCTCCACATCTTTACAGTGATGCTTGCAACAAAAATATCCAAAGCAGAATGACCACCAAGTTTCTATCTTTCAGATCTTACATAAGTGTATCCCTGTGTTGGAAACTCATTCACATCTGGAAGCATAACTTCAAGAGAATCTGGGCAATACAGTTTTTAACTTTCCATCCTCCATAGGCTTAAATAAAGTGGTAGGAATGGATGCTGAGGTCATTGGCCCTATCCAGCACAGTGCAATTTCATATGAGTTAAGGACTTACTTTTTCTGACTTTGAAATAGGTGTTTAGTATCCAAGCAAGCATTAATGAAGGCAGTAGTCCTTACTTTATTCACTGCCTTTAATTGTATCTTTTACTGATTGAAACATGCATTTAATCATAAAAACTTATATTACTTAGAAAACAATGACTCATTTCATTTTCATTTAGAATTGCAGCATTTCTTAGAATGTAGACTATTGTCTAAATGCTTATTTTTCAACTATAAAACATCACTCTTTAACTGTACCATTTATTTTACCACTGAGAGAAGTACAGAGTCATATTCATGAGATTGCTTATTAAATATCATTTGTGATGATGAATTTGACATTAGGAGTGGGCTGTACATTTTTAAACATTGCTTTTGGAGTTAAAAGAAATAGACAATGAATGAATAAGTAAGCTACCAACCAATTATATTTCCACTGCTGTTACAAGGGCACTGTGGATCCTACCTACTGGGTAGTGATGCATCATGCTAATTCAGCTTCCTTGCCTCCTTCATTTGGATAATATCTTTCTATTTGGTACAATTAATTCATTTCTCTCTCTCTTTTACTTCATCATTTGCTCATTTACCTTTTATCATAATATAAAAAGATGTCTGGTTTTTTTTTTTAATTGGAGAGTATAGCATGAAAAGTTTCTTGCAGTATAGTAAAAATTCGTAAGCATTTCTTTTAAAATATCAAATCCTTAGTCATGGTCTCCTTGAAAATAGTAGACCAGGAATTTTAAACTACTTTTTTTGTGGTTAATATTGAGAAAAAAGCTTTGAATTTTATTTTAAATCATTTAAAAATCTGTTCTTAAGTACTGAGATTATCTGAAGCATGCTTTTACCAGAAGACAGGATATTTTTAACATAAAGGTGAAAGTGTTTATTAATTGTCTGTTACTTGATTACTACATAATATTTTTTTTATTGAGTAGAAACAGGTAGGAAAACAATTTTTCTCCAATTTTCTTCTCTAAAGCCAGTCTGGGAGAGCATTGCAAGACGAAATTGAATTCCTAGCAATCTGTGGTTTTAAGAGAACATCAGAGTTACTTGCATAATAACTTGAAGCATCTTGTAATTTTTTAAACTATAATTATTATAAAAGACAGGAAATATGGGTACTCTTAGGCATTCTTTTTAAAGTAATAATAGTTTATTCCCCCAGAAGTTAGTGATATAAATCAAAGGTAAGGTTAGTATTATTCTGATTTAGGAGTGGTATTTATGCTAATAACATTTCACTGGGAAGGAATACTGTTTCTAGAACAAACAGGAATTCTGAAATAGCTTATTTAACTCTGTTACCAGTAAGCATTGTTTTAGTTACTGTAAACTCTTTGTTACTCTCAGTAAGCTAAATAGTTCATATGCATAAAAACACCATTTGTTTTCTCATTTTTAATACTTTGCAGTTTTTGTGATTGGTATAATGACTTAGTTTTCAAAAGGAAAAGATAATCTTTTCTTTGTATTTTGTTGTTGATAAATTTATGTTTAAATATCTTTATTACTTCAGTTACTCTAAAACTTACAGTTGCTTCTTATTGCTTAAAGAATAAATATAGATTCCTTTGCTTCTGTCTAAGCCCTCCATGATTGGCTTCAGTATTCCTTATACTTGACTCCTATTATTTACTCTGAAAATTTTTACTCAGAAGAATTTTTTTAAAAGATTTTATTTATGGGGTGCCTGGGTGGCTCAGTTGGTTAAACGACTGCCTTCGGCTCAGGTCATGATCCTGGAGTCCCGGGATCGAGTCCCGCATCGGGCTCCCTGCTCGGCGAGGAGCCTGCTTCTCTCTCTGACCCTCCCCCCTCTCATGTACTCTCTCTCATTCTCGCTCTCTCAAATAAATAAATAAAATCTTTAAAAAAAAAAAAAGATTTTATTTATTTGTTTGAGAGAGAAATCTTTAAAAAGGGTAGGGGGCACCTGGGTGGCTCAGTCGTTAAGCGTCTGCCTTCAGCTCAGGTCATGAACCTGGGGTCCTGGGATCAAGCCTTGCATCGGTCGGGCTCCCTGCTCAGCAAGGAGCCTGATTCTCCCTCTCCCTCTGCCTGCTGCTCTGCCTGCTTGTGCTCGCTCTCTGTCAAATAAATAAATAAAATCTTAAAAAAAAAAGAAGAGCGAGCATAGGGAGGAGCAGAGAGCGAGAGGGACAAGCAGACTGCACTGAGTGTAGAACCTGATGCAGGGCTCAATCCCACAACCCCGAGATCATGACCTGAGCCAAAATCAAGAGTTGGATGCTTAACTGACTGAGCCACCCAGGTGCCTCAACTCAGAAGAATTTTTATAAAGCTTCTTCCATAAAGATTTCTTAATTCTGAGTACAGCTGTCTGAGGCTATTTTATATATGCATCTTCAACTTTTAGAAATTGATGTAATCATTTAAAATTGTGTATATTTAATCGTACAAACAGTACAAGATTATATCCTCATTCTCAGCTTTCATATGTAACACATAAAGCTTAAGTTCTCATTCACCAAGCATCATTACACTGCCTCTTCAGAGACACTATTGTTAATAGTTTTGCAGGTGTCTTTCCACGGATAGGTAGATACAGCATTTCTTGAGGAGGCCAATAAGCATTTTTCTTTATTTAGAACAGTATATTTTTTCTTTAAAAATTAGGGTTGATTCTAAAAGATGGACAACTATGCTATATAAAACACAAGTTTAGAGTATTTTTAAATCTCTCTTCTATTCCCCCCCAGCCAAGATATAATTAATTCCTTTCCATTTAAGAAGCTGGTGTTTAGTTTAAGGGGCTATGAAACCTAATTTAATTCATTTTTTAAAGTTAACATGGCGGGGGGGCGCGCCTGGGTGGCTCAGTCGCTAAGCGTCTGCCTTCGGCTCAGGTCATGATCCCAGGGTCCTGGGATCAAGCCCCGCATTGACTGGTGGGAAGCCTGCTTCTCCCTCTCCCACTCCCCCTGCTTGTATTCCTGCTCTTGCTATCTCTCTCTCTGTCAAATAAATAAATAAAATCTTTAAAAAAATAAAGTAAAATAAAGTTAACATGGAGAACCTTGAGTAAGGTAGATTTGTAAGTGCTCGAGATGTCTTATATTTTCCCATCATATTTAAGTAATGGGAAAAGTTTTAGGCTTGCTAGGTTTATAAGTCTGCCTTGTCTTTTATTTTATACAGCAGCTGCCAGTGGGAAAGATGTCTGTTCCTTCACATTTAAATAAATTTCTGAATATTTATTTAATAAATTTAGATTAGTGTCATAGCATTCATAAATATTATCTATTGCATAGATAATAGGGGAGAAAATGAATATTAAGGACATTTTATTTTCAGGTGTCCAAGTAACTTGAGTGAACTCAAATGGAAGTGACATGCATAAAGCCAATACTATTCAAGAAACAAAGTATTGTATTACTTTGTCATACAATCTACTTTTGGGAGTGTTAAAATCTAAAAACAACTTTGAAGCACCTAGTGGATCTTTCACCTATTTATGTGTCTTGTTTTCCAGTCTGTAAGTAGCACTGTAGCAACAAGGTATTTTTAAAAATAGACTTTACAGGAAATTTTGTATTTATGTTAAATGCAGAGATATTTATTTATTTACTTAGGGTTTTTTTTTAAGATTTTATTTTTAAGTAATCTCTATACCCAACATTGGGCTCAAACTCACAACCCCGAGATCAAGAGTTGCATGCTCTTTCGACTGAGCCAGCCCCGTGTCCCTAAATGCAGAGATATTTAAAGTTAGGCATCTTTTTAGCTGTTACTAATTTAATAGATGTGGTCATCATTCAGTTTTTGAAACTAATATTGAGTAAGCACTAGAAACACTTGGGAAGTATGAAGTATATGATATGATTTCTTAGGAAGCCAGTGAAATAATAGAAGCAAAGTACAAAATCCAAATTTTGGTGTGAGGGCAAGGAGTAGAATATTTGGTTAATCCAAAAGAACAGGAGAGGAAAGAGGAAAATAACATAAAATGTTTGGAGTAATTAAAAAACAGAAAATAAGCTGATGGAAATTCAAATATATCTAATTATAGTAAATGGAAATGACTTATTCCCTCCAACTTTAAAAGGCAGGGATTAACAGACTAGTTAAAATGTTTAAAATGTAATAATATACTCTTTACAGGAGAGGCATTTGAAACAAGGCTAAGGAATGGTAAATAAAAACGGGTTGATTTTGACACAGGATTGATAGACTGGTGGAACAGAACCAGCAACAGGCTCACAGATGTATCTACATTTGATACCCAGCAAAGATGGTTGTTTGGAAATACAGGATTTTCATACTCTGACAGTTGTTTTGGAAATTTTAGCTCTACCTTATGCAGTATACAAAATCAGTTGATCAAATGACCTAAATGTGAACAGCAAGACTCCAACAAAAGTATTTAGAAGATAATATGAGAGAGAATATCTTCATGATCTTGTGGTAGGGAAGACTTTAAGATACAAAAGTATAAACCATAAATGAAAGGTGGATAAGTTTGTCTACAATAAAATTAAAAACTTTTGTTTATCAGATAATACCTGAAAAAAATAATTTTTAATAAGTTAATTGGGGGAAGATATTTAGAATACCTATAAGTGACAAAGTGTTGGTATTCAGATGTCATGAAGAACTCTTTCAAATAAATAAGGAAATGATAATTATACCCTACAGCCTTGATACTCAAAGTGTCGTCTGCACAGCAGTCAGCATCAGGATCACGTAGGAGCTGATAAGAAGTCTACTGAATCAGAATTTCTGAAGGTGGACCCCAGGAACCTTTTTTCTTTTTAGCAGTCTCTCCAGATGATTCTTTATGTACTCTAAAGTTTGAGAATCCCTGCCCTAGAGAAATACGTATTTAAATAATGTTTGTAATAGCATTGTTTGTACATTCATACTGTGAAACATTCAGCAGTGAGAATAAATGAATTGCAGCTCTATGAATCCATATGGATGAATAATAAACATAAATGTTGAATGAAAGGAAGTCACAGAAGAACATATGGTATAATTCTATTTACAAACATGCAAAAGAAACTGTTGTTTAGGAATATATTCATTGACCACACATAAAGAAGAGAAGGGGGAATAATTATTATATCTTTAAGTATAGTGCTTACCTGTCAGATGGAGAAAAAATGTGACATACAGGCTTTTAAGGTTTAGGAATATTGTATTTGTAACTAGTGTACTAGTTACATGGAGTTTGAAACTTCACATACATTGTATGGACTCTTCTGTATGCAGGCTATTTTTCCAAGTCACAAAGTTTTTTAAAAAGATGGAGAAAATGTAAACTAATTTAAATGCTGAAAATTTAGTATATAGACATTTATAGAAAATACCATTAAGTAGTTTCTTTCTCTTGGTGACTTTTAAGATGTTTCCATGGAAAGTTCTTCTTCTTTTTTTTTTTTTTTAAGATTTTATTTATCTATTTGACAGAGTGAGAGAGCACAAGCAGGGGGAGAGGCACAGGGAGCGGGAGAAGCAGGCTCCCCACCAAGCAGGGAGCCCGAGGTGGGGCTCAATCCCAGGACCCTGGGACCACGACCTGAGCTGAAGGCAGACACTTAACTGACTGAGCCACCCAGACACCCCTTCCATGGAAACTTCTTAAAGTTAACTGATGTTTTGGCAGTTATAAGTGAACAGATATGGTAGTCTCAAGTTTTTCTTTGTGAAAGATTGAGGAGACTTCATCAAAACTATTCAATTTTTGTTGTTTCCATTCCCAGTGGTTCACAAGGTTTCAGGTTCAGCTATATCATTTATTTTATTTATATATTTTTTATAAGCACCTACAGTTAGGATGAATTATGTTTAAGGAAATGATTAGAATAAGTCCAATGCCATAGTAAAGCAAGACTGCTGTTGTTTATTCAGATATTTACTCAGTAGGGGAAGAGAGTTTTTATACCCCAATACATGATTTAATGAAAGAGTTCCAGAAAATATGTTTTTCCTCATTGAGGTTTTAAAAAATTGACTTCTATGTGTGGCTTACTGTTGTAGATTATTGAAAATCCATCATATGAAATACTTTAAATATTTTGAAAAACCCATGTTAGAAAATTGAAATCATTTTTCTGAATTTAAATATTTATTTGGTATTTTCGGATTCTGTTTGCAAGGTTAGATTTCTTTTTATATACTGAACACAGTAGAGTGATGAATCATAAAAGTTACAGATTATTTCTTTAGTGAGAGAATTAGAATGAAGATGGAAGAAGTTGCTGTGTATTATAAAATGCTGCTGCAGAAAATATAAAATTTAGCCAGTAGTATCTGAGTTACAGATATTCATTAGATACTATAGTTAAAATATTTTCTTAAGAGGCTTAATTGAATTGTGACCAGTTTCCCTCCACCTCTTGTGATCCTAGGTTAAGATAGAATATATAGATTTCTATGTCAGTAATATAAGCCAGGAGCTTTTGAAAGCCTGTTTCAGCCAGCTTTCTTTCCATTTAGTGATTATTATCATATCTTTTTTTTACCTTCTAATGCATAAATACAGGGCTTACAACTCTTAACGTTTAAGAATCACTTCTTCCTCTACTAGTGGTTCTGAATTAATATTAAGGTATATAAACCACATTTTAGGTTCTACTAATTTTACTCTAACAACAGAACCAATTTAATTAGTCTCTTTTAATCAATATTAAGCTATTGTAAGATGCTGAAAGATTTGTTTTAGATTTTAATATTGATAGTAAATTGCATTAATGGTCTCAATTCTTCACCCCTTCTTGTATCTATGTGCTTTGCTATAAAACAGTGCTTTCCCACGGTGGGAAACAACCCCACTCTTGACTCTGTTGGGTGGCTTGCTTTGGCCCAAGTGATGTTAAGTTGACATTGACTAGAAGTTTAAAATTTGCTGGCAAATTGGGCTTACTTGCTCTTGGCCCTCTGCCATCACCATGAGGAGCACATGCTCAGGCTATCTGCTGGTCCCAGGGGGAAGGAAGAAAGACACTTTCTTTGTCCCAGCCAAATCATTCAACCTCCAGACACATAAACAAGCTGTACTCAAATCAGCCAACCCTAAGCTCTCCCTCATTCTTTGAGAATAAATGAAGATTCTATGCTACTGTACTTTGGAATAGTTTATTACACAGCAGTTCTCTGGTGGCAGTGGCTGATTAACACAGTGTTCTGTGAAGTTGTATGGTATTGAATGAATAAAGGCCATTTCCCTACATAATTACCAAGGCTCTAACTAATCATCTTCTGTCTATAAAAAATCATTACAGGGACGCCTGGGTGGCTCAGATAGTTAAGCATCTCTCTTTGGCTCAAGTCATGATCCCAGGGTCCTGGGATCGAGCCCCACGTCTGGCTCCTGGCTCAGAGGGGAGCCTGCTTCTCCCTCTGCCTCTCCCCCTGCACGTGCTCTCTCTCTCTGTCTCTGTGTCTCAAATGAATAAATAAAATCTTAAAAAAAATAATTACATATAGATTAGCAGTGTACTATACCACCTTCAGTGGCTTCCACTTGTCTGAAAACACATAAAAAAATCTACATAAAAGTACTCTAGTACACATGCTTTAAGGAATCTTCATGTATGGAAAGACACACTTAATGCTTGGCATGTAATGTAAAGCAAAAGTCTTCAAACTGGAGTAAGAATATCCTGATGGAACACTAAACTAAACACTAACAACTAAACTCTATTGCAAGTGTGTGTAGAAACTTAAATCCAGTTTCAGATCCGGGAATTCCATGTGTCACTTGATATGCCTGACATTGACACTTGAGGTATTATGCCTGTTCTCCTTTCGACTTCAACTTTTACAGTAGCTTTTCTCCTGTTTTTCAAAAGAAAAGCGTATCTCACATCATGGTGAATCTTAAAATGGTACGTTGTTCCAGGCTGTAACAATCTCAGGATTATCAAACTAAGGGATTCTAAATTTTGTTACTAGAGTAACTTCCTATCATTCATTGTTTTATAGATATTTTTATTAAGAGTAAAACATGGCATTAGAGAAAGTACATTTTTATACCACGTTATAGTGCTTTTACTTTAGATACTGGTTGAGTGAAACAATGGAGGTGGTGAAGTTTTTTCTTTAAAGGATTTCTTCTTCTGAGTGTTGTCAAAAAAAAAAAAAGTGTGCATTGTTCCTTATTCTCAAGTCCCACCAGTAGAAGCAAAGCAAAGAGCCCATTAGTACTAAGTATTGAATGTGGATCTTCTTATTTCACTTGGGCAATAAACTTTGCCCCCTATTTATCCATTTATCTGTTGTAGAATCAGAATTTATAGGGATGCATATTAACACTTTAATTTGAATTCAAAAAGATAATCTGACAGAATAAATCTTTTTTTTTTAAGATTTTATTTATTCATTTGAGTTATGGAGAGAGAGACAAGAGCAAGCATGAGCAGGGGGAGAGGCAGAGGGAGAGGGAGAAGCAGGCTCCCTGCTGAGTCAGGAGCCCGATATGGGGCTCGATCCCAGGACCCTGGGATCATGACCTGAGCCAAAGGCAGATGTTTACCCATCTGAGCCACCCAGGTGCCCTGGAGAATAAATCTTTTTTAATACATAAGTTGATGAACTAAATCCTCACTGTCAGCTTTTGACAAATATATTTAAAACATAAAATAGCACAAAAGCAAAATAAAAGTGCACACAAAACACTTTGTTGGCTAAATTATATTAAAATTACAGTATTTGGGGGTTTTATAACCTTTCTGAGAATATGTTAATAATAGGTATAATTAATACTGATCCATACTCCAGTATCTGCAGTATGAAAATCCAGAAAGCTTTGAATACCAGAAATTCATTGCTCATTTGATGACATCAGATCTAAAGCACATCTATAAAGATAGATATATCCTACATAGTGTAATTGTCCGTAAGTTTTCCAGCAGAAATATTAATGTATTTGCTAACAGGATGCTGACATAAACCTTAAGGGGAGTGTTACATAATATTAAGCGTATTTCCTGTCAAAATCAGAAAAATTCAGAATTATAAAACTTATCTTTTCTAAGTACTTGGGATAAAGGATTGTGGCCCTGTATATTTGATTTGATATTGGTAACCATTTTAGTACTTTGCAAGAATTGTTACTTTCAATTACTCTTAATTATTAGGTAACAGATACATGGTTCCAGATCTTTGCATTCAATAAAGTTGAAGGATGGTCTAGTCAAAATGACAAATCATTAAAACTATTTTTTTGATGATAGATTACTATATGATTTTTGACATAAACTTGGGATTTAAAACATTGAGAAGACTTTTTTTTTTTTTAAAGATTTTATTTATTTGACAGAGAGAGAGACAGTGAGAGAGGGAACACAAGCAGGGGGAGTGGGAGAGGGAGAAGCAGGCTTCCCGCGGAGCAGGGAGCCTGACACGGGGCTCGATACCAGGATCCCGGGATCATGACCTGAGCCGAAGGCAGACGCTTAACGACTGAGCCACCCAGGCGCCCTGAGAAGACTTTGACTATATCTATAGAAATAAGTGAACAATAGGAATAGAATTAATGCTGAACAATAGAAATAGAATCCTAAGTATATAATATTTATTTACAGTTACCATAACAAATTGGGGACAGAGGGCACAGGGAGAGGGGATGGCACAACAAAATTGTGAAGACATACATTTTCAACAAATTATTACTGTTGTTTAATAACATTATCAAAATGTGTTGTATTTTTTTAATCAGTTGTGTACAACTAATTTTAATGATAATTCATATGGAAAGAATTTCTTATAACTAGAGCATTTTGGTCAAAGGAAATGAAATTTATATATATATATGTATATATAAATACACACCTTTTTTTTTTTTCAGAGAAGAGAGAATAAGACAGTATAAAAAGACAGCATGAAATAAGGAGAATGTGAATATAAATTCAGGGAAAAGATTACGTAAAAGTTTTCCATTATTAAAGAGTAGCTTATTCAGGTATTTTTTTTTTAAGGATGATGTTGAACATCATATCTCTGTAGTGTTTAGATGTCATTATACACTGAATTCATATTTTAAAATGTCAGTATTTCATTTTGGTACAAATGACAACTTGGAAATATTTACATGATGAGAATTTTTAGACACTGACTTAAAAATTTATGAGGCAGTATTTCAGTATTCTTTTAAACAGAAAAGTAAAAGGCTTTTAATCTACATGATTAATGAATTGGGGAAAGATGAGAGTGGATATAGATGGTTGAGAGTCAATGAATGGCTATTACTAGTCAAAAATTAGGTTCAGCTAAATGCTTTAATTGGTGGATTAGGTTTTAAATAAGTTATTGTACAGTGTTCAATGAAAAATACTTTTGGTTGTAAGGAAATATATTTTTATGATATCAAGAGGAAAGTTTTGGTAAGATATGGGATTTTTTTTTCATAAATTCATACATGAATCTGAAAACCTAGACTCTACTATTATAGAACCATCTGTGGGTACAGAAGAAGTTGAGCATCTCAGAAACTTCTTTTTTGCCAGTATACGCTTGCTCATGCTCTGTCTCTCTCTAGTGCTCTCTTTCTCTCGGTCAGCTCCTTTCCCTTCCTTTTGTTTCTCTTCCCTCCCTCCTCTTTCTTCTCCCTTCTCTTTCTCATTTTCTTCCTATTTCTCCTTTCCTCCACCCTTCCTTATTTCCCTCCTTCTTTTCTGTCTGTCCCCATCTTTCTCTGTCTCCTCCCCTTCTTCCTCTTCCTTTCCTTTCTGTTTTTCTTTATTTTGGCCTGCCACTCAGCCCTTATCAGTTGCTTTCAAACTCATGTTTGGGTCTCTTCCCCACAGTTTACACATCTATTTCCTGATTTCTTTTCCTCACCACCAGTTCACTCTTTAGTTCTTGCTAAGTCTCCCTGTCAGCTTTTTACCATGCCAGATAACTAGGTAAATGCCTTTCTCAGATTACTAATCTGATAAATAGAGATTTTGCTGACAAAATATTGTTATTTGCTTTCAACTTAGAATTGATTGCCTTGTATTTATTCTTTTCCCCAGTCATTTTCTCAGACTTTATTTCTAACTGGCTATATAGTGATACTGATGTCATTGTGACAGATAACTGATTGTGAGACCAAGTTTGCCAGTATATATATTAAAAATTTCTGGCCAGGATACTTTAAAAATGCTACTACAGTGTGAACAAGGAAAGATGGAGCTCTTACTATTATAGACTGGTGTGAATGAAAAGGAACACTGCACCAGGCAGAATCAGTGTAGTTTTTTGTAAGAATGCAAGAATTTAGAATGTGTGTTTCATAGATGTGATAAAAAAAATATTGTCAAAAGATAGGCACATTGGGAGTTCTACTTCTGCTTTGTATGTAGAAAACCACCAGAAAATGTTATTCTCATCTTAAAAACAGAAAAAGCTGTATGAGCTACAAAATTATAACTTTTCTTGACCCCTGTCAGAGAGCTGAGGTCACAAGGCATGGGAACTGAATTCCAAGGAATGACAAGCCCCTCCAAGGAAAGATGGGACACATGAACTATTCACCATTTGCAGACCACAAGAGGAAGAAGTAGCCACCATAGAAGCTGGTAAGAAGAAATGAGCTAAAATTTTAATGCATTCTTAAAGGCCAAGTATGGGTTGGCCTGTCTGTTTGCCCGAAATACAAGGGGAGTGCACGCTTAACTCATATGCTCTTCTCCATCTCCCTCTACTGGCTGCTAACAAGAATGAATGGGTCAGGGCAGTAGCCTACATCAGGCATGCAGGAGTTCACAAAGTAATCAATCCCTACCGAAAGACCAGCACAAAACCTCATCATTTCTCTGGATCCTCTTCTCATATGGAGCAGAAACTTTAAGCTATTGGAAGAGGAGCAAGAAAGCTTCTTGGGCCCAGGATCCTGCATCAGTACAAAGCAGAGATCTACTACCACTGATGAAGTATCATGAAACCCTCTTTTGCCTGAAACATGCATCAGATGCTGTGTAGAATTTCGCTGCCATGATGGTGAGGGGTTGGAATGCTAAGAAGACCCCCATATTGGAAGCTCAGGCATATGAACCCTTCCTAAGTCTCATGATGGACCAGAAGAACTGAGATCCTCTGTTCTAAACAGAATCCTACTACAAAAACAAAAAACAAAAACAAACAAAACAAGAACAACCAAAAAAAAAAAAACCCAAAAACCAGAACAAGTAAGAGCCATCTACTACTGAGGGAGGGACAGTAGCATGAAGAAGGACCCTCTCTTGGCTCATATGCAGGAACTAGTAAAAAGGTAAGAGAAGAACAGGAATACAGAGAAAAATTTCTGTTGACCCAGACCACACTAAGTACAAGGTGATGATAGGTCATGGCTAGAAAGATTTGAAGCCTATGGTATACTTAATGGTGAGTTTAACAACTGAAACTGAAATGTAGTTTGAACATTGACTAGATTGACTGATCCCCTCACATGAATGGCCTGACAGAAAAAGAGATGTACTTATTTCTAAGCAGAAATACCGTTTGCTTCCGTATCTCCTGTTCTGTACGTGATCACTTACGTTTAATAAAAAAGTATATAACTACAAATAAGTAAGAATGAGCATTCCATTACCAAGACTCAAAAGAAATCAGTAGATTTATAGGTGACCCAGGTGTTAGGATATGAGACAAATTTTAAAATAATTGTCTATTATGTTAAAGGATATAGTGGGAAAGGTAGACAACATGCCTGAAAAGATGAAGAGTTTCAGTTGAGACATGGAAAGTATTTTTAAAACGTGAAGTGGAAATACTAAAAATACAAATCTTGATATCAAAAATGAAGAATTTTTTGATGTGCTCATTAGCAAATTGGATATAATCTAAGAAAAAACTAAATGAATTTGAAGGTAGGTCCATAAAAATTATCCAAAATGAAACATTAAGAAGAGAGTGGGAGGGAAAAACAGAACACAGTAGCCAAGATTTGTTGGATAATATTAAACAAACATGCGTAATTGGCTTTGTGGAAGTAGGAGAGAAAAGGACGGAAGAAATATTTGAAGAGAAAAAGGCCAAAAACTTTCCAAGACTGATGAAAGATAACAAATCACAGATACCAGAAGCTCACAGAACCTCAAAGAGGATAAAATCAAAAGCAGACCAAAAATACCTAATTATATCATAGTCAAATACTGAAAACAAAGTGAAATCTTGAAGGCAAAG
Source organism: Neomonachus schauinslandi (assembly GCF_002201575.2). Lineage (NCBI taxonomy): Eukaryota > Metazoa > Chordata > Mammalia > Carnivora > Phocidae > Neomonachus > Neomonachus schauinslandi. Next base: position 50,708,977 of record NC_058408.1, read on the forward strand.
TGAAAGAAATTATGGGAAGTGGAAGATAAAAATTATAGCAGAATTCTCATAAACTGTACAGGCCAAAAATCAGTGGAGCCACTGACACATTTAAAGTGCTAAAAGAAATTTAACCCAAAGTTCTATATCCAGCCAAAAAATCTTTCACAAATGAAGACAAAATTTTTTTTTTCCAACAACCAAAAGCTGTTAACCCTACTTGCATGTGCAGATAGACAGACAGATGGACAGATGGTTAGGTGGCTGATGGATGAATGGATACAGAAAGATGGATCTGCACAGTGGATGGATCTAAATTGCAGAAAATAAAAACATAACTAGCTGTTTGATTTTGTATAACTCTGGAATACTGGATTCTGAATAAAAGCTTGTTAGAAAACACTTAGAAAAGGAATGTCAGCATTAGGAAGCTGTGGTGGTATGAAACATCTGTGAGACCAGCAGTTAAGTGATACTTAGTACATTCTGGATCCCTAGGATGCTGTGATACTGATCAGCATAAGCACATATACTCAGTGGACTTTGTACTCTCCAGTTTAACAATAGATCTATATATACAATCTGAAATATATATCTAGAGATTTCTCAGAGTCCCTAGAAGGAAAGTAACTACTGATTAGAGGAGCCTGACCTTGTAATTATTCTTTTAAAAAAATTTTTTTCTTTTCTCTGTCACATTTATCAGGGTACCTGGAATTCTTTTTTTTTTTTTTTTTAAAGATTTTATTTATTTATTTGAGAGACTGAATGAGAGAGAGAAAGAGCACATGAGAGGGGGGAGGGTCAGAGGGAGAAGCAGACTCCTTGCTGAGCAGGGAGTCTGATGCGGGACTCGATCCCGGGACTCCAGATCATGACCTGAGCCAAAGACAGTCGCTTAACCAACTGAGCCACCCAGACACCCTGGAATTCTTTTTATTAGAATTAGAGCATTCATTTATTAACTTCACACTTATTTAAAAAATATATTTATTACTGTGCATACAAAAATAAACTTTCTGCCTTTCCAGGATGTCACAGTTTGTTAAATAAGACAGACAAGTAAATAAATTATAATACATTGTGAAAAATAAATTAGAGCAGTGTTTTTTTAAATCTGAGAAACTGAAAAATTATTTGTGTCTGGCTGCTATCACAAACCTACCAAATTATAATCTTCAGAGAGGAGACCAACCATTTGTGTTTTGAAATTATTCCTCAGCAATTTCATGTCTACCCCACTCCCTTACTCTGGGACTATAGTAACTATACTACAGATATTTTAAAAGCCTGAATTGGGAACAAGAATTTGGAAATGTAGATGTAGGCTAAATAATAAAGGCCCATTTTAGGTTAGTTTTTCAATCATATTCTTCCATGGAGTCTGTCTAATACATTACTACTATACAAAGACTTAGTATTTCTGGAACATTAGTTAAAATACAGGTCTGTGCCCTGGGTCCGATTAAAGTGCCTCTGGAAATGGAGGGGCAGTTGTGAAACACCAGAAAATTAGTTACTTGACAAGAGTTGAGGGTTAATCAGTTTTTCATTTTGAAACTTGCTTCAAGTGGTTACATAAAAAAAAGTAATAAGATAACTCAGAAGGGAGTTCTGGTTCTAAAAATATGATAGGCTAAATAAGTAATAAATCCTCTGTCAAACATTTTATTTATTTTAGATCAACATTATTTTATTAAAGATTTTATTTATTTATTTGACAGAGAGAGAGATAGCGAGAGCAGGAACACAAGCAGAGGGAGTGGGAGAGGGAGAAGCAGGCTTCCCACGGAGCAGAGAGCCCTATGTAGGGCTCGATCCTAGGACGCTGGGATCATGACCCGAGCTGAAGGCAGACACCTAATGACTGAGCCACCCAGGCACCCCTAGATCAACATTATTTAGATAAAATGTATAAAAATATTACTTTAGATGCATAGCTTATAAGGTATTGAAATCACAAAGGGTCAGAAAGAGGGCAGAATATAAAACCAGAGAATTAAACCTGTGAGCTTCAAGTTTTATCACCTGGTGATGGAAAAGTTGCTGGCCTCCTGGACCTAGTTATTGGAGAGTTAGTGGGGAGGAGAAAGGCAGTATGGATCTGCTTAGAGTGTTGTAATTATCTGTCTATCCGGGTATCTACATAGAGAAATCTCCAGAAACTTTGTCTTAGCCTGGGCTCTGAGTGTTGGACAGGAGTTGTTCCCCTGAGAATTCTAACCATGGTATAGGATGTTTCTTCCCCTTGCCCCCTCTGCAGAGAAATAAAGAAGAGAATTAAATAAAGAATAAAATTCAAGGTTATATAAGAGCAGAGAAATTTATAAATATAGGTAAATCTTAGCTAGCCTTGACTGTATAATACAACAATAATAATGGAAACAGACTAATTTGGAGGTTTTAAAAAGATGGAAATAAAAATCTGTACAATAATAATGTAACCCAGCTTTTGGAGGTATATTGATAAAATATAAAGCAATGTAAGGTTTTACATTGCTTAACCTTACGTTGCTTGTGTAACAATAGTAATTAGCTTTGTTCTTTAAGTCATGTAGCATTCTAAAATTTTAATCATTATCATTAAAGAATAGAAATAGGGTTTCTGCTTTCAAATCTGCTATAGGAAAGAAAACTCAGTCTATATTAAAAAAAATTCAATCTATAGACAGGAAGAAAGGAGGAAATGAAGAGCCATAGAAAAATCAGAGTAACTAGCTAAATGCAACATGATGAGAATAAATCCAAATGTCTCACTTATAACAGTAAATTGAGACAGATTAAATTTACCAGTTCAAAGACCAAATCTCTTTGATTGGGTTATTTTATTTAAAAATGAAAACTTATATACTAAATGCTACACTAAATGTAAAAGAGACCTAAATTTGAAAGGCACAATAAGATTGAAATAAAGAGATGAGAGAAAAAATGTTATGAGGTAAGAACTGATGAAACTATGTAGTGAGAAGAATTAGACTTTCCAGGTTAAGATAGGGTTAAAGAAGATCCCAATGAAGTGATAAAAGGAATAACTTCACATGAAGACATACACTGTGAATCTCATGTATGTAATAACCCAGCCTCAGAATATATCAAATAAACGTGACAAATTCTGAGAGAAATTAAAATCTCTAAGGAGAAAAGTTGTAATTATAAGGTACTGGAAATTTGAACAACACAGTTAACAAATACATACATAGAAGACTGAATCAGTCTGTCAACTAGAGGAATCCATATTATTTTGAATCACACAGATTATGTAAAATGATTTTTTAAAATTTAAATTCTAGTTAACATCCAGTGCAATATTGGTTTCAGGAGTAGAATTCAGTGATTCATCACTCATCACAAGTGCCCTCCTCAATACTCGTCACCCATCTAGCCCATCCCCCACCCATCTCCCTCCATCAACCCTCAGTTTGTTCTCTAAGAGTCTTTTATGGTTTGCTTCCCTCTCCCTTTTTATCTTTCTTTTCCCCCCTCCCATATGTTTATCTGTTTCATTTCTTAAATTCCATGTATGAGTGAAATCATATGTTACTCGTTTTTCTCTGACTTCACTTAGATTTTTTCATCTTTTTTTTCAAGAAATTTAGGCATCAGTTTTTAGCTGTTTATCAGATGTGATTCTGGTGTTTTGCCAGTTTCCCAAATGAATTTCTCTTTGAAGATATGCAAAGAAAAGCATCATTAGTCCCATTTAGGCCTTTTCAGTTCTTTCCTGCCACCATTAATTTAGATAACCATTTTTAAGTTTCTGAAATAAATCATACTTTTTAACAACCTCTACATGCTGATGTGAAAATTTGTTTTAATGCCTTTCTAGTAATGAAAAAAATTTAAGTCTCTGATGTTCATTAGTCATTATTTAGCATTATTTGCTTTTTGACTCTTTAAAGCAAGTCTGAAAAGAGATTGAAGTAAGGCAGATCAGTGAAGATTGAAGCAAATTAATTCTCATAAAAATTTAGTATGTTTAGATACTTTTGCAGCTGCTTAGTTTGGCTATGTAAACTTATAGCAAGCTAGGCCAACTTGAGCAAATAATTTTGTACTGTATTTTGAGTATGTATTTCAGTGCTTTTGTTTCTAGTGTGGGCATGCCAGATTTTATATTTCTAAAATTTAGATCTCAAGATTTGGATGGCATTGCCTCTAGATTAGATTTATGATGTTTGAACAATTTTATAAAATAGTAATTTTTAAAAATATCACCAAGAGGAAAATAGATCCTTAAATTTCCCTGGTAATTCACATTTTATTATATAGAAACTGATTCGTAAGCAGATAGACTGTGAGATCAGGAATTTTTGCCCATAGTTTGTGTTTATTTAATATCTTAAAGGCTCTGAATATTTTAGATTTATCTGTAGTCTTTATTACCATAATAAAACTATGTATTCACATGTAATTTGTTGTATATACTTTCAGATAAATTAAACACAAATTATAGAATTATATTCTTTATTTGATAACATTTTTTATTTCCAAAAGATAAATGATTGTTGTTTAGCCACTAATGTCAATGCATAGAACATGGTACTGAGTCCTTCTTAGTGAGTATGAAGACTTAATATGTTTCCTGTTGCCAGTCTAGTTTAGGACAACACAAGAGAAGCCCTTTTAGGAGCAACACATTTCTTCCATCAGAGATAATAATTAAAACCAACAAATCAGAAACATATTCAAATAGATGTTTTTGGAAACAAAGAGATGTTATTGTATATTTTGAATTGGATTTTGGGGGGAAAGTGGTAGTAGTGATTTGTAAAAGTTTTTATTTGCCTGTGAGCTTTGGAATTTAGTATTAAAAATTCATTAATACACTCTCTCCCTTTAAAAAAAGATAAATATGAAAAACTAAATGAAAACATTTTTTCGTATTGATCAATACAGTTAATTCATTTCAAATTATATTTCTTGAGATTCTTCAAGAGTTGGCAGGTGGAAAGGAGGGCTCGCTAGGTAAGGAGAACAGAGGCTTAGTATAAAGGGCTCCTGTTCCTACTTGGGCTGTAACTGGAGCAGCTCTACTTAATCTGTTTGGTATCCTGGGGTTCCAAATAAATTAGGCAAAGGAGGACTTCCTTATTAATATTGTGCTACTTTTTTTAAACAGACTTTTTAAAAGAAGTTTTGGGAAAATATACATACCTGAATATTTTTTTTAGAGCAGTTTTAGGTTCACAGCAAATTGAGAGGAAGATACAGAGATTTCTCATATACTTCCTACTCCCACATGCATACATACCCTCATTATCAGCATCCCTTTCCAGAGTGGTACATTTAATTATTGAACCTACACTGACACATCATAATCACCCAAGGTCCATGGTTTACCTTAAGCTTCATTCTTGCTGTTGCACATTCTGTGGATTTGGGCAAACGTATAGTGACATGTATTTATCATTATAGCATCATACGGAGTAATTTTCACTACTCTAAAAATAGTCTGTGCTCCACCTTTGAGAACTTGATCAAGCTCTTGGAAATGAATCTGACAAAATTGTGGAGGACTCCTATGACTGGCTTCCCCTGGAGTTTTTAACTCTCAGACTTGTTCACACTGAGCCTCCAGCAGTTCACCAGTTACAGTTCAGATTTTTGTATCCAGGCATTGTTTTCCATGGCAGTATCCCCTCATGAATCACAGCTTATTCATTCACCTGTCATTTTGACCTCTAAGGTAGCAGTTAGACCTGGGTTGTCGATCTCTCTTGTGAATCCTGAAAGAGTTGTTGACTTTTAAATCTGTTCACCTTTTATTTGTTATTAGGATAAAGTGTCAGTTTCCAAGTGCTTTGTGTGTGGAATTGGGAGTCATTTTTGTTTTTAACTACTGATGATTTGGTGCTTGTGGCTTAATCTAATATACAGATAGGTAATTGCTACTTTTGTGACACTGTAGCTCACAATTGTTTGTGTATCTTTTGTGGATTGGTAAGGATTTGAGGAGTAATTTATAAAATAAAGGCTACATAATAGTGGGCTGAAGTTAGTATGTCTTTCTAAGGTTTTATGTAGATTGGAACCCAGAGGTTATTGTATTTGGTAAAAAATAAGCAATGACAATTTCTGATTATTTCTCAAATGATGAACAAAAATCTGACAACCAAATTCAGAACAGGTGTTAAAAAGAAATGCTTCCAAAGTATTCCATATGCATTTGTATTATGTAACTTATACTTGCTTGATCTTTCTATTTCCAAAGATTAACTGTCTTTCAGATCTCTAAGGAGTGCTGTATTAGGATATCATCAAAGGCTTAAAGACAGTAAAAAATCATATAATTATTGTTTTTAAAATCAGAAATGAGAGCCATATGAGGTAAATATCAGTAACTAGTGGACCTGTGTATTTATTTTTATTTTTTTATTTTTATTTATTTTTAATGAAGTAAACTCTACCTCCAACATGGAGCTGGAACTCACAACCCTGAGTTCAAGAGTCACATGCTCTACTGACTGAGCCAGCCAGGAGCCCCTGGACCTGTGTATTTTTAAATACTCAGAAGTTATTTGCTCTGCCTGAGGAAAACTTTTATAAGGATATTTATAAGGATATTTATAAACTTTTATAAGGATATTTCTCACCCCAGCCCCATCATGATGATACCCAAAAGCTAGGACACCGAGAACTTTATAGGCTCATAAGCATCTGGGAAGCCTGAAAATAGAATTCAGGGCTTCTGAAATTGTTTGATCTCTCACTGGCCATTGTATGTATGGATTGAACCTGTTTCCTTTGTACACTTGCTTTTTGGAACACAGTCTAGAATGGCTGTGTCACAAATTGCATTTAAAAACTTTAACTTCTCAGTTGTAGTTGTCTTATTGTTACTTTAGTAAAGGTAATGAACTCTTCAATTAAACATTAAGTTCAATAACATATTTCTGCATCTATTCCAAACAGATTATTTTCATCCTCTCACTTTAGCATACCAACAATGATTACCTTGTTAATAGTTAAACACTTTGTGGTATCCTCACTTTAGCATATCAACAATGATTACCTTATTAATGGTGAAACACTTTGTGGTATCCCTACAGGAAAATTATTAATTATACTGGAAATTATTCTCTATTGGTATTCCTCTTCATGGTTGTGTACATAGCATAGTTTGGTTAAAATAAAAGAGAAACAAATTTTCTTTACATTGACAAGGCCATGGGGGCATTTAGCTGAGAAATCAAATTTGGCATCACCATTGGAACAGACATATGCCTCCTGATGTGATGCAGTAGGAAGGAACATAATCTTTATAGTATTCTTGTCAAAAATATTTAACATGAACATTATAATGAGAAAACATTCAAATTCAGACATGTGGAACATTCTATAAAACAACTACTTGAGATGCTTTAAAAATAACAGTGTTAGAAAGTTGTTATATATAAAACAATGAAGAGACACAGAAACTGAATATAGTGAGTGACCCTTGTGCAAAATTAAATAGCTATTCAGGAGTTTTTTAAACAACTAGTATATTTGAATATAAAATGCATATTAAATTACATTCTTATGTCAGTATTAATTTCTTGAGCATGACAGTGGTATTGTGGACAGTCTTGTTTTTAGAAGGTAGGTGCTGATGTTTTTATGGGTAAAATATCCTGATGTTTGAAACTTACAGATGGCTCATGGGGGAAAAAAAGGGTGCATTTGTTTATATGTAGAGGGATGGCTAAAGCAAATATGGTAACAGTATTTACATTTGGTTAGTCTAGATTGAAAAATACAAAGTTGTTCAATTTATTGTTCTTTCAGCTTTTCTGTACGTTTGAAATTTTTGAAAATATGTTGGGGGAAAGGAAAGAAATAGAAATATGATCACATACTAATTCCTCAAAATTTTAAGGATATTTTAGAAAATTATGGCAGCACTTCAGAATTTCCCTTTATAATGGAAAGCAAATTACTGAGGACTCCTTCCCCCTGACCTAAACTATTTTTATCATAATGTTACTAAGTTATATGGATAAATATAAAACTATAGACCACTTTCACATGTTCTAGTTCTTAAGCAACTTGTAGTCAAATCAAGTTCTAATTAAATGCAGTAAAAATAAAAACCAAAAAGAGGAAAAAGAAAGTAGCAGCATGATGACATAGTAACAGTAATATGATGGAGTAATAGATGTTTTGCTGAAAATAAATCACCACTGCATATAGTAAGCTGGTTCTGAGTACTGTAGTGCAGTTTCTTCCGAGATTGCCATGTCTATAGAAACATTTCTCATTTTATACTTAGTCTCTATACTACTTTTCTCATCCCAACTACTGTAAAGTCTTTTTGTACAACACAGTAGATAATTTAACCTTTACTTATATCCCTACATTTTTTATATATTACTACTTTTGTTTTTTATTAGCCTGAGAATAAGTTAGTATATTATTATACTGTACTGTGCTGTTTTTATTATATCAAATTATTTTCAGCTTTTATAAAATAGCAAGAAATTAAGGACTTATTTTATAAAAATGTTTTTCAGTTTTGAATTATTAATGCAAAAGGGAAGTTTAATCTTTGTAACTGATAAATTTAACATGAGCATGGCACTTGAAGCAGGATTTTTTTTTCCATTTTTACTTCAGCCCATGCCAAATTGCAGGTATACATTTATATCTCCACAATATAAACTGATTGCTGTCATTTGAGGTGATCACTTAATGCAATTGCAATAAGTTGATTGCTGTCAAGTGAGGTGATCACTTAATACAATTGCAATAATAAAAAATGTGGGAATACTCTTCCATAAAAGCAATAAAAATACAGGCAAATCTGTAACAACTGAGCTAACTTGTGGCATATAAGCCTTGAAAACCAGTAGCCTTGTAGCTACCAGTAGGGAAAAAAACTGGTGTGGGAACTTCTCAAAAAGCCCCATTTTTAGATCATTGTCACTGTTTAGCCTGACTTACAGCTTACTGGAAAAAGCCACATTCATAAGATGTTATTTCTGTTTGACCTGACTCAGAGTCTCCATGGGAAAAGACCTGTACCGAGGGTCTTGTTGAAAAGTCAGATGTAGTATCACAATTGTCTTAAGTCTGTGATACCAGATGGGGCAAACAGGAGTCCAGTCAAAAACTGAAAAGGAAGATCTGGGCAACAAAACAGTGTCAAGGGCTTTGAAAAAACTCTTATATGTTCCTGGGATGTAGAATGCTTTCTGAATGTTCAGACCAATGTGCTTATCCAGGAAAAAATGGAAAAGGCTGTAGTTGCTTACGTCTGATTGACTGTGTGTAAGTAAGAAGTGAAAGCCAGTGCAGATTTAGAAGTTGCCTGAGCTTTGAAAGGATGCCATAACACACACACACGTGCCCTGGGCAAAGGGTAGAAGACATACTGGCTCAAAACATTTAAGAAAATTTTGTGGCTACTAAGCAATGCTGACCCAGGAGCAACGTTTCCTAATCTAGGTTTAAAAAAACCAAAAATTTTAAAAAGAAAACCAGTTGAGACTTAAGTGGTTTCATACAGCAAGGACTTACAGACTACAGATTCACTTCTGGAAAAGTCTTTAGACAAATAAGTGGCAACAAAACCAAAACAAAAAGCCAAGTCACAAAAGTCCCAGGAGAGGGAGGTAGGATCTGATTGCAGAGTTACCACATTATATTCTCTAAAATGTCTACTTTTTATCAAAAAATCTCCCCAAAACCAAAAACTATGGGGTATGCAAAGAAGCAGGAAAAATTAGTAGAAACTGTCACAGATGTTGGGGTTACTAGATAGAGACCTTAAGGCATCTATTATAAGTGTATTCATTGAATTAAAAAACAATTAAGGAATGAAAGAGAAATATAAAAATATATCTCACCAAATAGAGAGTTAAAAAAGATAGAAGAAAAATAGAAATTCTGTAATTGAAAAGTGTAATAACTGAAATGAAAAATTCACTAGAGGGACTCATGAGCAAATTTGAGCTGGCAGAAGAATCTGAACTAGGAGATAGGTCAATAGCGATTATCCAGTCTAAGAATGGAGAAAAATGAATAGAGCCTTGGAAACCTGTGAGACACCATTAAGCATGCCACCATAAATAGACTTTCAGAAAATTAAGGGAATAGAGAAAGGGGTGGAAAAATATTTAAGGAAAAAATGGCCAAAATCTTCCCAAATTGTATGAAAAACATCAGTTTACATACCCAAGAGGTTCAATGAGCTCAAAGTAGGATAAAATCAAAGACATGGGCACCTAAACACATCAAATTCAAACTATTGAAAGCCAAAGGCCGAGAGAGAATATCGGAAAACAGCAAGAGAAAAGCAACTCAGCACATAAAAGCAATCCTCCATAAGATTAGCAACTTCTCCTCAGAAACCATGAAAGTTAGAAGGCAGTGAGATATATTCTAAATGCTGTGAAAGGAAGATTGGAGTTTTGTATCCAGCAAAACTACCCATGAAAAACTTCTCCTCAGAAACCATGAAAGTTAGAAGACAGTGAGATACATTCTAAATGCTATGAAAGGAAGAGAAAGAGTTTTGCATCCAGCAAAACTACCCATGAAAAAAATGAAGAATTTAAGACATTCTCAGATAAACATAAACTGAGCAAGTGTTTTTCTTGCAAAACTACCACACAAGAAATACTACAGGCAGTCCTTCAGGCTGAAAGGAAAGGATATGAGATAATGTAAATCCATATAGAGTAATAAAAAACACTTGGTAAAGATAATTATATTGGTATAATAAAAGATAGTTTAAATGTTTTTTTTGGTAACAGTTCTAACTGATTTAAAAGACAACTGTTGGTTGAGTGTCTGACTCTTGATTTCAGCTCAGATCTCAGGGTCCTGAGATCAAGCCCTGCGATGGGTTCCCTACTGGGTGGGGAATCTGCTTAAGATTCTCTCTGTCACTGTGGACTCTGAGAAACAAACTGAGGGTTCTAGAGGGGTGGGGGGATGGGTAAGCCTGGTGATGGGTATTAAAGAGGGCACATATTGAATGGAGCACTGGGTGTTATATGCAAACAATCATGGAACGCTACATCAAAAACTAATGATGTAGGGGCACCTGGGTGGCTCAGTCAGTTAAGCGACTGCCTTCGTCTCGGGTCATGATCTTGGGGTCCTGGGATTGAGCCCCGCATCGGGCTCCCTGCTCCGCGGGAAGCCTGCTTCTCCCTCTCCCACTCCCCCTGCTTGTGTTCCTCTCTCGCTGCGTCTCTCTGTCAAATAAATAAAATCTTAAAAAAAAAAAAACTAATGATGTAATGTATGGTGATTAACATAATAAAATAAAATTAAAAAAAAAAAGATTCTCTCTCTCCCTCTCTTTAACAATAACAACAAAGAAAGAACTGAGGAAACAGAGTTATAAAACTGTGTCCATGCACTTATACCCTAAAATGATATGTATGTCCATAATAGCACAAAGGATGGGGTCGAAGGAGAGAAGAGCTACATTGGAGCAAAATTTCCACATAATATTAAAATTAACTTAGTGATGATCTGAACTAAATTTTTAAAAATTCACATGCTAATTATAATCCCCAGAAAACCGCTATAAAAATAACTTCTAAAAAATATAATAAAAAACATCAACAAAGGAACAAAAGTGTTCTCCTGGGGAATTTCTTTTTAACACAAAACAGCTAAGGGAGGGATATAGAAGCAAAAAAACATGTAAGAGAAACAAATAGCACAGTTGAAGGTATAAATCCTATCATATAAATAATTATGTTAAATGTAAGTGGATTAAACAGTCCAAGGTGCAGAGATTGGCAGAAAGGTTGAAAAAAACAGGAGCCAACTGTGTACTGTTCATAAGATACACTTTAGATTCAAAGACACAAATAAATTGAAAGTAAAAAGATGGAAAAAGATATATCATGCAGACAGTAACCAAGAAGCTGGGATGGCTGTATTTAAATCGAACAAAATAGAGTATAAGTAAAAATTGGTGCTAGAAACAAAGCAAACCATTTATAATGATAAAAGGGTCAATTCAGCAGCAAGATAGAAGAATTATAAATATATGTACACTTAAACTATTTTGAAATACATGAAACTACAATTTATGGAATTGAAGGGAGAGAATTCAACAAAAGTAGTTGGAGACTTACGTACTCTAATGTCAACAACTGATGGAACAACTGGACAAAAAATCAGCAAGTGTGTGGAAGACTTGAATAACAGTATCAGCCTGACCTAATGGATACACAGCTCACTCCACTCAAGAACAGAATATACATTCTTTTCAAGCAAACATGGAACATTCTCCAGGATAGACCATATATTAGGTCATATAATAAGTGTTAATAAATTTTAAAGGATTAAAATAATAAAAATCATGTTTTCTGACTAAATGGAATTAAATTAGAAATCCACGACAATAGTTAATATGGGAAATCCACAGATATTTGGAAATTTCTAAACAACCCTTTGGTTAAAGAAGAAATTATGAGGGAAATTAGAAAATATTTTGGGGCACCTGGGTGGCTCAGATGGTTAAGTGTCTGCCTTCGGCTTGGGTCATGATCTCAGGGTTCTGGGATCGAGCCCCACATCAGGCTCCTGGCTCAGCGGGGAGCCTGCTTCTCCCTCTCCCTCTGCCTCTCCCTCTCCCTCTGCCTCTCCCCCTGCTCATGGTCTCTCTCTCTCTCTCTGTATCTCTGTGTCTCAAATGAATAAATAAAATCTTTAAAAAAAAGTTGAAATTGCTTTAAAAAAAGAAAATTTTAATATGTTTTTATTTATATTCACTTCAAAATATTAAAATCTGTGCTAGCAGGGCCGCTTGGGTGGTTCAGTCGGTTTAAGCGTCTACCTTTGGTCAGGTCATGATCTCAGGGTCCTGGGATCAAGCCCCATGTCGGCCTTTCTGCTTGTTGGGGAGTCTGCTTCTCTCTCTCTGCCTCTCTGCCACTCCGCCTGCTTGTGCGTGCCTGCTCTTTCTGTCACATAAATACAATCTTTAAAAAAATTAAAAAAAAAAATCTATGCTAGCAGCTGAAGCTGTGCTTAGAAGAAATGTCTATTTTCGGGTGCCTGGCTGGGTCAGTCAGTGGATCATGTGACTCTTGATCTTGGGGTTTTAAGTTTGAGCCCCATGTTGGGTTTAGAAATCACTTAAAATATTAAAAAAAACAAAAGAAATGTCTATCTTCAGGTGTTTATATTAAAAAGAAAGGTCTCAAAAATCTAAGCTCTCACCATAAAAATCTAGGAAAAAATAAATGAAGCCAAAGATAAGCAGTAGAAGGAAATAATAGGGTGGAAATTAATGAAATAGTGAACAGAATAATGATAGAGAAAAACAGTAAAACTAAAGTTGGTTCTTTGAGCAGCGCCTTGGTGGCTCAGTCGGTTAAGCATCCAACTCTTGATTTCGGCTCAGGTCATGATCTCAGGGTCGTAAGATCAAGTCCCATGTGGGCTCCATGCTGAACGTCGAGCCTGCTTAGGATTCTCTCCCTCTGCCCCTCCTCCCTGCTCTCATTGTCTCTTAAAAAAAAAAAAAAAAAAAAAGTTCTTTGAAAAGAGCAACACAATTGGCACACCTGTAGGTAGACTAAGAAAAAAAGAAGACACAGATCACTAAAACTGAGGGAAGGGCACCTAAGCGGTTTAATTAGTTAAGCGTCCATCTCTTGATTTCGGCTTAGGTCATGATCTCAAGGTCTTGGGGTCCAACCTTGCACTGGGCTCTGTTCAGCATGGAGTCTGCTTAAGATCCTCTCTCTCCCTCTGCACCTCTCCTCCTCCTGCTCATGTGCTCCCTCTCTCTCTAAACCAATAAATAAAATCTTAAAAAGAATGAAAGAAGGGAGGTTATTGCTGACCTTCAGATATTAAATGATTACAGTAGAATACTCTGAACAACTTTATGCCAACTTAATGTAGATGAAGTGAACAAATTTTAGAACACATATTACCAGAATTGACTCAGAGGAAGTATAAAACTTGAACAGACCTATGAAAGGGAAAGAAATTGAGTAAGTAATAATATTCCTACAGAGAAAGGCAGAGACCCAGATGGCTTAACTGGTAAATTTTATTAAATGATAAGAAATAATCCTAGTATTCACAAATTCTTCCCTGAAGAATTTTCAAAACCAGAAGTTGAAGATACCACATGAATAGAAAAACAGACCAGTATTCTTCAAGAATATAGTTGCAAATTCCCTGTACAGAATATTAGCAAAGCAAATTCAAAGGTATATTTAAAAGGTTATCACTATGATAGTATGAGATTTATCCCAAGAGTAACCAGATTTAACATCCAAAAATCAATTAATGTAATATACCATATTAATAGAATAAAAAGCTGAAACCAATCATGCCAATAAACATAGAAAAGGCATTTGACAAAATTCCATACCCATTGATGATTAAAACTCTTAACAAACAAATAGCAGTAAACTTCCTCAACTTGACAGAAGATTTCTATGAAAAACTATAAGGGAATATCATAGTTACTGGTGAAAGACTGAATGCTTTTCCCCTACAAGTAGGAACAAGACAAGGATGTTCACTTTTCCCTCTTTGGTTCAACACAGTACTGCAGATTCTAGCTAATATTGCCAGGGAAGAAAAGGAAACATAAGATACCCTGATTTGAAAGAAAACATTAAACTGTATTTGCAGATGATGTCATCCCATATGTACTAAATTTTAAGGAATCCTAAAAAAATCAGAACTAGTAGTTGTTCAGCTGGACCACAGAATAAAATATCAGTATAAAAAAGTAGTCTTTCTAAACATGAACAATATACAGTCTAAAAATAAGGTTCTGTTCAGAATAACATCAAAAAGAATAAAATATTTAAGGAGTATAATAAAGTGCCAGAACATTACAAAAATTTGCTGAGGGAAATAAGATAAAAATAAGTGCAGAGACACTTTGTTCATAGATTGGATGACTTAATATTGTAAGATGATAATTCTGAAATTGATTTATAGATTCAACTCAATCTGTGTAAAAATTCCAGCAGGCTTTTTCCCGGGAAATGATAAGCTGATCCGAAAATTTATGTGGAAATGCTAAAGGATAGGAATTGCCAAAACAGTTTTATAAAAGAACAAAGTTGGAGGGTTTTTTCTACTGAATTTCAAAATTTTAAAGCTACAGTTAGTTATGGGCGCCTGGCTGGCTCAGTCAGTAGAGCATGCGAGTCTTGGTCTTGTGGTTCAAGTCCCACGTTGGGTGTAGAAATTAACTTAGAAACAAAATCTTAATGGCGTCTGGGTGGCTCAGTTGGTTAAGCATCTGACTCTTGATTTAAGCTCAGGTCATAATCTCGGGGTCACAAGCCCTGTGTCAGGCTCCTTGTTCGGCAGGGAATCTGCTTGAGATTCTCTCTCCCTCTCCCTCTGTCTGCTACCCCCCCTCAAATAAATAAATAAATTAATTAAATATTTTAAAAATAAATAAATGAAATCTTTTTAAAAAAAAGCTACAGTTATATAAGACATTATTGTGCTGGCAGGAGGTAGACATATATAGATCACTTGATTAGAATTATGAATCCGGTTTTCAACAAGGGTGCTGAAGCAGTTCATTAGAGAAAAAGTTTGTTTTCATTTCATGCTGGGACAACTGGATGCATCTCCATCCACATGCCAAAAGATGAACTTTGACCTCTTCTTCACCCTATACAGAAAAAATAACTTAAAATTGATCATAGACATAAATATAAGACTAAAACAAAGCTACAAAAAAAAAGGAAAAATCTTTAAGACCTTGAATAAGTCAAACTTTTTTATGAGGTTATAAGAGAAAAAAAGATAAATTGGACCTTATCAAAATCCAAAACTTCTGTGCTTCAAAATATACTGTTAAGAAAATAATAAAGACAAGCAACAGAATGGTTAAAAATATTTGTAAAACTTTTTTTTTAATTGTATCCAAAATTTTTGAAAAACTCATGTAAAGGAACTGGGACCATCATGTATTGCTGGTGGGAATGTAAAATGGTACAGTCAGCAGTTTGTCAGTTTCTTAAAAACACAAAGTTACCACATGATGCAGTAATTAACACTTCTTAGATATCTACCTGAGACCCAAATACATGTCCTCACAAAGACTTGAATGTGATTGTTCATAGCAGCATTAATTTTCATAATCAAAAAGTGGAAACATATCCTTCACCTGATGAGTGGGTTGACAAAATGTGGTGTATCCATACAATAGATACTATTCAGCAATAGAAAGGAATGAATTATTGACATGTGTTAAAACATGGATGAACTTCAAAAACTGTATGTGAAGTGCAAGAAGCTGTACATAGAAGCCGTGTATTGTGTGACTGCATTTATATCGGATGTCCAGAAAGGGTAAATTTATAAAGAAAGTTAGATGTAGTGATTGCCTAGGGCAATGAGTGGTAAATGGGCATGAGGGATCTTATTGGGATGAGGAAACTGTTCTAAAACTGATTTATGGAGATGGTTGCACCACTGGGTAAAGTTACTAAAAATCATTGAATTGTATACTTAACAGTGAGTTGGTTTTATTATATGTTAAATGTGTCTCAAGAAAGTATTTTTCAAAAGCAAATGCAGGAAATTACATAGCATTATCTTTAACCAGAAGCCTAAAATGTTTATATTACCTTTTTTTTTTAATATATAAGGTCATCTAAAATATAAGAATACATTTTAAAATTTGCAGTTACTTTGAATGTTTAATACTCTGGTTTTAATGCCATGATCACTGGAAATACCAGTAGAACTCCTTTTCAGACCGACATTGCCATATGTGTATAAACTTTTTATGCAACCGTATTTCCTAGATTCAAAACAGAAAACCCACTATATCTTTCTTGTTTTTGAAAATCATAGCACTTAGTTTTCTGCTGTTACAGGTTTGATATTGTCCCTGAAACCTTTGATGAACACACTAAAACCATTTAAAATGAGCTTTGCTTTCTGTTTCTTCATTTACTACATTTTTCTCTTTTTGTTTTGTTTCACTTTATTCGTTTTAGATCACTGTGTCCACTACTATGATCTTCGTAACACTAAACAGCCAATCATGGTATTCAAAGGACACCGAAAAGCAGTCTCTTATGCAAAGTTTGTGAGTGGTGAGGAAATTGTCTCTGCGTGAGTATTACTCTCCTGAGGTTAAGCTTCATACAGAGCTCTGTCATCATTTACCAGTTTTATAATGTCACCGTGGGTCGATACACTGTAGTATATGTACTTTTTCATAAATAGTAGATTTTTAAAATAATAGTCTAATTAAAATAAATGTATATTTTGGTTTGTATTGCTCACTTTTATATGCTCTTTGTGAATAAAATCCTGATGATGTTAGTTTTTAATGCACCCCCCCCCTTCAACATTTGAACTTCAGTTTGGATTTCAGCCACTGCTTCTCCTTAAGAAAAAAACAACATAGTTGTTGGAATAGAATGAGAAGTATTTTATCTATTAAAATCAATATGTTATTGTATATTTACACTGCAGTACAGTAGTATTATTTTTGGTTTAGGTAGTATTTCGTTGATTCTAAGTTACTTGATTTCCCTATGGTTTCATGGTAAGTTTTAAATATGTTTTGAAAAGAAGTAAATATGGCTGCTTATACTTGACAGATATCCTTTGAGAAGCCTTCTGCACTAGAGAATTATAATGAAAGCTTTTAGTTGTCTTTTATTTTGTTTGAGGGTTAACAAGATGTCAACCAGATAGATAAACCTCAGTTGCCAAAATATCGTTGACAAAGCGCTTCTTCTAATAGCCAGTCCCTTCTTTCTGTTAACCCATTTCATAGTTCTCTTTATTTTATTTTATTTATTTTTAAAAGATTTTATTTATTTGAAAGAGAGAGCACAAGCAGAGGGAGAGGGAGAAGCAGGGCCCGACACAGGGCTTCATCCCGGGACCCTGAGATCATGACCTGAGCTGAAGGCAGACACTTAACTGACTGAGCTACCTAGGTGCCCCCTCTTTATTTTATATTACCCTAACAAATACCCATTCTGTAATCTTAGGAGATTACTAATGCCAGTGCCTTGGCATTAATACTTGCTATCTCCCACCACATCTATCTCTATACTGGTTGCTCTAAATAATAAGTTGGTAATTTGAATTGATTTAGCAAGGTAATTTGAACTGAGTTACAAACAAGGAAAAAAAGGTGAGAACTGAGTTTTCCAAGGGAAGATAATATAAGTAATTAGTTCACAAACTTAAATTAGTGTTAACCAGTCAAAATGTATCCCATCTTTAGGAATAATAATGGCAGTATATAACTAATTTTTTTTTTTTAAAGATTTATTTATTTGACAGAGACAGAGAGAGAGGGAACACAGCAGGGGGAGTGGGAGAGGGAGAAGCAGGCTTCCTGCTGAGCAGGGAGCCCAATGTGGGGCTCGATCCCAGGACCCTCGGATCATGACCTGAGCCGAAGGCAGACACTTAACGACTAAGCCACCCAGGCGCCCCTATAACTAAAATTTTATTCAGATTCAAATGTGCATGGTAGATTATATGGCAAAAATATTTTTCTTTAACTTCAGATTTATAAATGTTAAATCAGTCTGATTTCCAGTATTTGAAATATATGGATACTTAATATTATAAATTGGGAAACTTTAGTTGACCTTATTAATGTGAATATGTTGTTTGTATTTTCACCAGTCTCTTGTCCTTCTTAAGTTTTATAAATCATGATTTTTTTTTCTTGAATATGGTTGAGGTTTAGAAGTTTTTAGAATAAATTTATCCAGAAGTATATTTGAAAGTGTTCAAAAGTAATATTAAAATATACATATGTTGCCACAACCTCTGAATTCGTGACCAATAAAAATATATACACACCTAAAGAAATACTCAATGCAACATTGTTGGGAACAAAATTTTTTTCTTTTTTTTAAAGATTTTATTTATTCATTTGACAGAGAGAGACACAGCAAGAGAGGGAACACAAGCAGGGGGAGTGGGAGAGGGAGAAGCAGGCTTCCCGCTGAGCAGGGAGCCCGATGCGGGGCTCGATCCCAGGACCCTGGGATCATGACCTGAGCCAAAGGCAGACGCTTAATGACTGAGCCACCCAGGGCCTCGAGAAAAGAAATTTTAAACAACATAAATGTCTATTGAAAAAAATGAGAAGCAATAGAGAAGTATTTAAAGAGCTTGGAGTTTGGTTTCTGAAATCAGACAGTTTCAGTCTTGGATCTGCTGTTGACTAGCTGTGGTACCTTGAAAATGTCCTTAACCTTCTCATTTTCAGTTGCCTCATCTCTAAAGTGGAGCTAATAATAGTTATTATGTTGTGACTCTTTAAATGAAGTAATGATGTAAAGCATTCAGCATGGTGCCATATCCTGTGAATGTTACAGTAAGAGAAAAGATGATTTATTGTGTAGTCATTAACAAAAATATCAAAATGTGTTTATTTTACAGAAAAATTATAAACCAAATTATCGAATAAAGGATAAGCAATTTACAACCTAATGTACATGATATAATTGGATTTTTGTAACAGAAAGGAAAGCAAAAACATGGTGTCTTATTCAGGTTCTTTGTCTCTGTATGATAGGATTACCAACAATCTTTATATTCAATTAATTTTTGGTAAATAATTCCATTTGCATATTATTTCAGTAAATAAATTACATAGACCATTCCAGTCATTCATTATATTCCACCCCTGTAGATACAACTAAGCTGTCAAAATAGGTTAAATTTAGTATACCAATACAATTCAGTATTTGAAAAGTAAATCAAATCAAGTGGCGTAGAGTGTATCCCTGAAATTAAACACAGCTCCCAATGGAATTCGTGTTATTTGATGATGGTGGTGTGATAGTATTGATGAGTAATGTTTATTAGTAAGCACTTCCTAGATGCCCAGGGACTATTGAAAGCATTTTAAATGAATTAATTTAGTTTTCACATCTTATAGAATTTACCTAATTCAATAAATGTAGGAATCACTGTATTTCACATAACTAATGAACAAAAATGAGGCCGATGAGGTTATATAACTTTCCCAAGGTCAAAAGCAAATTAATGGTATACTGAGCATTGTTAACTCAGAAAATCTGGCTCCATAGTCTGCATACTAAACCACCAAACTGGATTGCCTCTAAATGGTAGGGATGAGTTTCATACCATGAAATCTTCATTGCATTCTCATTTTTTGTGTTTACCTCAGCTCAACAGACAGCCAGCTAAAGCTGTGGAATGTAGGGAAACCATACTGTCTACGTTCCTTCAAGGGTCACATCAATGAAAAAAACTTTGTAGGCCTTGCTTCCAATGGCGATTATATAGCTTGTGGTAAGTAAAACCATCTTTTCCTGGAGCTTTTTAACAGGAATTTGTCCCTGAAATTGCATTCAACGGACATGGACTATATACCAAGTCAGGAAATGATCTGTACCTCTAGAAAGTAGCATATTGAAGTCTTCTGGGATTGTATTGGAGTAAGCATTAGTCCTTCTCTCCTTTACTGAGCACAAACCCTGACTGCATGAAATAGCATAAGACTGTTAAATATGTTTTGTAATTGTTCTCCATCGTAACATGATTTCTGTAGATATTATGTAAAAGAAAACATTAATTTCTGCTAATATCCTAATTTCAGAGACATTATTTGTCTTCTTAAGCTTGATATTCATTTTCCCCTACAGAGTGTTCTCTTCATTAAGCAGTTTGTTTAGATGATCTGTTATTCTAGGGCTTTTGTTGTTGGTAATTTATACAAATTTAAATCAGAAGTAGAAAAATCAAATTAGGTAATGTTCAAACGCTTAATACACCTGATGCCTGAATATATGAACTTTCAACAGTTCTTTCAAATGAGACCTTTATTTAGTAAAGTTGTATGTAATGTAAACTGTGCCAAAGCAAATGTCTTGCAATTATTCTACTTTGACAGACTACTCAAAAATATAGGTTTCCTTATAGGCCACTTATCTAATAGAGTAATGTCTTTATTGGGGAATGGGACATAAATTTTGTAGGTTATTAAAACCAGCCTTTGTAAGTGCTGTAACCTTTTTTTTTCCCCTCTTAGAAATCTTTCTAAATGTCATGTAAGATTCATGCTATAATAACAAATTTCTGGTCTTCTTTAAACCTCTGCTATAAATGAGGTTTTTGCAGTAATTTTAACTTTACAGTTATCAATGTTGTTATATCATTTACCAGTTATTATTTCTTTAGATTAGTAAAGTGTAGCTTTTTTTCTGTGAATCATTTTTTCACATGATTCCCAAGAAATCCTGTGCTTTGGTCTTTCAGATTCAACCATAAAAGATTTGTCTTTGTGCTTAAACATTGAGTAATAATTACCTTATGAATATAATGTCCTAATTCTGAATTCTCCCATTCTAAAAAATTATTAAATATTTTTTTTTCAGGAAGCGAGAACAACTCTCTTTACTTGTACTATAAAGGACTTTCTAAGACTTTGCTAACTTTTAAGTTTGATACGGTCAAAAGTGTTCTGGATAAAGACCGAAAAGAAGATGATACAAATGAATTTGTTAGTGCTGTGTGCTGGAGGGCATTGCCAGATGGGGTAAGTTTTCATGTCAGTTTTTTCACCTTGATGTCTCATATAACACTTTATGTTTATGTATTCACGTGTGAATTTTTTTAAGTTTAAAACATAAATTGATATGTGATACAAATTTTTTCTTCTGCTTAGTATTGCATCACCAAAGAAAACAGGCAATTTAGGTAGTAATTGAAATGTCACACTGATATAATGTCTCTCCTGTGTACCCATAGCATCTTGTGCATACCTCTGTTTTAGCATTATCACATTGTCTATTTATATCTCTTCTATAGGACTGGAAATTTCTAGAGTACACACTGTGTCTCATTTTCCTTAATGATCATTTGCAGTATATACTCAATAAACATTTAACTGAACCTGATATTGTCTTAGCAAGAAAAAAATTTGATGTAGGTAAAAGAGAGTGCCCTATATGTATACCTAATTAAATACTATTTCAGGGAAGAATTGCTCTCTACAAAATGCATTTATACAAGAATATTTAAAAACATTTAATTTCTTAATAAGAAAGTAGTACTTCTAGATTGCAAAAAAAAAAAGTTTTCTTAAACTTGTCACTTATTCCTACATTTTAAAGTATAAGCTTTCTCATAAGTTATATGAAGAAACAGTTCTTTTTATTGGTAGTCACTAATGTCATCTTTTTGAAAAATAGCTCTTTAGGTGCTTACTTGGTTGGTTTTATTTTTGAACCAAAAAATTCTTCCTTGATGGGTACTTTCAGAATTCTGAGTTGCTGATACTATTTAACTTTAATTAGATATATCCCATTCCTATCTTATTTAAAGTTCTGTTAATCAGCTTCCAGTTTTGGCAATGGTCACTAGGTGATTTGTACTAACCTGTAAGTAGAACTAGAGAAGTTGGACCAACTATATTTATTTCAAAAACAACAACGGGAACTGTTTGAAAACATTGGAATGTACACAAGATAGAAAAGAATTACCAGCATAGGAATGTAAACCTGGCTTTGGAGTATGCTTTTCCTCTGGGAGCCTTTGCCACTCTTGGTAGAATGGCTGAGAGCACTTAGGACAGCTTCACAGGGGCACAGGGATTGGAATCTAGTGCTCACCACTATGTGGGTGAACTTATTTTGGTTTAGGGCCCCAAAAGGGCTGTAGTCTAGGGTAAACCAGTAGAAGGTAAACTCTCTCAATGATTGCAACGCCAGATCATATCATTCCTGAAATTAAAATTAAATGATCCTCTATTGCTAGTTAAAATTAAATCCTCTTTGAAAGAAGGTCTAAAAAAGATCATCTGGGAATTTTTTTTTTTTTTAAATTGCAAATACAGTAACTCTTAAGACATAATAAAATCACAGACATAGGAAAAGGCAAGATGTTATAAATAAATTTAGCATAAGCAGTGGACAACAGAAACAAAATCACAGCAACTCTGGATATTGGAATTATCAGACATAGCTTAAAAATAACCATGCTGACAATTGATAAAAGACAAGATTGAAAATTTCAACTTGGAACTAAAGAACTATTTTAAAAATGAAAATCCTAGAAGTAAAAAATTATAATTACTGAAATTAAGATCTCAGTGGATGGATTGTGTGGAAGAAAAGACAGTTGAAAAGAATCAATGAACTTGTAGTAAGTTAGAAGAAAATATACAGAAGAAAGCATGGAGAGACAAATAGGATGAAAAAAATGCAGAAAAGAAAAAAAGGATGAAGTAAGAAAGTTTAATATATTCAATAGAAGACCTAAAAGGAGAGAAAAGAAATAATACAACTGAAGCAAATATTAGAAGGAATTATGTTGAGAACTTTACAAAATTGATGAAAGACATCAAGGCAGAGATTCAATAAGCCCTTGTATCCCAAAGAATAAATCTACAATGTGAATAAATATTTAATATTATACTTGGACCATGAAGAGACTTAAGCTTGCCTGAAAATCTGACCTTGGGTCTGCCTTCTTATAGTACCACTTTGTGGAAATGTGCTGAATTAGGACAAACATGGAATGTTATTGTTAGCAGGCTAGTTCTCTCTTAAATTAACTATGAAACTCCATCTGTACTATTGCATCTGGACTTAGAGAACTGTGAGTTGGCATATTGACCTTATGTCTACCCAAAGTAAACAATATAAGACTGACAAGAAACCAAAGCACATCTCTGTATCTAGAACCTCATGCACCCTAACTGTCCTTGGCAACTGTGCGTACTCTTTGTGTGGGTTCAGGAGGGATGCAAGAAGCTATGCATGTATATAGTTGCTTGCCCTCCTGATGAGTTTGAAGATGTTGTGCATGACGAATTTCCTATCCTGTATACCTCTATAAAGCTAACTAACCTAGTGCAAGACTAAAGCTAACTGTGTCTGGTCCTGTGACCCCTACTGGTGGTAGGACAGTCACACCTTGACACATCATAATAAAACTATTGAAAATAAAATGCAAAGGGAGATTATTAAAATAAGGCAGAGAAAAAGTCACTGTCTTCAGAAGATCAGCAGCTAGACTGACAGCCAACTTCTCATGAAGCAATAGAAACCAGAGTTTGTGGAACCAGATCTTCACTGTGTAAAGGGAAATACTTCCTGATCTAAATTTCTATATCCAGTGAAAATCTCTCAAAACAAAAGTAAAATGAAGACACTTTTAGATAAATAAATATGAGGAATCTGCCACCAGTAGACGTACACCAAAGAAAACCTGAAAGGATATTTTTAAGGCAGAAGGAAAAGATGCAGAACCTAAAGATGAAGGTCACTGATGTAGAAAGGAATGGGAAAAGATGAAGGAATAGAAATGGTGAAAAGGAATAGAAGTCGTAATATGTAGTAAATCTAAATGCATATTGACTGTATAAAGCAGTGATGCCTTGTTGGATTTAATAACACATAAAATTAAGTATTTGACAGTAATAACATAAGCCAGAAGGGTAAATGTGATTAAAATGTTCTCAAGAATTTTCCTTGTCAGGGAAGGAGGTAAAAAAACTAATTAATATTAGACTGAAAGGGATGCATATTGTAGTTTATAGGATAACCTTTCTAAAGTAGATTCTTAAAGTGTGCTACCTAGATCAACACATCAGTGTCACCTGGGAACTTGCTTTATTTCCCAATAAAAAGATTAAAAGAAAAGTTATGTAACTCACTTCATTATCAGTCCAGATTTTTTTTTTTTTTTTTTTAAAGATTTTATTTATTTATTTGACAGAGAGAGACACAGCGAGAGAGGGAACACAAGCAGGGGGAGTGGGAGAGGGAGAAGCAGGCTTCCCGCTGAGCAGGGAGCCCGATGCGGGGCTCGATCCCAGGACCCTGGGATCATGACCTGAGCCAAAGGCAGACGCTTAACAACTGAGCCACCCAGGCGCCCCTATCAGTCCAGATTTATCTTAAGTTTGATTTTTATATAACAGTCACTTTGATTAGGCATTGAAAAATAACTTCATTTCCTTATTTTAGATGAGGCAGAAAGTGTGAGAGACTGTTGTTTATTTATTCTACAAATATTTATTATGTGCAGTCACAGTTCTAGATATGGAAGATAAACTTGAACACAACTGTGAGGAAAATTCTGGTCCTCTTAGGAGACTTAAAATTTTATGTGCCAGAGGAGAAGGAAAAACAAAATAAATAAGTTGTTATATCAGAAGGTGACGAGTAACTTGGAGAAAAACAAAGCAGGAGAGTGGGACAAGGAGTTCTGGAATAGGGAGTTGTAGTTTTCAGTGGTGGTGACAGAATCACCTACCTGAGTAGCTGAATTAGAGCAAAGACAAGGACGTAAGATGTAATCCATGTTTAAAGGTGCAAGAGTATTCCAGTGGAGCAAACAATTCAGAGGCCTTGAGGTAAGAAAGTGATTAGTGTTCAGGGAACAGAAAGCAGGCCAGTGTGGCTACACTACAGTGAACTAGGTGGAGAGTAGTCGATTTCAGAGTGGCGAAGAAGAACCATTTCAACAGAGCATTGTTTACCGTCCGGACTTTGGCTTTTACCGGGTGTGAGTTGGAGCCATTTTAAGATTTTGAACAAAGGAGTGATACAATGTGACTTCAATTTTTTAAAAATCGGTTTGGCTGTTTGAGAATAGATTATAAAGTGTCAAGAGTGGAAGCAGAAAGGCTGTTGCAATAATCCAGGTAAGATAACATAGTGGTATACCAGTGAGAACTAGTCAGATCCCATTCATATTTTGAACATGGAACCAGTAAAATGCATGTGGAGAGTGAAAGAGAAAAGTCTAGGATGACACTGAGGATTCCCCCCCCCATAACTTTAGGAGTGGAGTTGCTGGTAATTGAGAAGACTTCCAGAGGAAGTGTCTTAGAGGAGATAGGAGGTGACGTTTGGACTGGTTAAGTTTGAGTTGTACTTGCCTTCTAAGTGGATGTACCAAGTTGGAGTTCACAGCAGATTGGGGCGCCAGAGATAGACATTGGTAGCTGTTAGCACGTGGTGTTTAAGCCAAGAAATTGGATGGTATCTCTGCAAGGGACTATAATTAGATATTAGAAGTCGTGTGAATACCATACTTAGGAGGGTGCCTTAGTGTTCAGTGATTGAAGTGAGGAGGAGGAATCAGCAAAGGCTGAAAAAGAGTCATTCTCTATATGGTAGAAAACTGGTGCCTGGGAAGCCGAGTGAAAAAGTTTTTCAAGGAGGCGGCGTTGATTGGCTTTGTCAAATGCTACTAATACAAGTAAGATGGGTAAAAAGAAAATGAAAGCAGTGGTATGAGAAAAGCTTGATTGGAGTGGTTTTAAGAAAGAAAGGGAAGGGAGAAGTTGGAGATAGTGAAATACAGGGAGTTGTTTTGGGGAGTAGTAAAACAATACGATGTTTAATCTCACCTAGATTACTTTGTTAAATATGAAATCAATAACTGTCTCTAAAAAGGCCAAACATTTCATTGTCTTTCTGTCCTTTTTTCTATTCTACCTAATTTTGATCACAAGAAAGAGATCAATTTATTTATTTATTCTTGAAAATTTTTATTTATTTTATTTTTAAAAGATTTATTTATTTGAGAGAAAGAGGGAGAATGGGGGGAAGAGCAGAGGTAGAGAATCTCAAGCAGACTCTGTGCTGAGTGCAAGCCCTACTTAAGGCTCAATCTCAACATCCTGAGATCATGACCTGAGTGGAAACCAAGAATTGGATGCTTAACCAACTGAGCCACCAAAGCACCCCATAAATTTAGAAAAATTTTAAATGTAATCAGCCAAAGAGAGGAATGGAAATCTAACTTTGTAAATAAAAATATGATTCAATAAAGGGAAGGACATCTATCTCCAAATTCACCATAAAATGTTTTTAGTTCATTCTTTTGTAGTTGTTGGTCAGTTAGGTGTTAGATGGTTGATGGGAGTTCAGATCTTGTCTTTACTGATTTTTTTTCTGAAAGAGATCAACTTAAGGACACTTAGAAAATAGCTTAACTTTGAAAGTCTTTTTAGGTTTGGGACAAATATAAATGGTATATCAATTAGCTGTAATGAACTAAAATGATCTAAATTCTTCAATTATGGTAGTATAAAAATTGATTTGCTTTTATGTTATTTATGGCAGTGATTTAGTCATAGGGAGGGAATGAGAAATTAAAAATGAGTGGTAGAGGGAAAGGCACAAAGACAAATAGATACATTCTTTTAGGATAGTATCTCAATCTTAAAAAGGTTAGGGTAGTTTCCAGCAGATTAAATTTCCATTTAGCTTTGTTTTTTCCTATAACCTAGGTATCTATCTATATATATATTTCCTTTTGGCCACTTCTAGGTGAAAATGAACCAGTAATTTCAAGCCCTATTTTGAACCATCAGCTAAGATCATATATAATTCCCATTCTTTTTATTTCTGCCAACCTTCATATAAGCTGGAAAGAATGTTTCTTTTTAAGATGTTGATCAACTTTATTGTAGTATTTATTTCATTTTCTCCTTTATTTCACAGTGCTATGGAAGTTAACAGCATGCTCTCCCACCTTCCTGTTTGCTATGTGGTCTATTTTGCTTTAGGATTACAATTCTTACTTTTAATTACTCTCATTTAAAGATGGAATATTTTTAGTGTTTCCTTTTTTTTAAGTTTTTATTTATTCATTAGAGAGAGAGTGAGGGAAAGATCACGAGGGCGTGGGGGTGTAGAGGAGGAATCCCAATGAGGGGTTTGAGGGGCTACATCCCATGACCCCATGCTCGAGCCCAGGACCCCGGGATCACGACCTGAGCTGAAGGCAGATGCTTAACTGGCTGAGCCACCCAGGCGCCCCTAATGTTGTTTCTTTTAATCTGAGAGACGATACTTTGTCCTTTGTCTATTTTTCTTCCTTCCTATATTTTCCCTGTGTCTAAAAGCACCTTTATTCAGTCACTTTTGTGGTTGCTGACAGATCCTTCTGTCCTTTGTTCCTTAGTTTTGTCTGCACTGGTAATGGCTCTAGCATTTCTACCACTAAATGCCAAAATCTCTTCAGCCATATTTAATTTTCAAGGGAACTTTAAGATGTTTCATTTGAACTCTAGTGAAAATTCTTTTTGCTTTTTAGAAGAATTTTAATTGCAACTTAGGCCTCTCTAGAATAGAAATGGTAGTGAGTACATGAATGAAGAATACAGAATTGTTTATTTTATATTTTGTTTTTAGTTTATTATTTTAATTCACTTGAAGACATTTTAATTAAAGAAACCTTCGTAGTTTAGAGTTATTGATACAAAGATGTTCTATTGCCAAATTATGAGGGTTTTTCTTCCCAAGACTAAATCTTACTATTTACATTGCCTATTTCAGTATTAATTTTCATGATTTTTAAAAAATACGGATTTGTGTGAAATAACTACTAGGAATAAGACAGATCATTTTACCTTTGTTTAGGATTTCAAATTTAATTTCCTCATTGGTTATTTTTTGAAAGAAATGAGGAGAACTTGATCATATGTTTAAATTGGTGTAATAAAGGAACTTTACTATCCACTTACTTGAAGAAGGAACTATAAATTCTAAAACTGTGTGTGAATGTATTGTATCTGTATTGCACATCCAAATACATTCCATTTGAATGATGATACAGAGTTTGAAGTAAATATGGTTTGCTATATTTCCATAAATAGCAGTCAACTCTATCCTTTTGAATATAGAGAATATGGGCTTAGTAGGCTGCAATTTCAATTCATTTTCTGACTCTACTTCTTTGTAAAATACCACATAATTTATTTGGCCTCTTGTATCCAGATGTTGTAAAATTTGCTGATACTTTTTGGAAACAGCCATTATCTGGATTAATAAAGCCTATAGGTAATCAGCAATCTATGTCAGTTCTAGTTTCAACCTTTCCTTCTAAAATATACTATTTATTCACAATTTTTCGTAGGTATTACTATGGACTAACATAAGTTTTGTTTTCTTCCTCCCTTCCTTTCTATAACATCCCTAAATCCTTAAATCCTACCTAAAAGGCAGTAATGATATGGTCAGGATATTCATTAACTAAATAATTATCCTCAACTAATTTATAGTTGATTCAGAGAAAAATTTTGCAATTTTAAGAGGGTGTGGGGGTCAGTGTGAATGTCCTTGGCAAACACTTTGATGGAGTATAATGTCATCATCTTGGAACATTATCTCTTAGGCTTTTTTACCAAATGACCATTATTGTAGTTCATTACTCAAAGAAACAATTAGAAATGAATACACGTATATTTTAGAGAATTTATAAAAATGAAAAGTAGAAAAAAATAGTCTATTATCACTTTTCCCAGAAATAACCAATAGTAAAATTTTAATGTAATTAATCTTAATGTTATTTTCCATTCATGGGGACTGTTCTTTTTTTTAAATAAAATTGTGTATTTTGCATATTATCATGTATTCTTTTATTTTTTTCCTGTATTCTTTACCTTTTGCCTTTTTCATTAACTCTTAATAATCTCTCTCTTTTTTGGAAGATTTTATTTATTTATGTATTTGACCGAGAGAAAGACTGCGAGAGAGGGAACACAAGCAGGGGGAGTGGGAGAGGGAGAAGCAGGCTTCCTGCTGAGCAGAGAGCCCGATGTGTGCCTCAATCCCAGGACCCTGGGATCATGACCCGAGCCGAAGGCAGACGCTTAATAACTGAGCCACCCAGTCGCCCCTATCATTAACTCTTGAAGAGAGTATTTTCAGTGGCTGCATATTATTCTAAGAATTTACCATAACTGGCATACCATTGTTTTGTTGAGGATGTTAATGTTTACTTTTTACTATTACATAACTTTACTACTTTGAATACTTCTTCTTGAATATTTTTGCAATCTTTAAATTTCTAATTGTTTAGAAGAGAACCGTCAAGATTTATCCATTTAAAGAAAATGAATACTTTTAATACTTTTGATTAAAATTAGTTTGCCTTCTGGAAAAGTTTATTTACATTTGCTCTTGCACCAAGAAACAAGAAAGTCCAGGGGGTTCAGTTTCACCATGTGCATCAAACATAGGATATAATAATGCCAACTCTGCCAAGTTGAAAATATTTTGTTAGTAAATATGTAATCATTTTTTATTGTTTCCCTAAGCAGTTTTCTGAAACATTAGCTTTTGATTTTTTACAAATTTTTTTTTTTAAAGAAATTTTTGCTTGAAAGGGAAATACCATGCAATTGAGATAATTGTTTTATAATCACAGTCTTTTGGCAATTTGGTGTTTGTAATTAAAATCTATTCCACTGTCTCCCACACCCTACATCCTCCTTGAAAGTAACGCTATAAAGCTAAGGTAAATTTGGGACACTACTGGTTAGTCTTGATTTCTGTTATATCTTTTTTATCGTCACTACTTTATTCAGAGACTGGAGTCAGGTAGAGGAGAATATGTGCTTTGTATCTGGATCCTTCTGTTGGCATGACCCTTAAAACTGATGGAATGAAACATAAATTGACTCAAGAATGCAAATGACTATTTCTGTTCTTAAGTGATCATATCTATTTAAAGAGACACCATATTTTTGTTGGAAGCAGATCCTGAGTCCATTGTAACTTCTGCTGAGACTGTAGGGTACCCCCATCATTGTTTTATCAGTTCTGAATCACGTCATACATACTTAATCTAATCTTGGGTCACCAATTCTAAATGGGTATCTATGGGAAAAGGCAATACTTATAAAGGACACTTAGCACTTCCTTAGCTCTTCAAAAATGATTAAAAAAATGTATACTCTATTCTCAGAAAAAGCATTAGTTATTAAGGATGGTTGTTTTCTCTTGTGGCTTGAAACACCAGGAATCATATTGAAAGTTTCTGTAATTCTAGAATGAAGGATGTCAGGAGAAGGACTTTCCTAATTTCCCTCCCTTGAAACCAAGTCCAGCAAAACTTGGCTTGGGAATCTGTCAACTATATTATCATCCATACTATACAAAGTTATAACCATACTAAGCAAGAGCATCCTTTTCAGTCATATTATAAAATACATTTTTTATATTCCTATTTCTAATGAATTAATTTAATAACTTTCTAACTTTATATAATGAAACACTTTTTTTAAGTGTTTCTAACTAAAACCTTATATTCTTTTTTTTTTTTTTTTTAAGATTTTATTTATTTGACAGACAGCGAGAGGGGGAACACAAGCAGGGGGATTGGGAGAGGGAGAAGCAGACTCCCTGCTGAGCGGGGAGCCTGATGCGGGGCTTGATCCCAGGACCCTGGGATCATGATCTGAGCTGAAGGCAGACCCCTAACGACTGAGCCACCCAGGTGCCCCTAAAACCTTATATTCTTAAGATCTTCTTTTCTTTACCTAAATCTCTCATGATTCCTACCCATTAAAAATATTTGCTGAATGAATTAGTATACTGCCTTATACTGTTATTTGTGTTCATGTCTCTTATCCCCTGCTAACCTGCAAACTCCTTAAGAGCACAGACTATGGACCCAGGTCACCTAGGTTCAGTCAGATTTTCCATATAGTAGCTCTGTGACCTTGTACAAGTTCCTCAACTGTACTGTGGATCAGTTTCCTCATCTATATTAAAAAAATTTTTTTTTATTAAGTAGGCTCCACGCTCAGCATGGGGCTTGAATTTACAACTCTGAGATTAAGAGTTGCATGCTCTACCAACTGCGCCAGCCAGATGCTCCTTCCTCATCTATAAAATGCTGATGACAGTAGTAATTTACCTCTTAGGGTTATTATAAAGTTAAAATAAGTTAAGGTACATAAAGAGTTTAGAATATTTTGGCATATAGTAAGAGCTATAGAAATATTTGCAATTAGGGTCATTAATTTTTAAATTATCCTTAGCACAAAGCAAATGGTTTGCACCTAATGTGTAATTAGTATATAATTTTTGTAATGAATGTTACAGTCTTTTCAAGTCTTTTAGGCTTGTCCTTTATCTTGTTTGTTCCATAATTAATTAAATACTAATTTTGAAACTAAAGAAATGCTGGAGTAGAGGTGGGAGATACTTCTAACATCTAATAGACTCACTTGAAACCCAGTGGTAATATCAAGATTACATCAATTTAAGAAAACTAGTTTTTCTGACATCAACATTCATGGGTACCTATATAATTATTTTATAATTACCAGTTTGCCCCTTGGGATAACCTCCAGGCTTTTGTTTATTTTCAAAAGCAATGAAAATTTTAAAGTGCATGCAGCTATAGGGTAGTTGGTATTTATTATTAGCTTAATATTTTTGTTAGATTTATAGCCTGTTCTTCCCTTCCTCTCACCAATGCTTTTATTTTACAATTTAGTCTTCTCTCAAAAAGACTTAACATATCTATTTTTCCAATTTATTTGTTTTTATCTAAGAGATAGGCATTCCTCTCTGACTTAATAAACACTGTGTATAAAGCAGTAGGTTGCATGCAACTAGGGAAGCTAAAGCACTGTAAAAAGCCAGTCTGCTTTCATTAAAGTGCAGAATGCATCTATAGTAAAATTTATTTATACCAGTGATTATCAGAATCATCTTGGGATCTTTCAAAAATATATATATATAACAGAACATCTATTATATAGTTAGATCCATGAAGCCCTATTTAAGGGGAGGAAGGATGGTAGGTGGAGACTTGTATTAAAAAGTCCTCCAGGCCTCCTTGGAAAATTATGTTACCACTGGAAAGAGATTTATTAGACATAGTAATCAAGAGGCATAAATGGTTCTCCAGCATCTGCTAATGAGGTAATGATTGTAATTATGAATATCTAATATCTGTTAGTTGTTGCTATTCCCTAACCCCCTTGGGAAGAGATACAAATAAAAATAAGATGTGGTCTTTTTCCTTTTCTTTAATTAAAAAAAAAAGACCTTTAATTTATATTAACTTCCCACACTTCTAAGCTGTTTCTGATCCTGAATTCTTCAGTGAACACTGAGAAGACAACATAGGAGCTTCTTTTTCTTTCTTCTCTCCTTTCTTCATTTCTGTTTCTCTTTTTCCTTTTATCTTTCCTTTCCTTTCTTCTTTCCTCTAGCTGGATGGTTTATAACACTTTAGAAAATTTTCCTGACTGGAAGAGGGCCAATCTGAATGAACTCTTGTCTTGGGCGTGGAAGGAAAGAAGATGCTGAGCATGGACCCTGACTTCCAGGAAGACTGTGGCTCCCATCTCCTAAGTGCCCCACTCTTCCCTTAGCGTCCAGGCTAGAGTGGGGTGGGGAAGTAGAAAAGAGAGGAGACAAGAAGGTGGTGGAAAACTGAAGCAAAGCTGTAATTTATTTCTTCTCTAAGTTAATTACATTAAGTGTAAATATTCCTTGACCTTAATATCCACTACTGTATGGGACAACCTCTGTGAAAACATTTGTTGCTTTAGATATTTATGGTGAATATTGTAATGAAATCAACAAAATAACATTTAGTGGATCTGCCACTCAACATTTTAAATATATCATTATTGTCATTTTTCTATGTACTGTAATGGAATTTGACCTACATTAGAATGGTTCTTATAATTTTTCTCATTAAATATTTTTTTTGAAATAGTGTTTGTCCTTCTGCAGTATGCCAATTTTGAAGCATAATATTGACAGAAATCTTTAAGCTACTTGGTTTTTGCTTTTATTTTTTATTTTACCTTGTGTGAGGGAAAAAAGAAATATATTAATTTGAGAGTGCATTCTGAAATATGCCATTAACCTATAAATAATTTTTCATTATTATCCCACCACACTTAAAATTGTCCAAAATATTTTGAGATGGGAAGGGATTTAACTTTGGTTTCTAAATGTTTATCTTTTGATAGTTCCTACCAAATTTCTATTAGAAGTAGTAGAAGGCCGGAGAGTGAATACTGAATATCATTTCCTTGACATAAAAGTTTTTAATGAATACTACTTGAGTTGGTTTTGTATGCTGAGTATATGTATGAAAAATCATGATTATTATTTTCCAATTAAATAAAAACATAGTTAGTAATTACTTAAATCAGAATTAACCAAGGACAGCAACTGTTTAAGAGAAAAGTGTTTCCTGCTAATTCAAACTTGCATCCTATCTGGGGAAAAGAAATATGTGTTTATATTTTACTTCACTAGTCTCACGGTAATCCCAGTTGTTCTCATGAAGTCTCTCTATTGATGTGATCCTTACAGCCTTTCAGATCTCTTACTCTCTCATTTCTTAAATCCCATTTTATGCAGCATTTTTCCAAATAAAGCTACAAAAATTGGTGTTGATATTTCTAGGATGGTAGAAAAGTTATTACTACTGAACATAGAAATAATTTGATTATGTAGATTAAAGAAAAGTCAATCTATTATAATTGCTGTAAAGAAGCTATTTAATTTGGGGCCTGGGTTTTTTTTTTCTTTTAATTTAAGATTTTATTTATTTATTTGACAGAGACTAACACAGCGAGAGAGGGAACACAAGCAGGGGGAATGGGAGAGGGAGAAGCAGGCTTCCTGCAGAGCAGGGAGCCCAGTGCGGGGCTCTGTCCCAGGACCCTGAGATCATGACCTGAGCCAAAGGCAGACGCTTAACAACTGAGCCACCCAGGTGCCCCTTGGGACCTTTTTTTACTCTAGATAAGAAGATTAATTTGGATTAAAATATAGATTCTTTATTTGAACTGGGATAACCAACCGAAAGGTAAAGATAAAGGCAGAAAATAAATCCGAATCATTTGGTTTAAATGACCAAAGTGTTTACGCATTGTTGAGAATTAAATAGACAGTTGATACTGCTTACGTTTGTCTTCAAGGTCTTTGACTTTGATGGAAGTTGGAACTTTAGGGATAGATTATATAGAAAGTAAATCTGACTTCAAGATTCAGTTCCTTTTTGTTAATTTACTGTTTTAAATTCTAAGTATCCAGAGCTGTGGCTTTGTGGCACACCAAGTATATCTTTGTGAGTTGCTTCCCAGAGCTTGAGAGAGCAAAAGTAGTAATTGCCTTTGCTTTCAGTGGGGTTCTTTTGTTTGTTTGTTTGTTTTTATTTCTCACAACATTCCAAACATAGGTTTATTTTAGGAGACCCAAGAGTTTATCTTTTTATTTTTAAAAAATTGCTAAGAATTATTATATCTCTTACGGTTCCTCATGTAGTGTTATCACCTGATAGATAAGAAGTGAAATATTTTATTTCATGCCAGACTATCTAAATACTTTTGAAATATGTAGCTCAATATGTATAATTCTTATTTTTAGCAGCCAAGAATAATTTAGGTTTCACAAGTCATACTTATGTGCCCTTACTGTTTTTCACTAACCAACCAGATCTGTAATTCACATGATAATCCTTGATGTTTGTATTAATGGTAGACTATAGTGGTTCTAGTAAGTCCCAAATGTCAACTGATAAGAATGGATAATTGTTGTAGAGACTTACTGTGGGTATTTATATTTACAAGGAGGGTTTATGCCTCTCCCAATTAAAAAGTTAGCCTTGCCACTTCAAAATTCAATAGGAGTCTGTGTTTATGAGTAATATTTTCATTTCCTCAAAGTTTTGTTTTTTGTTTAAGACTTTTTAATTCTAAGCTCTTTACATTCTCTGGATTTTTAAGATCTGACAATTGTGTTTTCCTTTACTAATAGAAAGGATGAATTACTGATGGCAAAACAAATTCTAGGATCCCATTATAGGGATCTTGCTGGTCTTTATGGGTAAGGGAAAGCCTGGTTACCCTGTAGAGTTTACATTCTCCATCCAAGTCCTCACCATGTTTAAAAATAGGTTTCAGTCTTTCTGTAATGAAGAAGTAGAATGAAGAAAACCACTTAATTTTGACCAGAGTTGAGATTGTTTTCTGTATGTTAGGGGCATTGCTTTTACTTGTTTTTCCTTTTCCTTTTTATTCTCTGCTTTCCAAGCCATCATTTTAGGGATATGGAGAAAAAAATAACTTCTCAAGGGTAATAACTTGTTTGTTTGTTGGTTGGTTGGTTGCTTTTTGGCTTTTGTTTTTTTTTGTTAGTTTTGTTTAAATCTCATATTAACTTTAAACTCCTCCATTTGATACAACCAATGGAGTGAAAGGGTTTTGTTTTTTGGTAATATTAATAAATTGTTTGAAGGTGTATTTTTGCTGTTGACTGAGATTTATCAAAAACATAAGTTACATTTTAAGCTTGTGTATATCTTGTGTCTTTTTAGGTGTAAGGATTTGCATCAACCTGAGTTATTAAGAGTGAAACTCTTGGCTCAGAATAGATGTGAATCAACCCTTAGGAAGAGATTCTCTCACCTAGTTTAGGTGCCATGTTTCTTACTTTGTGATAGATAAGTGGCAATTACTTTTTTTTTTTTAAAGATTTTATTTATTTATTTGACAGAGGGAACACAAGCAAGGGGGAGTGTTTGGGAGAGGGAGAAGCAGGCTTCCCGTGGAGCAGGGAGCCCGACGTGGGGCTCGATCCCAGGACCCTGGGATCATGACCTGAACCGAAGGCAGATGCTTAAAGACTGAGCCACCCAGGCGCCCCTGCAATTACTTTTTAATATAAGCATGAGGTTTTGGTTCTTTGCATGAACATTTGCATTTGAATTATTATGCAATTTTCTCTTATGCTTGCTAAAATATTCAAGTTATATATCAAAAGACTCAAAACAAGTCAAAATAACTACAAGCTTCCTTCTCAGGCTGTAATATATAAAGTAATGCCTAACCAAGCAGAAACTTACCTTCAGCATTTGGACCCTCTAAATCCAGTTATATCTTATTCAGGAGACCAATGACTTTTTTTTTTTTTTTTTTATCCCTTCATCATCTCTGCTTTAGAATGTTCTATTTTTCTCCACTAGTAAAGAACTTTTAGAAAACAGAGAATAGGGAAAATTTGCCCTGTAATAGTAGCACCTAAACAAAACCGCAGTTAATGTTCTGATGTCTGTCCTTCCAGTCTCCAGCCTGCATTTCTTAAATAGTTTTACGTTATCAGTATGTTTTGTATTTCGTTTTTTACACTAACTACAGCTAAGCATTTCCTCTCCTTACATCATAATGTTAGTGTAAGGCATTTATATTTATTATGAATTAGTTTGTCTGTTATTATTAAACATTTAGGCTGCCTCTAAGTTTTTCATAGTTCTAAGTTTGCAATGTTTTGGGGCCTATTGTTTTTCCCCTTTTGTCTTGTAATATTATATTTATAATACAAAATCCTGTAAGTGGGAGAAAAACTGGATCAAAGGGTTCAGATTATTTTTTAGCTTTTGATATCTACTATTATTTTGATTTCCAAAAACAGCCCAGTTTTTACACTATAGTTTCTCCTTAGCATGCCAGCAGTGATTATCAGGGGTGGGAGGTGAAGGGACAAGGCAGTGAGGTGAGAAGAGGGAGATGAGGTAGGAGGTGTGTGTATTTTCATGTAGCACATTCTTTGAAATCTGATTGCTAGGTATAAGCATTGGTTTTGTTGCTAGCTATGATACCTTTGGAAAATTCCTTATCCTTTCTGAGTCCACTTCCTCATTTTTGAAGTGGGTTAATACAAATATTTAATACCTCAAAGTGTTGTTAGGAAGCAAATGACATTATGCATATGAAACACTTATGCATGGTAAGTTTTCAGTAAATGGTAGCTACTACTAGTAACAAATTAATGTATAAAAGTTGGAAAATTAACATTTTGAGCATCTATCCTGTCCTCCTGTCTTGCTCAGTATTTTGTGTAAGTTCTGCAAATCTATTCCAGATATATTTCTAGGTAGAAGGAAAAGCATGTGCAAAAGCTTAAGAATATGAAAGAGCCCTGTATGTCTGGAGCCTGCTAGGATATAACACGACTTGTGGGAGATGAAATGGGAGATGGTAGATTAAGAAGAGTGATTTTTTTTAAGGGTCATTCTGGACTTTGTTAAAAACCTTGAA
Source organism: Neomonachus schauinslandi (assembly GCF_002201575.2). Lineage (NCBI taxonomy): Eukaryota > Metazoa > Chordata > Mammalia > Carnivora > Phocidae > Neomonachus > Neomonachus schauinslandi. Next base: position 50,746,739 of record NC_058408.1, read on the forward strand.
CCTTTATCTGTGCAACTATATAAAGTTAAGAAAAGTGATTGACTTCAACTTTTGATTTGTGGTTTTAGTTTAATTAACAACAACAACCAAAAAGATGTGGTAGGCAAGACTGCAAAGGCACTGGGGATAGGGTTTTACTTTGGTCCAAGAATTTGGGAAATATATTTGAAGTTAAATTTGCAGCATCCTCTGTTTTATTAGAGGGATGAAGACTCTGGGCTTATAGCAGTTAATTAGCTTTTTTTATTTAGGTAAGTCACCTAATATCTGAGTTTCATTTCCCTCTTTAGTTTGAATGGGTTGTATATCAGACTTCTATTGCCCAGTGGCTTTATGTAAAACCAACTTATATGCTTATAGTAAGACCATATTGTTTACATGTATGTCCACTAATAAACTGAATCTTGTTTTATCCCATATATACAAACTCATGAAAACATTATGTGAGAAACTCCCCGGTTTGCACTATTTCTCTCTTAATTCAGCTTCTGAACTCACTTACAAATGGAATAACTGCCTCCAATTCTAGGATGTGCATTAGCTGTAAGGGAAGAACCCTTTTGCCAATTAGACATAACTTATCCCAGACGAGAAACTTTCTTGATGTTGAAAACATGGGGAAACAAGTTTTATAAAGGCAATTTTCTAAGAAAAATGGAATTTTCTTAAGCTAGAAATCCTTATTGAGCAAATTGTAACACCTCTCAAGGACTACACTTTTTTTTTAAAGATTTTATTTATTTATTTGAAAGATTGAGAGAAAGAGGCAGATAGTGGGGGGAGGGGCCGAGGGAGAGGAGAGAGAGATCTCTGAGGAGACTCCACACCCAGCGTGGAGCCCTACATGGGGCTCAGTCTCACAAACCTGAGATCATGACCTGAGCTGAAGCCAAGAGTCAGATGCTTAACCTACTGAGCCACCCAGGCGCCCCTCAAGGACTGTACTTCTAAAATATGAATGTTTTACATATAACAGTAGCAAGAAAAGAAATAATTCATTTTTTAAAAGCTCCCTAAAATTTGAACGTTTTTGTTCCCATATTCTTTTTTTAAAAAAGATTCATTTATTCATTTTAGAGAGAGAGAGAGAGAGCATGCACACAAGCATGGGAAGGGGCAGAGGAAGAGAATCCCAAGCAGACTCTCCACTGAGTGCAGAGCCCCACCCAGGGCTCGATCCCATGAGACCACGACCCAAGCTGAAACCAGGAGTTGGACACCCAACCGACTGAGCCACCCAGGCTCCCCTTTGTCCCCATATTCCTTACTAATTCACTCTTAATGTAATGTTTCTGATACTGTAATTACTACATTATGTTTTGCATTAATTTTGGCAACACTCTTATTGTCACAGGTTAAGAGAAAGTTACTGTATTTGAATTTATATTGCATTTTAATAACATCTGCTCTCGGGGCGCCTGGGTGGCTCAGTTGGTTAAGCGACTGCCTTCGGCTCGGGTCATGATCCTGGAGTCCCTGGATCGAGTCCCGCATCGGGCTCCCTGCTTGGCAGGGAGCCTGCTTCTCCCTCTGACCCTCCCCTCTCTCATGTGCTCGCTCTCTCATTCTCTCTGTCTCAAATAAAAAAAAAATAATAAAATCTTAAAAAAAAAAAATAACATCTGCGCTCATGTTCCTCTAATGAAAAGCTTCTGTTCTAATTACTTAATATTTTAAGGGATTATTATGTGATGGGAAAAATAAGAGACCAGTGCTTTTTTCCCTTTCTGACATTGCTGTGAAGTTTTGATTGTGCAACTTAACCTATGTTTTAAAATGAAAGCATTGGTGCAGTAGCATTCTCATTTTTCTAACTGTATAACTGTAGTCTTGCATATTTGCATTAGTTAGCTCTGTTAACATTGAAATACTAACAGAAATGGTATTTCTTTGGGTTGGTAATTCTATCACTTCAGACTAGTACTTAGTTGATGTGATTAACTAGTTTTCCAGGACTGAATCCTTTTTCTAAAGCTCCTTGTTAAATCAAATATGTGTCTTAGTTAGAGTAGCAATTACCATAGTTGTTTACTCTTAATGGTCCTTTGGGGCTCTTTGATTTGTCTACTACAAAGTTCTTGGAATTCATGGAACCTACCCCACAAGGTTTTTTAGGATGTTCTTTGACCCACTAAAAACATATGAAAAAGTTTGTCATGTCCATGTGATTATTTTACTAGAGAGTTTATTGCTTTTATTAGATTCCTAAAGGGGATCAAAATATTAATGATTAAAAATTAGTGCTACAAAATGTAGTCTGGCAAGTTGACTTGATAGGACTATGAAGTAAATTGTACTAGAATACCAATTACTAAAAATTATAAATGTTAATTTTCTGCTCTCACTTTGAGTTTTACATTAATTCTTATATAGCTTGGCCGATTTAAAGATTTATTTATTTATTTATTTTTGCAAGAGGGAAGGGGAGAGAGAGAGAGAGAGGGAGCACGAGTGGGAGGGAGCGGTAGAGGGAGAAGCATACTCCCAGCTGAGCAGGGAGCCTGATGCGGGACTTAATCCCAGGACCCTGGGATCATGACTTGAACCAAAGGCAGACACTTAACTGACTGAGCCACCCAGGCACCCTAGCTTGGCAGACTTAAAAGAAAAAAAATCACAGAATAAGTGTACAGAAGCTCTTTATTTTAATCCCTTCATTTTCTCCTCTACTTCTTCCAGTCTAGAATCATGTTATCTATTATTTTAAGAGAGTGAGAAACCTTAACCAAATCACTTTGCTTCTCTTTGCTTTCTCATCTTTTAAGAAAGGAAGCAACACCAGATTTACTGCCTCACAGTGCTGTCGTAAAACTCAAATGACATTTTTGGCTGTGAATAAGCCTTTTAACCAACATCCTGTGACATTCACACAAAATACATCTGTCATATAAAGAACAGACCAATTATGTGAAGAATTCTGCACTAATTTGTTAATACATAGTTAAGAAACTAGTTAAGAACTAGAACAAATAATGCTAAAATTTGTATGGAATCACAAAAGACCCCTATTAGCCAAAGCAGTCTTGAGAAGGAAGAACAAAGCTAGAGGTATCACAATCGCAGATTTCAAGATAAAATATAAAAATGTATTAATCAAAACAATGTGGTACTGGCACAAAAATAGACACATAGAGCAATGAAACAGAATAGAGGGCCAGGAAATAAACCCACGATTATATGGCCAGTTAATCCATGACAAAGGAGGCAAAAATATACAGTTGGAAAAAGATGGTCTTTTCAACAAATGGCATTGGGAAAACTGGACAGCTACGTGCAAAAGAATGAAATGGACCACTTTCTTATACCATACACAAAAATAAACTCAAAATGGATTAAAGACCTACATGTGAGACCTGAAACCATAAAACTCCTAGAAGAAAACATAGGGAATAATTTCTTTGACATCAGCCGTAGAAACATTTTTCTATGGCAAGGGAAACAAAAGCCAAAATAAACTATTGGGACTGCATCACACTAAAAAGTTTTTGCACGGCAAAGGAAACCATCAACAAAATGACAAGGCACCCTACTGAATGGGAGAAGGTATTTGCAAATGATATATCTGATAAAGGGTTAAAAAGCCAATATATATAAAGAACTTCTACAACTCAACACCCCAAAAATAAATAATCTGATTTTAAAATAGACAAATGACCTGAATAGACATTTTTCCAAAGAAGACAAACAGATGGCCAGTAGACACATGAAGAGATGCTCAATATCACTCATCATCATGGAAATGCAAATCAAAACTACAATGAGATACCACTTTTCACCTGTCAGAATGGCTAGAATAAAAAAGACAAGAAATAACAAGTGTTCGTGGAGGAAAGGGAACCTTTGTGCACTGTTAGTGGGAATATAAATTGGTGCAGCCACTGTGGAAAACAGTATGGAGGTTTCTCAAAAAATTGAAAATAGAATTACTGTATGATCCAGTAATTCCACTACTATTTACCCAAAGAAAACACAAACACTAAATCAGAAAGATACATACTCCTATGTTTTTACTGCGGCATCATTTATAATAGCCAAGATATGGAAGCAACTCAAATATCCATCAATAGATGATTGGGTAAAGAAGATATAGTATACATACATGATGAAATATTACTCGACCATAAAAAAGAATGAGATCTTGTCATTTGCAGCAACATGGATGGACCTAGAGGGTATAATGCTAAGTGGAATAAGTCAAAAAGACAAATACCATGATTCCACTTGTGGAATTTAAGAAACAAAACAAGCAAAGAACAAAAGAGAAACAGAAAAACAGACTCATAAATACAGAGAACAAACTGGAAGTTGCCAGAGGTGAAGTGGGTAGGGGGACAGGTGAAATACATAAAGGGGATTAATAATATGTATATTATGATGATCAGTAAATAATGTATAGACTTGTTGAATCATTATATTGTACATTTGAAACTAACACTGTATGTTAACTGTACTTCAGTTTAAAAATTTTAAAATCTCATTTTCTATTTTAACAAAATACACATTTAAAAAAGAAAAAATAACTCCATAAAAATTGCTAATAATCTGCACATAATCTCACAAGTAAAGAGGAAGAGCAGGTCAGTAAGATTATAAAAACACCTTTTTCCCATCTAAGAATAGTAAATCTGTTTATTAAAAGAAGTTTCAATTGGGCTTATGTATCTCAGCCCGCTTATTAAAGGTACGTTTTATGGAGTATGCCAAGAGTTATTAATATAACTTTGAATAAATATAAAACATGTTTTACTTTTTTTACTTTTTTTTTTCATAACATGAGCTTTATAGGAAGAATTGTTTAGAGTAAAATATTCCTAATTTGAAATAAAAGGACTGCATCCATAATGTGTTTACTCTTTCTCACAGTTCGTTGATAATCAGTATGCCTGGTGGTGGGTCCTGAAAGTGTTTATAGGGAATATAAAAGAGGAATGTGAAATAGAATTTTCATGTTCTATGGGTAAAAAATAACAAAAAGGATGCTGAACTATTTAAGTGTAAATTTTCTTATAAATTTAATTATAATTTTCTCTATTTCTGTTTTTATAAATGAAAAATTTATTATAGTGTAATAATTATCTTACTCTCTGTTCTGCATTATCACCTGGATGTTTTGATGTATTAATCTTGAAAACAGAAGATTCTTACTTGGGAAACTTAGTGAGTCCGTTGTTAAGAAAATAGAGTATACATTTTACACGAGTAGTTACACATGTTAATTTTCAATAAGGTTCTTTTTGTTGTTTTTTTAGTGTGCAAGGTTCAGTTTCCATCCCTCTCAAAACAATAGGAAAACATAGTTTCATTTTACTGTTTGTCATTGGGTGTTTTTACCTCATAGTGAAGGCTATATATAAAAATTTTTTAAATCTTTACCCTTTTAAAATTTGGAAGACATATTTATTAAGTAGACTATAAGTTAAGGACCAGCATAATATTCTTTTGGTATCTAGTGTTTTCTTCCTCATATATTCTAAAGTGATTCAAATGTAGTATCTCAGATAATAGTAAGATGAATTTTTCTCATTTGTGTAAGTATATCTCAGTTCTGACCTGAGACCTCTAGGTTTTTCCTATCAAAGATTTGTCTTGAATAGATTATTCCACCTGACAGGGAATTCTAGGCAAAAGTTTTGTGTTTGTTTTCTCTTTAAATATTGTGGGTGACAAATGTGAGTGAATCGATTACAATTTGAATTTGAGGTCCTGGAAGTAAGAGGTTATTATATTAATTTGACTTGCTAGTTCTTTTTCCCCACTTTATCACTGTTCAAAATATAGATGGTATTTTGTGTTGAAGTGTTATCTTGAGCAATAATTATACTTTGTAAAATAACTGACTCACCAGTATAAATTTAAACTCACATTTTTAGGGAAGTAGAACTGTTTGTTTTTTTTTTCTCCGAACATGCATGGGTATACATATATGTACACATTCATAATTTTTTCAAAAACCATTCAAATCCATTCATTACAAGGAGTAGTGTTCACCTTTGCCAAAGCACATAATGTCTTACCACATAACTTTATTTACTCTTCCATTCTTTCTCTCTTTGAAAGTGTGTTTTTGAAATATTCTGGAGCATCAGCATGTCAGTAAAAAGAGTAAGAGGTAATTGCTATTCACTCTAGCTTTGTTGTGACTTCCACGGAAGAATCAACTTCAGCATCTGTACAGAAGGAAGTTTTAATGGTTATTAGCCTAGCATTTGAAATAAAATGTTAATGAACAAAGGGTATATAACAACTTTTCTTTAATGCATTCCCCGGCCTATTTACCACCTGTTTCCACCACTTCTGAAAAAGTACATCCAAAAGGAACATGTACTTAAACTGTTCCTTTAATTTTTAATTTTCATCCAGGTCACAAATTTTAAAATTTCCCTTGATATTTTCTGTTTGGCCTTTAAGTTATTTGGAATGTATTGTTTAATATCCAAATTTGGTTTCTAGTTTAATTTTGTTGTGGTCTGAGGAATGAATATATGGTTTCTACTTTTGGGAGTTTAAAATTAGTTTCATGGTTTCAAATAGTTCCATGTGCATTTGACAAGAATCTGAATTCTGCTTTTGTTAGGTAGACTGTTCTGTAAATGTTAATTAGGTCAACTTTGTTGATAGTGTTTTGCAATTTTTATATAATCTTGCTAATTTTCTGTCTAGTTCTATCAGTTATAGAGTGGCAATTTTGAAATCTTCAGGTATAAATTGTTCAGTTTTCTATTTCTCTTTTCAATTCTGTCAGGTTTTGATTTATGTAATTTTGTGTTGTGTCCCATATATAATTATTATAGCCTGTGATGTGTATTGATTCTTTTATCATTATGAAATTTTCCTTTTTGTCTGTTGTCATATTTTGGGTTATAAGGTCTATTTTGTCTGATATTAATATAGCCACTCTAGCTTTCTTTCAGTTACAGCTTCTTTGGTATATCATATTAATACCTTTCAATATCAATCTATTTATGTCTGAATGTAAGGTATAGATGGCATATAGTTGAATGTTCTTTTGTTATTCAGTTTTACAATCTCTACTTTTTGATTGGGTGTTTAAATTATTTAATGTATTGATCTGGTTTGATTTACAGATAGTCCCAACATCTGTGTCATACCTGAATCTAGTTTAATGATTGTCTCATCAGATTGTTTTTTCCTGAATGCCTTGTAATTTTTGGTTAAAAGCCATACATAGTGTATGGGACAGTAGATACTGAAGGAAATATTTTTTTTGCTTGTATGAGCATGCTCTTCATTCTGCCATTCCATTATGGGGGCTGTGTTAATGTTGTCATGATTTAGTTTTGTTTTTTTTTTTAAGTTTGTTCTTGCTATGATTAACCTCATTGGACCATATTCTAGTAATACTTTGTGTTTAGAGTCTTGGCTGCTTTGCCAGAGGATTTTTCTCATTGTGTTCTCTGTTGGGTTTTCAGCCTGCCCTTTGCACTGCTTCCCAGAACAAATCTGTCTCTTGTAGCAATCCTTGGCTATATTCCTTGTTTATGTGGTGGGGGTGGTTATGAGAGGAGGGATGTTCTTTGAAGTTTTGATTAATCCTCATTCCAAGTCTGGTCCTGTGAACCTAGGTCTTGGGCGTGTGGACTTCACAATCATTTCTGCCCATCTTCCAAATGAAATGCTGGACCTAGCATATGTTCCAGCCCTTCCCCCAAGAGTAAAACATTTTGTTTCCTGTTCTTCTCCCTCAACTGCAGTAATTTCTACCAGTGCCCTCAGACTATAAGCCCCTCCACCCCCTTACCCCCAGCCCTTTCCTCTACAGACTAATCCTTTTGTTCTTTAGAGGACATAGTAGGTGTGCATCTGCATGGTTTTAGGAAATGGTTGTTCTCTTCCTCCAGCCAATACCACATGAGAAGTTTTCTGAAGATTCTCTCCATTCTTCCCTGGTGGGGATCATACAAGCAAAGTTTGGAAGAACATGCTACTCTCCCACCCCCAATGTTTATAGTTGCAGGGGCCTCACTTCCACGCTAGCCACCATATAACCTTTTGTTAAACATGAACTTAAAATTCCTACTGACTTATCCAGCTATTTCTGTTTCAGGTAAGCAAATACTCTGGCGTTCTCTCTCCTGCAGGTACCAGTTTCTTCTGGTTTTTAGATTGTTTTGCCTGCGACACAGGCAGGTTCAAGAAATGTCATTAATTAGCAGTTGTTCAGCTTTTTTTCTTGTTATCATAGGGGCATTGCTCTTTCCAGCTTTCTCCATTTCTAAGCTGAACTATGGTTTTCAGTACTTGTATTACTTCTACAGATAGAAGGGTTTTTAACAATCACTTTTAATTATCTTAGACTTACTTCCTGCTATTTAAATTTGTGTATTGTCAGCATATTTCAGAACTCTATTAATAGTAATAGGTTTTTTATTTCTTACATTTTAGGGATAATTATCTTTTGCAAAATATGGTTTATATGTTCATCTGTAACCCACCCCTCCCCTGCCATACCACATTATAATCATTTAGTTTAGTGACAGAAGTACTCTCAATTACAAAAGATAATTCAGTATCTGAATTGGTAGTAGCAATGAAATCATCTATTTGAAATTTGTTTGCTAATGAAAGTCTCAAGACCTATTTAGCCAGGGACAAGAATTTTTGAAAGTGTGAGGAAAATATTTATGGTATCTACAAGTTATAATGTAACATCTTAACCCATTAGGATTTTTAATTATTGAGTCTCAAATAAGGAAATTTTCTATAAAGTTTGCCAGACTTTTTATATGTAACTGACAGTTGTGAAGACACATTTATACCAATTTGGTATTCTGCTTATGAACCAAGGGGATTTCTATAGAAATTCAGACAATACAGATTATTGCTATGATTTACTACAACATGGAAAATACTGGATTAATTTTTTAAAATTTTATTAAATACAATCCTATTCTTCGGTATTCTTTTTTTAAGATTTTATTTATTTGAGAGAGAGAGAGAACACAAGCCGGGGGTGGGGGAGGGACAGAGGGAGGGGGAGAAACAGACTCCCTGCTGAGCAGGGAGCCTTGGGGGGGGGGGGGGCTCCATCCCAGGACCCTGAGATCATGACCAGAGCTGAAGGCAGATGCTTAACCAGCTGAGCCACCCAGGCACCCCTATTCTTGACTATTCTATAAATTTAAAATCAAATCTATTTAAGTACAAAGTTTTGACCATTAAAGAATGGAATCTTAGAAATTTTAGAAATCTGTTCTCATATTCCTTTTAATCTTGAATCCATCCTCTGTTTTGTCCCCTGCTACTCTGCCACTTACCCCTCCTAGTTCAGGCCTTCATCATCCCTGGCCATCACCTAGTAGTCCCAGGCTAATTTACCTGTGCTGTTTAAAATGCTCTGTCATGTCCTAATGGTTACAGAATAAAATCTAAGCTTTTTTATGTGACATTTAGCACCCTCTATTTAACACCTACTTCTTCAACATGATCACCTACCACTTGCATAGGCACATTTTACACTCCAGCAACACTGAACTGATTGAAGACCCTCAAATACCACATCATAGTTTGTTTGTTTACGCTTGTGCCTTTGACCTTGCTGCTCACTATGCCCAGATATGCTTTTCTGGACTTCTTTGTGTTTCATATTGTAATGTCATTAGACAGGAAGTCCTTTAAGTACAGTGCTGAGTTTTGTAGCCACAGAAGTAGTAGAGTATTCATTGGGTAGATGATGACTACCATTAGATTCCTTACATTTTGCCCAGTGTAGAAAAGAATTCTATCACATTTCTAATGGGGTATCCTTCAAACATTTTGAATACTTCTGGTGGCCAGGAATTCCTGCTTCACAAGAAAGTCCATTATATTTTTCTGTAACTCCAAGTCTTACCAACTTGTCCCATAAGAACAGCTCCTACTTCTTCCCATCACCTCATAAACAATAAATATTTAAAAATGTGTAATGTTAAGACCTTGTAACTCCAAATGCAGTAAAAGTCAACATCTGAATTTTCATTGTGTTAACTCACTCTTTCCCTCAGTCTTACTTGAATCCTTTGCAGGTATATAATGTCACTTGAAAATAGAAGTGACAAGTTCAAAACTGCATTCTGTGAAGTTGTGCTGATGTCGTGTATTTTCCTTTGTTATGGACTAGTTTAAAATACTGAAATGGGAGGATGAAAGAAAAGAGAATAGTACATTTACTTACTAGTACCTGTAAACCACACTAGTATAGGTCACAACCTAGTTCTCAGTTTCCCATTTTATTGTATTTATTTTAAATTCTCATAGATGTCCATCTGTGAGGTGAAATTTTCTACTAAATTTCGGTGAGCCACTTCTGTATTTCAAATTCCATTACTGAATATAATATCATTTTTAACTAAATAAACTTACATAGATTATGTAAAAAAGTATTAAATAAGCTTTAAATATGTAATCATTTTCATTGAACTCAAAAGCCTCATTAGGTTAAAAACTCTTGTCCTGTTCATCTTGGTCTTATCTTGGCCTTGCATGGGATCTGGAAAATAGGCACCCAGTAATTTTGTTTTTTTCAATTAACGAGTAAATCTTTCCACTTCCCTCTCACCCAACCCCTTGCCCAATAGCAGAAAAATGCAGACTTTTCCTTTCTCTGAATTCAACATTTATAGACAGTTTGCACTGTCTATACTAGTGTTTTTTCAAAGTATGGTCCTACTGATTATCTACTTTAGAATTATTAATTTCCTGGGATTTGTATTAAAAATGCAAGTTTCTAAACCTCAGACTTACTAAGTTATAGTATCAAAGAAGGTGAGACCCAGGAACCTCTGTGGTGGTGGTGTTGTTTCTTTATGGAATGCATAATTCTCTTCTTTCTTTTTATTAAATAGCCTAAAATTACATGGGAGAAACAATGATCCCATCCCCAACACATCCGGTCTAAATCCCACCTGTGGAAATTTGTAGCGATCCAATAACGTATCCATCAGGGAAGGGGGAAAACAAGTGTTTCCAGCAGTGGCCACCACAGACCTGTTCTTCATTTCACAGTAGTAATTAGGTATTATTATCTCAAACCCTTCCAAGAGCCACATTAGGAGTCTCTCTAGGTCCCCGTGGAAGTTGGTCACTTTGGAATATGTTGTAAAGACCAACTCTAAGGGCAACATTGGATAATAGGCTGTGATTCTTTCTGATCTCCTCAGTAGAACAAATAAAAGCTAGAACGTTCTTGTAGCGCATGTAGTAAATCAGGATCTTAAAGCTGGAGTCAAAGATCTGTCTCCCAAAAGGTAGCATGTCCTGATGTTTAATCAGCCAAATTTGACAAAACCTTTACTAATTTATTATAAAGGAATACAACTCAGGGAAAGCCAGTTTGGGAAAGATGCACAGGGACGGGGGCCGCCGCTGCTGGTGGTGGTGGCGGCAGCGGCGGAGCATAGAGCTCTCTTGCCTGTTCTGGGCAAGCCGTCTTCCTATCACCTGGATGACTTCACCAGCCTGGAAGCTCCAGAGTCTTTGTTTTTAACACACTGCTCATGGATTCATAAGTAATAAAGTACTATAAAGTATCAGTTGTTGAGCTTTTTTTTTTCTTCTTATATTTGCTTTGTATTTGCTGAATTAACAAATTTCATCTAACTAAATTTTCAAAGACTCTAAATGGCCACAAAAAGAAGTGAGATCTGTTTTAAAGATTTTATTATTTATTTATTTGAGAGAGAGAGAGAGAGAGCGCACGTGTGAGTGAGGGGTGGGGCAGAGAGGGAGAAGGAGAGAATCTCAGACAGACTCCATGCTCAGCGCAGAGCCCTACATGGGGCTCAATCTCACAACCCTGAGATCATGACCTGAGCCAAAATCGAGAGTCTGAAGCTTGACTGACTGAGCCACCCAGACGCCCTACTGTGAGGTCAGTTTAAATCAGTCATTGAGCTCAGGAATTTATTCTGTACAACCGAAAAATTTGTTATGAAATGCTATTCCTTTGATTTTTCTATTCAACTTTTAAAATACTAATATCCTTATTTTCTTTTGGCTGTACCTTCTTCCAAGTCATTAAATTTAAAAATTTCTGTATTGCCTGTCCTCCCTTTCCCATTTACATAAATCCTCTCATCCTTTCCCAGCTCAGTCCCTACTTTTTTGTTCCCCTGTCCTTGGTTTCTGGTTTTTAACAGTTACTGATGCACCTATACAATGCATTTTACCAGCTGCCATCCAAGTATATTCTTCTCTAATTGTACTTCATTTAGTGTTGCCCCTGTTATATTCCTTGCTTCTACTTTGAGAGCAAAAAAATAACAACACCATTAGCTGCCATAATAAAATCTATTTAGTTTTTTAGGAAAGACTTAAGAATAAATTTTTAAAAATATTCTTTTATTGTTATGTTAATCACATACATTACATCATTAGTTTTAGATGTAGTGTTCCATGATTCATTGTGCCTAACACCCAGTGCTCCATGCAGAATGTGCCCTCTTTAATACCCATCACCAGGCTAACCCATCCTCCCACCCCCTTCCGCTCTAGAACCCTCACTTTGTTTTTCAGAGTCCATCGTCTCTCATGGTTCATCTCCCCGTCCGATTTCCCCCCCTTCATTCTTCCCCTCCTGCTATCTTCTTTTTTTTTTTCTTAACATATATTGCATTATTTGTTTCAGAGGTACAGATCTGTGATTCAACAGTCTTGCACAATTCACAGCACTCACCGTAGCACATACCCTCCCCAGTGTCTATCACCCAGCCACCCCATCTCTCCCACCCCACCTCCCACTCCAGCAACCCTCAGTTTGTTTCCTGAGATTAAGAATTCCTCATATCATTGAGGTCATATGATACATGTCTTTCTCTGATTGACATTTCGCTCAGCGTAACACCTTCCAGTTCCATCCACGTCGTTGCAAATGGCAAGATCTCATTCCTTTTGATGGCTGCATAATATTCCATTATGTATATATACCACATCTTCTTTATCTATTCATCTGTCGATGCACATCTTGGCTCTTTCCGCAGTTTGGCTATTGTGCACATTGCTGCTATAATCATCGGGGTGCATGTACCCCTTTTGGATCTCTACATTTGTATCTTTGGGGTAAATACCCAGTAGTGCAATTGCTGGATCATATGGTAGCTCTATTTTCAACTTTTTGAGGAACCTCCATACTGTTTTCCAGAGTGGTTGCACCAGCTTGCATTCCCACCAATAGTGTAGGAGGGTTCCCCTTTCTGCGCATCCCCACTAACATCTGTTGTTTCCTGACTTGTTAATTTTAGCCATTCTGACTGGTGTGAGGTGGTATCTCATTGAGGTTTTGATTTGGATTTCCCTGATGCTGAGCGATGTTGAGCACTTTTTCATGTGTCTGTTGGCCATTTGGATGTCTTCTTTGGAAAAATGTCTGTTCATGTCTTCTGCCCATTTCTTGATTGGATCATTTGTTCTTTGGGTGTTGAGTTTGATAAGCTCTTTATAGATTTTGGATACTAGCCCTTTATCCGATATGTCATTTGCAAATATCTTCTCCCATTCTGTCAGTTGTCTTTTGGTTTTGTTGACTGTTTCTTTGCTGTGCAAAAGCTTTTTATCTTGATGAAGTCCCAATCGTTCGTTTTTGCCCTTGCTTCCCTTGCCTTTGGCAATGTTTCTAGGAAGGAGTTGCTGCGGCTGAAGTTGAAGAGGTTGCTGCCTGTGTTCTCCTTTAGGATTTTGATGGACTCCTGTCTCACATTGAGGTCTTTCAACCATTTGGAGTCTATTTTTGTGTGTGGTGTAAGGAAATGGTCCAGTTTCATTCTTCTGCGTGTGGCTGTCCAATTTTCCCAACACCATTTGTTGAAGAGACTGTCTTTTCCATTGGACATTCTTTCCTGCTTTGTCAAAGATGAGTTGACCATAGAGTTGAGGGTCCATTTCTGGGCTCCCTATTCTGTTCCATTCATCTATGTGTCTGTTTTTGTGCCAGTACCATACTGTCTTGATGATGACAGCTTTGTAATAGAGCTGGAAGTCCGGAATTGTGATGCCACCACCTTTGTTTTTCTTTTTCAAGATTCCTCTGGCTATTCAAGGTCTTTTCTGGTTCCATACAAATTTTAGGATGATTTGTTCCATTTCTTTGAAAAAAGTGGATGGTATTTTGATGGGGATTGCATTGAATGTGTAGATTGCTGTAGATAGCATTGACATCTTCACAATATTTGTTCTTCCAATCCATGAGCATGGAACGTTTTTCCGTTTCTTTGTGACTTCCTCAATTTCTTTCATGAGTATTTTATAGTTTTCTGAGTACAGATCCTTTGCCTCTTTGGTTAGATTTATTCCTAGGTATCTTATGGTTTTGGGTGCAATTGTAAATGGGATCGACTCCTTAATTTCTCTTTCTTCTGTCTTGTTGGTGTATAGGAATGCCACTGATTTCTGTGCACTGATTTTATATCCTGCCACTTTACTGAATTCCTGTATGAGTTCTAGCAGTTTTGGGGTGGAGTCTTTTGGGTTTTCCACATAAAGTATCATATCATCTGCAAAGAGTGAGAGTTTGACTTCTATTTGCCGATTTGGATGCCTTTGATTTCTTTTTATTGTCTGATTGCTGTGGCTAGGACTTCTAATACAATGTTGAATAGCAGTGGTGATAGTGGACATCTCTGCCGTGTTCCTGACTTTAGGGGGAGAGCTCTCAGTTTTTCCCCCTTGAGAATGATATTCTCTGTAGGTTTTTCATAGATGGCTTTTATGATATTGAGGTATGTACCCTCTATGCCTATACTCTGAAGAGTTTTGATCAAGAAAGGATGCTGTACTTTGTCAAAAGCTTTTTCTGCATCTATTGAGAGGATCATATGATTCTTGTTCTTTCTTTTGTTAATGTATCACGTTGATTGATTTGTGGATGTTGAACCAACCTTGCAGCCCAGGGATAAATCCCATTTGGTCGTGGTGAATAATCCTTTTAATGTACTGTTGGATCCTATTGGCTACTATTTTGGTGAGAATTTTTGCATCCATGTTCATCAAGGATATTGCTCTGTAATTCTTTTTGATGGGGTCTTTGTCTGGTTTTGGGATCAAGGTAATGGCCTCATAAAACGAGTTTGGAAGTTTTCCTTCCATTTCTATTTTTTGGAACAGTTTCAGAAGAATAGGTATTAATTCTTCTTGAAATGTTTGGTAGAGTTCCCCTGGGAAGCCATATGGTCCTGGGCTTTTGTTTGTTGGGAGATTTTTTTTTTTTTTTAAGATTTTATTTATTTATTTGACAGAGAGAGGCACAGTGAGAGAGGGAACACAAGCAGGGGGAGTGGGAGAGGGAGAAGCAGGCTTCCTGCTGAGCAGGGAGCCCGATGTGGGTCTCGATCCCAGGACCCTGGGACCATGACCTGAGCCGAAGGCAGACGCTTAACCGACTGAGCCACCAGGCGCCCTGTTGGGAGATTTTTGATGACTGCTTCAATTTCCTTAGGGGTTATAGGTCTGTTCAGGTTTTCTGTTTCTTCCTGGTTTAGTTTTGGTATTTGATACATCTCTAGGAATGCATCCATTTCTTCCAGGTTATCTAATTTGCTGGCATAGAGTTGCTCATAATATGTTCTTAAAATTGTTTGTATTTCTTTGGTGTTGGTTGTGATCTCTCCTCTTTCGTTCATGATTTTGTTGATTTGGGTCATTTCTCTTTTCTTTTTGATAAGTCTGGCCAGGGGTTTATCAATCTTGTTAATTCTTTCAAAGAACCAGCTGCTAGTTTCATTGATCTGTTCTACAGTTCTTTTGGTTTCTATTTCATTGATTTCTGCTCTGATCTTTATTATTCCTCTTCTCCTGCTGGGTTTAGGCTTTATTTGCTGTTCTTTCTCCAGCTCCTTTAGGTGGAGGGTTAGGTTGTGTACTTGAGACCTTTCTTGTTTCTTGAGAAAGGCTTGTATTGCTATATACTTTCTTCTTAGGACTGCCTTTGTTGCATCCCAAAGATTTTGAACAGTTGTGTTTTCATTTTCATTGGTTTCCATGAATTTTTTTAATTCTTCTTTAATTTCCTGGTTGACCCATTCATTCTTCAGTAGGATGCTCTTTAGCCTCCATGTATTTGAGTTCTTTCCGACTTTCGTCTTGTGATTGATTTCTAGTTTCAAAGCATTGTGGTCTGAAAATAGGCAGGGAATGATCCCAATCTTTTGGTACCGGTTGAGACCTGATTTATGACCTAGGATGTGATAGATTCTGGAGAATGTTCCATGGGCACTAGAGAAGAATGTGTATTCCGTTGCTTTGGGATGGAATGTTCTGAATATGTCTGTGAAGTCCATTTGGTCCAGTGTGTCATTTAAAGTCTTTATTTCCTTGTTGATCTTTTGCTTAGATGATCTGTCCATTTCAGGAGGGGGGTGTTCAAGTCCCCCACTATTACTGTATTGTTGTCAATGTGTTTCTTTGCTTTTGTTATTAATTGCCTCATATAATTGGCTGCTCCCATGTTAGGGGCATAGATATTTACAACTGTTAGACCTTCTTGTTGGATAGACCCTTTAAGTAGGATGTAGTGTCCTTCCTCATCTCTTATTACAGTCTTTGGTTTAAAATCTAATTTGTCTGATATAAGGATTGCCACCCCAGCTTTCTTTTGGTGTCCATTAGCATGGTAAATGGTTTTCCACCCCCTCACTTTCAATCTGGGGGTGTCTTTGGGTCTAAAATGAGTCTCTTGCAGACAGCATATCGATGGGTCTTGTTTTTTAATCCAATCTGATACCCTGTGTCTTTTGATTGGGGCATTTAGCCCATTTACATTCAGGGTAACTATTGAAAGATAGGAATTTAGTGCCATTGTATCGCCTGTAAGGTGACTATTACCATATATTGTCTGTGTTCCTTTCTGGTCTATGTTGCTTTGAGGCTCTCTCTTTGCTTAGAGGACCCCTTTCAATATTTCTTGTAGGGCTGGTTTTGTGTTTGCAAATTCCTTTAGTTTTTGTTTGTCCTGGAAGCTTTTGATCTCTCCTTCTATTTTCAATGACAGCCTAGCTGGATAGAGTATTCTTGGCTGCATATTTTTCTCATTTAGTGCTCTGAATAGATCATGCCAGTCCTTTCTGGCCTGCCAGGTCTCTGTGGATAGGTCTGTTGCGAATCTAATGTTTCTACCATTGTAGGTTACATATCTCTTCTCCCGAGCTGCTCTCAGGATTTTCTCTTTGTCTCTGAGACTGGTAAGTTTTACTATTAGATGTTGGGGTGTTGACCTATTTTTATTGATTTTGAGAGGGGTTCTCTGTGCTTCCTGGATTCTGATGCCTGTTTCCTTACCCAAATTAGGGAAGTTCTCTGATGTACTTTGCTCCAGTATACCTTCTGCCCCTCTCTCTCTTTCTTCTTCTTCTGGGATCCCAATTATTCTAATGTTGTTTCGTCTTATGGTATCGCTCATCTCTCAAATTCTGCCCTCGTGATCCAGTAGTTGTTTATCTCTCTTTTTCTCAGCTTCATTATTTTCCATCATTTGGTCTTCTATATCACTGATTCTCTCTTCTGCCTCATTTATCCTAGCTGTTAGCACCCCTGTTTTTGATTGCACCTCATCAATAGCCTTTTTGATTTCGACTTGGTTAGATTTTAGTTCTTTTATTTCTCCAGAAAGGGTTTCTCTAATAATTTCCATGCTTTTTTCAAGCCCAGCCTAGTATCTTTAAAGTGATGATTCTGAACTCTAGATCCGACATCGTACTAATGTCCGTATTGAGTAGGTCCCTGGCAGTCGGTACTACCTCTTGTTCTTTTTGTTGAGGTGATTTTTTCCATCTTGTCATTTTGTCCAGAGGAGAATAGATTAATGAGAGAACAAAATGCGAACAGGGTAACAACATCCCCAGAAAATATACTCTAAACAAATCAGAAAAGACCTGAAGCTGGGGGAAAAGAAAGGGAAAGAAAGAAAAAAAAAGATAAAAACAAACAAAAAGGGGCGCCTGGGTGGCTCAGTCGTTGAGCGTCTGCCTTCGGCCTAGGTCATGATCCCGGGGTCCTGGGTTCGAGCCCCGCATTGGGCTCCCCGCTCAGCGGGAAGCCTGCTTCTCCCTCTCCCACTCCCCCTGCTTGTGTTCCCTCTCTCGCTGTGTCTCTCTCTGTCAAATAAATAAAATCTTTAAAAAAACAAAAACAGAACAAAACAAAAAAACTCAGAATATGGTCAGATATGATCAGCCTGGTGCATAGATCAGTGCCACACACTAGATTTTGGGTGATTTTGGTCTGTTAGAAGAAAGTGCCTCCCAAAATTTTAAAGAAAGAAAAACATATATGTACAAAAGTAAGGGTTGATATGATGAAGGGATGGAATATGATTGTAAAGATGAAAATTATAAAAAATTTTATAAAAGGAATTGTTAAGAAGTTGTTTGAATAAAGAAAGAAGAGGATTTAAAAAAATAAAAATAAAAGGGAGAGAATGTGATCAGGCAGGAGAGTAGAACAAAACCATACACTAGAGATTTAGGGTGTATTTTGATCTGTAAGAAGAAACTGTATCTCAAAATTTTAAAGAGAGAACAGCTTATATATATATATGCCAAAACTAAGGGTAACTACTATGAAGGGATAGAATATGACTCTAAAAATGAAAAATAAAAATGTTTTTTAAAAAAGGGATTGATAAGATGTTGGTTGAAAAATGGAAAAAGAAAAATTAAAAAAATTAACTTTGAAAGACTAAAGAATCATGGTAAAAAAAGCCATGGATTCTATGTACATTATTCCCCTAGCGCTGAGTTCTGCAGTTCTCATTGATCGGTAAACTTGGTCTTGGCTGGCTGTTCTTGCTGATCTTCTGGGGGAGGGGCCTGTCGCCGTGGTTCCCAAATGTCTTTGCCGGAGGCGGAATTGTCCCGCCCTTGCTGGTCTGGGCTAAGTAATCTGCTCGGGGTTGCTCTCAGGAGCTTTTGTTCCAGGCTTTCTGTACAGCTTTGGAGGACGAGAGTGAAAATGTCGGCCTCCCAATCTCTGCCCTGGAGGAGCCGAGAACTCGGAGCCCCACTCCTCAGTGCACCCCCAGAGAAAAGCAGTCAGTCACTCCCGTCTCCCCGGTCTCCCGCCACACTCTATGCTCACCCGGCCTGTGACGGAGTGTTTGTATCTCTGGCACCCGACTTGGTGTGGAGTCTCCAAACCCAGCAGATCCCTGCGGTGCGCTCCCGTGCCGCTCCTCCCGGGGAAGGAAGGGGAGTCTCCCCAGATCTGCCGCTTGTTGGGTCCCTGCTGGAGCAGCAGTGGCCCGACTGTGCCACTGATCACGGTTTATGGCAACCCCGAGCTGAGAGCCCGCACCTCCGCTCCGTCTCTGCAGCTGGCTTCCCCGCTCCGATACCTGGGAGCTCTGCCGCACTGAGGCACCCTCAGTCTTTCTGTGACCCCAAGGGTCCCGAGACCACACTGTCCCACGAGGGTTCCACCCCCTGCTTAGCCACTGGAGCGACGTCCCTCAGCAGAGCCGACTTCTAAAAGTTCCGATTTTGTGCTCCGCGGCTCTGTCACTTGCCAGAAGCGGCTGACGGAGGCCCCCTCCCCTGCCGTCTATCCTCCCGAATATTGCCTCGGATTCACTTCTCCGCATGTCCTACCTTCCAGAAAGTGGTCGTTTTTCTGATGAGAGAGTTGTTGCTGTTCTTTTCTTCGATCTCCTGTTGAGTTCGTAGGTGTTCAGAATGGTTTGATCCCCTTCCAGCTGAATTCCTGAGACCAGGCGAAATCCAGGTCTCCTACTCCTCTGCCATTTTGCTCTGCCCCCCCGAATTAAGAATAAATTTAAATCTACTTAACCTAGGGAGCCTACTTTATGTTTTTAATCAATTTTATAAGATCATGAATATGGTGACTGTGATATACTAGGACAGTCATACAGACAGCTGCCTTTTTTTTTTTAAGATTTTACTTGTTTTATTTATTTATTTATTTATTTATTTATTTAATTTTATTTATTTTATTTATTTAATTTTTTTAAGATTTTATTTATTTGCGAGAGAGACAATGAGAGACAGAGATCATGAGAGGGAGGAGGGTCAGACAGCAGGGAGCCTGATGTGGGACTCGATCCCAGGACTCCAGGATCATGACCTGAGCCGAAGGCAGTCGCTTAACCAACTGAGCCACCCAGGCGCTCTTTACTTGTTTATTTTAGAGAGAGAGAGTACGAGCTGGGGTTGGGGCAGAGGGAAAGGGAGAAGCGGGACTCTTCCCGCTGAGGAAGGAGCGTGACATGGGACTCGACCCTAGGACCTGAGCTTAATGCAGACACTTACCAACTGTGCCACCCAGGTGCCCCCGAACTGCCTTTTAATTGTAAAGAAATTTAGGTTCGGGTGCCTGGGTGGTACAGCAGGTTAAGCGTCTGATTCTTGGTTTTGGCTCAGGTCATGATCTCAGGGTCCTGAGATTGAGCCTGGCATCAGGGTCCAAGCTCAGTGTGGAGTTTGCTTATGTTTCTTTCTCCCTTTCCCTCTGCCCCTCCTCGCTGCTGTCTCTTTCTAAAACAAATAAATCTAAAAAAAAAAAAAGAGAAAGAAATGTAGGATATAGTATTTTGTTAAGAATAATTGCCACTTATTTGTTTGGTGCCTATAATACGCCAGTTCCTTTTTTGGCTAGATACTTTACTATGTTTCCTTTGAGTCTTCGTAAAAATTCTGTGAAGTACCTAAATTTATCTGCTTTATAGTTGAGGAAATTGAGTTTCCAAGAAGGTGAAGCCAGTACTATAACAGAACCAAAATGCAGTACAGGTCCCCGTGTCTTAAATGTATTGCTATTTCTTCTGTATTACATGATATTCTTAAAGTAGTACAGAACTCTTCAAAGAGTTTTGCCAGAGTATTCTGGAGGAAATGTGCAAATAGCACCTTAGAAATGCACAGTTCCATGGTCAGAGGCCCTCCGCAGTATTGACTGGCAGTATGGAGTAACTGTTTTCTGTCAGATAATCTGATTGCAAGCACATTGTTCTCAAGCTTTATTCAGGAGAGCATTCAGGGTCCAGAGGTATTGATATGTGAGGGAAGTTGTGGGTGTCTAGAGATAATATTTGAGTTGTTGTGTGGCAAGGAAAATTAACTTGGTTAGGGCTGTGTAATGAGAAGGGAGAAGAGTTTGGAAAGCATCAGAAAGGAAGGAAAGGTGGTGAATATTGTGATTTTTTTTTGTGTGTGTATCTCGGTCCTTCTTCCCTTGTACTTGTTCTTGGCGACCTTAATTCCCAGAGTAAAGATCACTTTGACTTTATATGCTGCATGTTTTTTTAATGGTTCTTTTTCTATTATCTGTCTGAATCCTGTTTTTTCCTATAGTTTATTTGAATGCATTAAAGTGTATTTAAATGAGAATCTGATGCAGTTGGGAAGTTGGATAACTAAAGCCTTCTTAATAATGAAGCACACCAAAAATGGAACCTGCAGAAACCAACCATGTGGACAAATGAAAAAATGCCTTTTGTCTACAGATTGCAGTGATCCTACATAAACATGGAGGTCTCTGTCTGGCTTAGGACAGCCAGCTAAGTCTGATCGTTCCCCTCCTTACAATCTTAAAACCAGCATTCCAAGTACTGCTTTCTGTGCTATTTTGTTTACTATCTTGGCCAGTAAGTGTACTGGATTTTTTTTTTTTTAAGATTTTATTTATTTGACACAGAGAGAGAGAGCACAAGCAGGGGGAGTGGCAGGCAGAGGGAAAGGGAGAAGCAGGCTCCCGCTGAGCAAGGAGCCTGATGCGCAGGACTTGATCCCAGGACCCTGGGATCATGACCAGAGCCGAAGGCAGATGCTTAATCAGCTGAGCCACCCAGGTGCCCCATTGTACTAGATTTCTAATAGACAAAAAAGTGAGGTTACTTCTGCACCTATCTTAATTGGGTTATAGATATTTTATGGCTTTAAAAATAGGTATTGTTTTTTTGATTAAGGAACCTACAGCCAGGAAGTGGACTGAATATAGAAATACTGTTTTTCTGAGAGGCCGTTGGCTTAACTAATCAGGGTTATCAGTAGAGTTCAATCAATATTTTAGATATGAAGAAGCTAATCAGAGGTAGCTTTCATGAAGTTTTTCTCATTAGGAATTGATTTGTCATTAAGAAAGTGATTTTTTCCAAATACAATTTATGTAAACTTTTAAGTCTGTAACAAATTTTAGGAATGACCATTACCAGGGAAAAGCTAGCTACTAAGTATTAACTTCTTAGCGCTAAATTTGAAATCTCAGTTTTTTCAGTGTGTGTGTTCTGTCAGCGATGGACGTCTGGGTAGCAGGGGAGGCAGCTGCAGTAGCATTGGTAATGCGTAGCACCAGGTGTGCTGGAAGCAACCACAGCTGGGCTTATTTTTAACTTACTGCATGGGGATCGGTCCTTGTTTATGGTTCTGAAATCCCCATATATTTCTTACTCTGAGCAATTACTGTATCAGACAATTATTAAGTAGCCTTATTTTTCTAAGCTTTTTAGAAGTCATTAGTCTACTCTTCATTTTGATGAACCATTTTAAGATTTTGTATTTAAAGATTTTATTTATTTGAGAGACAGAGCACAAGCAGGGGGAGGGGCAGAGGGAGAGGGACATGCAGACTCCTTGCTGAGTAGGGATTCCCAAATGGGTCTCGATCCCAGGACCCTGGGATCATGACCTGAGCCAAAGGCAGACACTTAACTGACTGAGCCACCCAGGCGTCCCTCACTTGTATTATTTGTGCTCTGCTTCTTTACACAAGAAATTAAAATCTAGATTGATTCAAGATCCTTCATTAAAATGACCTCTGACTAAAAATGATGAACATAGATATTATTGAGGTCTAATTCAAAGGGGAAAAGAATGTCTTATGACTGACTCTTTCTCAAGGTATGTTTACAAATAAATTTGAGAGGTGTCCTCACCACTCTATTTAATTTTCTAGAATCTTTCAGCCAAGGCCAGGAAATGTAGTACTTAACCTTGTGTTCTTAAATCCTTTGTAATGCGTTCATCATTTTGAATCTGCTTGCTACCATGTTTTTCCATTTCATCTTCCATGTAGCTATCTGTGTGCCCTTACCCTTTTGCTGCCATATCATATATGCCCCTTAAACTCTCTCCTCCACAGTCTCCAGTAAATCCAGTAGGTGACCGCTGGTTTCTATTCAAATCAGATATATGAATATAGGAATCGAGTGATCCTCATATATAACAAATAAAAGCTGACATAGTAATTAGAGATGGATTTATTTGAATGTGAAGGCAAGTTAAGTATTTTGTGCCTTGCACCAGTACCATCAGTTATACATCCTTCTTTGCTATTTGAGGTTATGTGGAAGCTCAGAGTTTGATCCTCACAATATGAATTTTAAATCCCATTATAAGATGAAATATTTGTGTCTTTCCTGTTAGACTTAAAGACTAGATGGAATTATAACCACTGTTTATAGCCAAGGATATGCTAAAATTAGGGATAATCAGATATTTAATGGTATAGCTAAAGTAGTTTTTTTCTGATAGGTTGGTGCCTCTTCTTGTTGTTAGATAGTTTTAATATCCACTCCTGAGAACAGTTTGTGTTATGTATGCTCTAAATGTGAACACAAGTTCCTTTGGATACCAAATATAAAAAGGTCTTGACAGAAAAAAATAAGTTTGAGACAGGGAGGAAGATGACAATCTGGTGATTCTGGTGGAGGTAGATTTTTGGTGGAGGTGGATCTCCTTCTAGTTCCTTCCTCTGTGTGTGTGTGTGTGTATGTGTGTATGTTTCTGTCTACCCACATTACATTTCTAAATTGGCACTTAGACATGATTCTTGCAGTACTTTGAAGTCTTAAGTTGTTGATGTATTGTTAGCCTTTCATAATGGCAAAACATCTTAGAAGTCCTACAAAGAAATTGTAGATCAATCAGTATACATGTATATGGTCATTTTCCCAAAGAGAGGAGCAGTTTGTAACCAAATCATTTTTAATGAATGTGAATTTTCATGTAAAGACAGATCCAGTGGTAAAATTTAGTGGGCTGGTATTTTGTGTTTATAGTCATGATCACATTAGCCTCTTTTACCTTTTACTTTTAGATAAAATTTGAATTTCATATGCATTTATGTCTTCCGTCTGATTAGTACTATCCTTTCTTAAATCTAGTCATAGGTATAGGAAGTATCCAGCACCTAGAGCATCATCAGTTTGCCATTAAAAAAATCTGGTCCATTTTGTCTTAGAGTGATTATAAAAATATCTTCAATATGGGATGTTTCCACTATTCAGAAAAAGCTTACTTAAAAAGCTTAAAAATTTTGAATATGAAATATGATAAGCCACCAAATCTAGAAGTCCTTTTGATTAGCAGGGTTAATTCATTTCCTCTTACTAGACAAGTTAGTTATAAGAACAGGCATTTGAACCAATAAAAAAAAATGCATTATAAGTTATAAGAACAGGAATTTGAAAAAATTTAAAAAATGAAGTATGTAATGAAGATAATATAATTTATTAATAATTACCCATTTTATTAATTGTAGATTATGACTATATCATTCTACTCATAATAATCTTTATAGTTTATGCTCAGATAGGTGTCCATTGTTATCTTAAGCAAGGATACCAGTGGGGAGGAAAGAGAGGGTTTGGATTTAACTGGATGATCTTGAAAATATTTCCTTGTGATAAAGAAACTCCAGATCTCCCAGAGCTTGAATTGGGATTGGCATGGAAAAGTAGACTACTGGCACAGCCTTATATCCTGACTATAGAACACTCTCTTCCATCTTAGTTCTGTGGCCAAGCCCTTTTCTCCAGTGATACCACTTAAAATCATACTTCTAGGGAGATCCATAAAAGACCAAATCCTATACATAGAAAGGACTCTAGGTATATGAAATTTGAAATGTAACATCCATATATAATATATGAGAGCTGAGGCTCTCTCATAGGTATCAAATGTTCACCTAAGACTCCTTTATCCTTGCATTCTTATTGTGTAAATATGGGTTGGGGCCATGCGTGTGATAAGCTTATTAAATCAGTATGCTACAAGCCAGCAATTGGTGTATTGTATCAGTCTTCATATGTTGATTCATAGTTTTGCTATTCCATAGCTGTGTATATGGCTTTGGACAAATTATTAGTCTCTTTAAGACCGTGTTTCTTTTTTGTAAATTGAGGATGAAAATAGTATTTTCCTCACTAAGACTGCTAAGTGGAGACTAAGTGAAGTAATTCATATAAAGTCCTTAGCACAGTAACTGGCCTGTAGAGCTCAACAATTGGTTATGTGATAATGATAGAAGGTTGGTTTTTTGTTTTTTGTTTTACCATCTCTGTAAGATAGTAAAATGAGACAGTAGTAAAATGGGAATCTTCTATTCTAAGATCACAAACTTCATTTATTTTCTGTCTTACAAACTCAATTCAAACAAATAATTCAGCCTTAGATCCTCTGTAATAGAGAAGGCGGGGTGGGGGGGGCTGTAACTTTTCAGTTTAAAGAGCAGGACCTGTTATTGATAATCTATTGTAGTTTTGTGCTCATTTTTTCTTAGACATATTTACATATATTTTTATGAAGTCAATTCAGAAAAACCACACGCTAAAAGAAAGGTCAGGGACAAAAACACTGTCATGTTTTACATGGTGTTTATTTAAAAATTTTTGAAGATCATTTCGAAACGCATGTTTGAGTATCTGTGTGTGGGCTCTCACATGCTACCCGTGTGCAGCATAGACTTCTGGCTGTGTTACGGTAAATGGACACACTCTGGTCCAGGTGAGGGGGTCTCCTGATGACTCATATCCAGACAAAAGTGAAAGACTTGTAACTCTGAGATCTAAAAACAGTATGAACGTGATAAAAGAGAAGATCTACTCTAAAATAGTTTTAATTAAAAGAATGATTCTGCGTGTCAGGAAAGCCACTGTGGCACAATAAGACAAAGCAATAAAATGTTAGCACTTTGAGTATGTTCTCTTTTTTGTATTTAAATTAGAGGGTACCATGGGGAAGTTTGTGAAGGTTTTGGGATGATTTGAAGAAAATAGAAAGGAATGAAGAAACTGGATAACTGAATAGTATCACTTAACAGCACTGATAGAAGAAAAACGGTTACAAATCTCTGCATATTGTATTTGCATCTCAACTCAAGCGATAGGAAGAGGATGTTCATAAAGCAACTCTAGATCATGCATGAACAGAAAAACTGAAAGGGCAAATTCAGTTTAAAGTGTTCTGTGGCTACTTCAGTTTAAAGTGTTCTGTGGCTACAGGATCCTGAGTCAAAAGCAGATTTGACTGTATACAGAATTCATGAACTCATATATGAAAGGAAAAGCCATTCTAATTTTCCAGATTATTTTGAATATAAATATCACTACCCTTCCATACCAAAGTGAAAAAAATGAGGCAGAAGTCCCTATTTTATGTTTATAATTTTGGTATGAAAAGAGCCTAAAGTATGTATGGTCTTTTATTTGAAGTGACGCTGCAGTCATCCCTCCAAATTAGCACTCTTTTCTGGCAATGAGAAGAAAGATACCTGTCATAAAAAAAGAGACAAAAAGCTCCATGGCGAGAATATTAAGGAATTAACAGATATAATGTAGATTGTGAGTTGTTCTTGTTTGAAACCTAGTTAACCTCAAATTTTTATATACTTCTTTGTTTATGTTTATTTAAGGAAGATATTAAATTCAGCCATTTTCCTCCATGTTCTGTGTCCTTTAGGGGTTGTATTTGCAGATATTGTTGTACATAGTGATTTACCAGCTTCATCATATTGAGTGTTTGTCTGAAGGATTTAATGGATATACGTTTTTTTTTGGTTATTTATTTATTTATTTATTTTTTATTCTTATGTTAATCCCCATACATTACATCATTAGTTTTAGATGTAGTGTTCCATGATTCATTGTTTGTGCATAACACCCAGTGCTCCATGCAGAACGTGCCCTCTTTAATACCCACCACCAGGCCAACCCATCCTCCCACCCCCTCCCCCCCGAACCCTCAGTTTGTTTTTCAGAGTCCATCGTCTCTCATGGTTCATCTCCCCCTCCGATTTCCCCTGCTTCATTCTTCCTCTCCTGCTACCTTCTTCTTCTTTTTTTTTCTTAACATATATTGCATTATTTGTTTCAGAGGTACAGATCTGAGATTCAACAGTCTTGCACACTTCACAGCGCTTACCAGAGCACATACCCTCCCCAATGTCTATCACCCAGTCACCCCATCCCTCCCACCCCACCCCCCACTCCAGCAACCCTCAGTTTGTTTCCTGCAATTAAGAATTCCTCATATCAGTGAGGTCATATGATACATGTCTTTCTCTTTTTGACTTATTTCGCTCAACGTAATACCCTCCAGTTCCATCCACGTCGTTGCAAATGGCAAGATCTCATTCCTTTTGATGGCTGCATAATATTCCATTGTGTATATATACCACATCTTCTTTATCCATTCATCTGTTGATGGACATCTTGGCTCTTTCCACAGTTTGGCTATTGTGGACATTGCTGCTATAAACATCGGGGTGCACGTACCCTTTCGGATCCCTACTTTTGTATCTTTGGGGTAAATACCCAGTAGTGCAATTGCTGGATCATATGGTAGCTCTATTTTCAACTTTTTGAGGAACCTCCATACAGTTTTCCAGAGTGGCTGCACCAGCTTGCATTCCCACCAACAGTGTAGGAGGGTTCCCCTTTCTCCGCATCCCCGCCAACATCTGTCGTTTCCTGACTTGTTAATTTTAGCCATTCTGACTGGTGTGAGGTGGTATCTCATTGAGGTTTTGATTTGGATTTCCCTGATGCCGAGCGATATTGAGCACTTTTTCATGTGTCTGTTGGCCATTTGGATGTCTTCTTTGGAAAAATGTCTGTTCATGTCTTCTGCCCATTTCTTGATTGGATTCTTTGTTCTTTGGGTGTTGAGTTTGGTAAGTTCTTTATAGATTTTGGATACTAGCCCTTTATCCGATATGTCATTTGCAAATATCTTCTCCCATTCTGTCGGTTGTCTTTTGGGTTTGTTGACTGTGTCCTTTGCTTTGCAAAAGCTTTTTATCTTGATGAAGTCCCAATAGTTCATTTTTGCCCTTGCTTCCCTTGCCTTTGGCAATGTTTCTAGGAAGAAGTTGCTGCGGCTGAGGTCAAAGAGGTTGCTGCCTGTGTTCTCCTCTAGGATTTTGATGGACTCCTGTCTCACATTGAGGTCTTTCAACCATTTGGAGTCTATTTTTGTGTGTGGTGTAAGGAAATGGTCCAGTTTCATTCTTCTGCATGTGGCTGTCCAATTTTCCCAGCACCATTTGTTGAAGAGACTGTCTTTTTTCCATTGGACATTCTTTCCTGCTTTGTCGAAGATGAGTTGACCATAGAGTTGAGGGTCCATTACTGGGCTCTCTATTCTGTTCCATTGATCTATGTGTCTGTTTTTGTGCCAGTACCATACTGTCTTGATGATGACAGCTTTGTAATAGAGCTGGAAGTCCGGAATTGTGATGCTGCCAGCTTTGCTTTTCTTTTTCAACATTCCTCTGGCTATTCGCGGTCTTTTCTGGTTCCATACAAATTTTAGGATTATTTGTTCCATTTCTTTGAAAAAAGTGGATGGTATTTTGATGGGGATTGCATTGAATGTGTAGATTGCTCTAGGTAGCATTGACATCTTCACAATATTTGTTCTTCCAATCCTTGAGCATGGAACGTTTTTCCATTTCTTTGTGTCTTCCTCAATTTCTTTCATAAGTATTTCATAGTTTTCTGAGTACAGATCCTTTGTCTCTTTGGTTAGATTTATTCCTAGGTATCTTATGGTTTTGGGTGCAATTGTAAATGGGATCGACTCCTTAATTTCTCTTTCTTCTGTCTTGTTGGTGTATAGGAATGCCACTGACTTCTGTGCATTGATTTTATATCCTGCCACTTTACTGAATTCCTGTATGAGTTCTAGCAGTTTTGGGGTGGAGTCTTTTGGGTTTTCCACATAAAGTATCATATCATCTGCAAAGAGTGAGAGTTTGACTTCTTCTTTGCTGATTTGGATGCCTTTGATTTCTTTTTGTTGTCTGATTGCTGTGGCTAGGACTTCCAATAGTATGTTGAATAGCAGTGGTGATAGTGGACATCCCTGCCGTGTTCCTGACCTTAGGGGGAAAGCTCTCAGCTTTTCCCCATTGAGAATGATATTCACTGTAGGTTTTTCATAGATGGCTTTTATGATATTGAGGTATGTACCCTCTATGCCTATACTCTGAAGAGTTTTGATCAAGAAAGGATGCTGTACTTTGTCAAATGCTTTTTCTGCATCTATTGAGAGGATCATATGATTCTTGTTCTTTCTTTTGTTAATGTATTGTATCACATTAATTGATTTGTGGATGTTGAACCAACCTTGCAGCCCAGGGATAAATCCCACTTGGTCATTGTGAATAATCCTTTTAATGTACTGTTGGATCCTATTGGCTAATATTTTGGTGAGAATTTTTGCATCCATGTTCATCAGGGATATTGGTCTGTAATTCTCCTTTTTGATGGGGTCTTTGTCTGGTTTTGGGATCAAGGTAATGCTGGCCTCATAAAACGAGTTTGGAAGTTTTCCTTCCATTTCTATTTTTTGGAACAGTTTCAGAAGAATAGGTATTAATTCTTCTTGAAATGTTTGGTAGAATTCCCTTGGGAAGCCATCTGGCCCTGGGCTTTTGTTTTTTTGGGAGATTTTTGATGACTGCTTCAATTTCCTTAGTGGTTATAGGTTTGTTCAGGTTTTCTATTTCTTCCTGGTTCAGTTTTGGTAGTTGATACATCTCTAGGAATGCATCCATTTCTTCCAGGTTATTTAATTTGCTGGCATAGAGTTGCTCATAATATGTTCTTATAATTGTTTGTATTTCTTTGGTGTTGGTTGTGATCTCTCCTCTTTCATTCATGATTTTGTTGATTTGGGTCATTTCTCTTTTCTTTTTGATAAGTCTGGCCAGGGGTTTATCAATCTTGTTAATTCTTTCAAAGAACCCGCTCCTAGTTTCGTTGATCTGTTCTACTGTTCTTTTAGTTTCTATTTCATTGATTTCTGCTCTGATTTTATTATTTCTCTTCTCCTGCTGGGTTTAGGCTTTATTTGCTGTTCTTTCTCCAGCTCCTTTAGGTGGAGGGTTAGGTTGTGTACTTGAGACCTTTCTTGTTTCTTGAGAAAGGCTTGTATTGCTATATACTTTCCTCTTAGGACTGCCTTTGCTGCATCCCAAAGATTTTGAACAGTTGTGTTTTCATTTTCATTGGTTTCCATGAATTTTTTTAATTCTTCTTTAATTTCCTGGTTGACCCATTCATTCTTCAGTAGGATGCTCTTTAGCCTCCATGTATTTGAGTTCTTTCCGACTTTCGTCTTGTGATTGATTTCTAGTTTAAAGCATTGTGGTCTGAAAATAGGCAGGGAATGATCCCAATCTTTTGGTACCGGTTGAGACCTGATTTATGACCTAGGATGTGATCGATTCTGGAGAATGTTCCATGGGCACTAGAGAGGAATGTGTATTCCGTTGCTTTGGGGTGGAATATTCTGAATATGTCTGTGAAGTCCATTTGGTCCAGTGTGTCATTTAAAGTCTTTATTTCCTTGTTGATCTTTTGCTTAGATGATCTGTCCATTTCAGGAGGGGGGTGTTAAAGTCCCCCACTATTATTGTATTGTTGTCTATGTATTTCTTTGCTTTTGTTATTAATTGCCTCATATAATTGGCTGCTCCCATGTTAGGGGCATAGATATTTACAATTGTTAGATCTTCTTGTTGGATAGACCCTTTAAGTAGGATGTAGTGTCCTTCCTCATCTCTTATTACAGTCTTTGGTTTAAAATCTAATTTGTCTGATATAAGGATTGCCACCCCAGCTTTCTTTTGGTGTCCATTAGCATGGTAAATGGTTTTCCACCCCCTCACTTTCAATCTGGGGGTGTCTTTGGGTCTAAAATGAGTCTCTTGCAGACAGCATATCGATGGGTCTTGTTTTTTTATCTAATCTGATACCCTGTGTCTTTTGATTGGGGCATTTAGCCCATTTACATTCAGGGTAACTGTTGAAAGATAGGAATTTAGTGCCATTGTATCGCCTGTAAGGTGACTGTTACCGTATATTGTCTGTGTTCCTTTCTGGTCTATGTTGCTTTTAGGGTCTCTCTTTGCTTAGAGGACCCCTTTCAATATTTCTTGTAGGGCTGGTTTTGTGTTTGCAAATTCCTTTAGTTTTTATTTGTCCTGGAAGCTTTTGATCTCTCCTTCTATTTTCAATGACAGCCTAGCTGGATAGAGTATTCTTGGCTGCATATTTTTCTCATTTAGTGCTCTGAATAGATCATGCCAGTCCTTTCTGGCCTGCCAGGTCTCTGTGGATAGGTCTGTTGCGAATCTAATGTTTCTACCATTGTAGGTTACATATCTCTTCTCCCGAGCTGCTCTCAGGATTTTCTCTTTGTCTCTGAGACTGGTAAGTTTTACTATTAGATGTTGGGGTGTTGACCTATTTTTATTGATTTTGTGAGGGGTTCTCTGTGCTTCCTGGATTTTCATGCCTGTTTCCTTACCCAAATTAGGGAAGTTCTCTGCTATAATTTGCCCCATTATACCTTCTGCCCCTCTCTCTCTTTCTTCTTCTTCTGGGATCCCAATTATTCTAATGTTGTTTCGTCTTACGGTATCGCTTATCTCTCGAATTCTGTCCTCATGATCCAGTAGTTGTTTATCTCTCTTTTTCTCAGCTTCTTTATTTTCCATCATATGGCCTTCTATATTACTGATTCTCTCTTCTGCCTCATTTATCCTAGCAGTTAGTGCCCTCATTTTTGATTGCACCTCATTAATAGCCTTTTTGATTTCTGCTTGGTTAAATTTTAGCTCTTTTACTTCTCCAGAAAGGGTTTCTCTAATAACTTCCATATTTCTTTTTAAGCCCAGCTAGTATCTTTAAAGTGATGATTCTGAACTCTAGATCCGACATCGTACTAATGTCCGTATTGAGTAGGTCCCTGGCAGTCGGTACTACCTCTTGTTCTTTTTGTTGAGGTGATTTTTTCCGTCTTGTCATTTTGTGCAGATGAGAATAGATTAATGAGAGAACAAAATGCTAGCAGAGTAACCACGTCCCCAGAAAATATACTCTAAACAAATCAGAAAAGACCTGAAGCAGTGGAAAAAGAAACGGAAAGAGAGAAAAAAGAAAAAGATAAAAACAAACAGAAGAAAACAACAACAACAAAAAAAACCAGAATGTGATCAAATATGATCAGGCTGGTATACAGATCAGTGCCACACACTTAGATTTGGGGTGTATTTTGGTCTTTTAGAAGAAAGTGCCTCCCAAAATTTTAAAGGAAGAAAAACTTATATATGTACAAAAATAAGGGTTGATATGATGAAGGGATGGAATATGAGTGTAAAGATGGAAACTATAAAAAATTTTATAAAAGGAATTGAGAAGAAGTTGTTTGAAAAAAGAAAGAAGAGGATTTAAAAAAAGAAAAAAGAAAAAAAAAGGGAGAGAATGTGATCAGGTAGGGGAGTAGAAAAAACCATATACTAGAGATTTAGGGTATATTTTAATCTGTTAGAAGAAACTATCTCAAAATTTTAAAGAGAGAACAACTTATATATATATGCCAAAAATATGGGTAACTACTATGAAGGGATAGAATATGACTCTAAAAATGAAAAATAAAAATGTTTTTTTAAAAAAAGGGATTGATAAGATGTTGGTTGAAAAAGGGAAAATTAAAAATTAAAAAAAAAAAAAACAGTTAAAAAAAAGTTAACTTTGAAAGACTAAAGAATCATGGGAAAAAAGCCATGAATTCTATGTGCAGTATTCCCCTAGCGCTGGAGTTCTGCCGTTCTCATTGATCGGTAAACTTGGCCTTGGCTGGCTGTTCTCGCTGATCTTCTGGGGAGGGGCCTGTTGCCGTGGTTTCCAAATGTTTCTGCCGGAGGCGGAATTGCCCCGCCCTTGCCCCCTCCCGGCTAAGTAATCTGCTTGGGTTTGCTCTCCGGAGCTTTTGTTCCCTGCGAGCTTTCCCTACAGCTTTGGAGGCGGAGAATGAAAATGGCGGCCTCCCAATCTCCGCCCCGGAGGAGCCGAGAACTCGGCCCCGCTCCTCAGTGAGCCCCCAGAGAAAAGCTCTCAGTCACTCCCGTCTCCCCGGTCTCTGGCCGCACTCTGTGCTCACCCGGCCTGTGACCGTGTGTTTCTATCTCTGGCACCCGACCCCGGGTGGAGTCTCCAAACCCAGCAGATCCCTGCGGTGCACTCCCACGCGGCTCCTCCCGGGGGAGGAAGGTGAGTCTCCCCGGATCTGCCGCTTGTTGGGTCCCTGCTGGAGGAGCAGTGGCCCGACTGTGCCGCGGATCACGGTTTATGGCAACCCCGAGCTGAGAGCCCGCGCCTTGGCTCCGTCTCTGCAGCCGGCTTCCCCGCTCCGATACCTGGGAGCTCTGCCGCACTCAGGCACCCCCGGTCTTTCTGTGGCCCTGAGGGTCCTGAAACCACACTGTCCCGGAGGGTTCCACCCCCCGCTTAGCCACTGGAGCGACGTTCCTCAGCGGAGCCGACTTTTAAAAGTTCCGATTTTGTGCTCCGCGGCTCTATCACTTGCCAGAAGCGGCCGCCGGAGGCCCCTCCCCCGCCGTCTATCCTCCCGAATATCGCCTCGGATTCACTTCTCCGCACGTCCTACCTTCCAGAAAGTGGTCGCTTTTCTGATGAGAGAGTTGTTGCTCTTCTTTTCTTCGATCTCCTGTTGAGTTTGTAGGTGTTCAGATTGGTTTGATCCCTATCCAGCTGAATTCCTGAGAGGAGACGAAATCCAGGTCTCCTACTCCTCCCAATGGATATACAGTTTTAACTTAGTGGACAGCTTAAGAAAATTCAGTGATTGCAGAAGAAACTGTTGAAGACAGAACTCTTACACTAATTTTTACTGGCTATCTCAGCTGCAGCTCTTGTGTTTAGAAGGCAAATGTGAATAGTATTTCAGTATACTTTCCATTTGCCATGTTGCTAATAGTGTTCTCGCACTTGAAAGAAGACTCAGTCTTAAAGGTCATATGTCTTAGCTTTGTTTTTCTCCCAATAAAATCTTCAAAGTACTTGCCTTCCTTAGTTTTATAACACTGACCATGAAGTTGCTTTGGGGGTGAAAATGTTTTGGAATTTTTTGAGATCCTTATTTGGCAAGGTTGTGCTTTTAAACATGTAAGAGGTGTGGGAGGAATGTGTCATTTATAACTTCTGTCTTAGGGTAGTGTTATGATTAAGACCACTAGAGTCAGATTGTCGGATTTGTATTCCTATTGCCACTCAGTACAGATCTGAGGCTTTGGGCAAGTTAATAACCTTTGTTTGCCTTTGTTTTCTCTTCTGTGAAATCAGAATGATAGTATCTTCCACATAATATTGTGGAACAAAATTAAAAAATAGATGGAAAGTATGGAGATAGGTGAGTAACTCAAGGTTAATGACCAATCAATAAATAATAAATGTTGCTGTCATCATCTTCAACACTTTCTACACTAATCCATATAACTGGACAACTTGCACTTGTTTTTAATTCATTAGATATTAATTTTGCGTTATATAAAATACATTTTTTTTTAAAAGATTTTATTTGACAGAGAGCACAAGCAGGGGGAGGAGCAGAGGGAGAGGTAGAAGCAGAAGCAGACTCCCCACTGAGCAGGGAGCCCAATGTGGGGCTAGATCCCAGGACCCTGAGATCATGACCTGAGCCGAAGGCAGATACTTAACCAACTGAGCCACCCAGGTGCCCCATAAAATACATTCCTAAATATATGAGATATATTTAGATGGTTTACAACCCAATATAAATATTTGTAAACAACTATGGTATAAGCCTAAATGAAAGAAATCCTTATAAGAGAATTACCCCTGAAAGTATTGATCCTAGATGGGGAGAGATTACTCCTAATTGGGAGAATTATGGAAGACTTTATGAAGATACTGGCTCTTGTGCTGGGCTTCATAACGACATACAGGGTTTTAGAAGGCTTAAGACAGAGGTAAAGGACATGCCTGGACAGAAGACCATAAACCAGCATCTTTTTAGTACTAACCAGGCATTATATACTAAGTACTATCTTAATTCAAAGTCATCACCATAAATCTTTTAAGGTATATACTTTTGACCTCTGTTTACAGGTGAAATTAAGGCTCAGAGAAGTTAACTGATTTACTCAAGATAACACAACTAAATAAGGAGTAGTAGAGTTAGAATTTGAATCCAGCTCTACCTGGCTCGAAAACCCACACTCTTTTAGCTACACTGCCTTCAGGCTGGAGAACAGTGTGAACAAAGGTATAGATGAGAGAAAGTACAGTAGATGTTTAAGAAACTTCTAATAGAATAGTCTAAATAAGAAGGTGGGGTAGAAACTCTGCTGGAAAATGAGAGAGGTTCCAGATTACAGAGTCTTGAATGCCATACTGAAAAAAGATGTGTGTTTCTTTCTTATGTAGGCATTAATAAGTTCCTAAAGTCCACTGTCCAGGGAGATGAATTATCACATGAGAATATTTTCATAGCAATGTGTAGAATGCATTATACTGAGAGAAGATTAGAAGTAGTCTCGTTAGGTAGATTATTAAATAACCAGTACTTTTTTTCTGTATTCAGTTTCCTTTTAAAAATGTTAAAGTTAGCCTCACATATTACAAGCATGTTTATTTAAAAGTGTTTCAGTAGGGGCATCTCTCTGTCAAATAAATAAAATAAATAAATAAAATAAAATAAATAAAATCTTAAAAAAAAAAAAGTGTTTCAGTATATTGGGTGCCTGGGTGGCGCAGTCGGTTAAGCGTCTGATTCTTGGTTTCGGCCAGGTCATGATCCCAAGGTCATGAAATCGAGCCCCATGTTGGGCTCTGTGCTCAGCAGGGAGTCTGCTTGAGATTCTCCATCTCCCTCTGCCCTCCATCCACTACCGCTCACACGCGCTCTCCCCCCAAAAAAATCATCATCATCATCATCATAATAAAAGTGTTTCAGTATATTTGCTTAAGAAAAACAATTTTAGGGCGCCTGGATGGCGCAGTCGGTTGAGCGTCTGCCTTCGGCTCGGATCATGATCCCAGGGTCCTGGGATCGAGTTCTGCGTCGGGCTCCCTGCTCTGTGGGGAGCCTGCTTCTCCCTCTCCTCCCTACTTGTGCTCTCTCTCTCACTATCTCTCTCTCAAATAAATAAAATCTAAAAAAAAAAGAAAAACAATTTTAGGGGTGCTTGCCTGGCTTAGTAGAGCATGCAATTCTTGTTCTAGGGGTTGTGGGTTCAAGCCCCACACTGGAGGGGGGGCTTATCTTATCTCTCCCAGATAGAGGATCACTTCCTTCTTGCTTCCTCAGTTGCCCCTGTGAACTCTGTATTTCTTATAATAACATAGTAGTTTTCTATTTCAAAGTCCATTTCCCCTCCTACTCTATAATCTCAAGATCAGACATTGTATCTTACTCATCTTCAGAAGTCCAGTATATAGCAGAATACCTGGGATATAATATGTACTCTAATGATAAAAGGATGGATAATGATAGATGAATAAAATGGCATGGAATTAATAAACTTTATATAGAAGCCACTGTCATGATATGAAAGTGCTGTGATAATGGACATTATTCTTTCTGTGGAAGCAATTTGGAGAGAGTTACCTTATCACCGTGGAGATTAGGGAAAGCTTTTATCAGAAGCTTCTGTAAAAGCCAGTTTTTTTTTTTTTAATTAACATATAATGTATTATTTGTTTCAGGGGTACAGGTCTGTGATTCATCAGTCTTAAAACAATTCACAGTGCTTACCATAGCACATACCCTCCCAGTGTCCATCACCCAGCCATCCCATCCCTCCCACCACCCTCCATTCCAGCAACCCTCAGTTTGTTTCCTGAGATTAAGAGTCAGCTCCTAAACACTGAGTTAGCTCTGGGAACTTAGGCAAAGGCCTGTAATGCTACCGACTTGAACTTCAGGTAGAGTTGCTTTTGAGGTCACCAGGTCATCTAATGCCAAATCAAAAAACCCATTATTACTAAATAATCCTTTCATCTTCTCATGATTTTTGACAGTTTGGCTACCTTCTTTTTCTTAAACTCTTACCTAGAACTAGAAGCAACTTTCCTTTGGGATGCCTGCGTGGCTCAGTCGGCTAAGCGTCTGACTTTTGATTTTGGCTTAGATCATGATCTCAGGGTTGTGAGATTGAGACCTGTGTCAGGCTCCATACTGGGTGTGGAGCGTGCTTAAGATTCTTTCTCTCTCCCTCTCCCTCTCCCTCTGCTCACCCCCACTCTCTCTCTCTCAAAAACTAAAACAACTTTCCCCTAAAAATGCTCACTTCTAAGATGCATATTCTATGCCAGATATTTATATATGTCTTGTTTAATAACAACTCTGTTAGTTCCCTTCCCTTCCCTTCCCTTCATTAGCTCTATTAGCTCAGTTTTATTTTACAGTTGAGAAGAGTGAGATTTAGAGAGGTTGTGTAACTTGTCCATGATAACATAGTTTGGAAGTGTTAAACCATTGAGCTTAAATGTTTGTGACTCCAATGACTGTTTATTCCACTTTGCCACTCTGGCTATCTATATAGCATATTTTTGTCCACATGTTTTGTTAATTTGATTTTAAAAATACAGATTGTCTTATATAGTCAAGTCCATTTCATCCTGAGGGCCAGTTAATAATATGTCCAGAAATATAGAAGTGACCCTCTGTGGAGTTGCTTTTTCTGTAAGAGAAACCTAGAGACTTCTCTTAGGTGATCAAAGGGCTTAGAATTGAATATAAAATATGGCTTGTCACTTTAACAAGGATGAGATCCCAAGTTGGAAGTAGAGTTGTTTGTTACCTGAAACTCAAACAAGGTAGGGAGAGAGTAGAATCACCAGATAGAAAACTTATGATTCTTTTACATCCTGAGAAAGCCCTGAAGGTGTGCTTGATCTGCCATACAGTTGAAGTTCACAGTAACAATGCTAAGTTTATCTGGAAAGATTTCACTTCTGATCACGGTAGTTGCTTCAGAAGTGGGAGTGAGAGATACTTTTCCCCTAGTCTTTGTACTGTTTGAATTTTACCACATATGTATATTACCAGTTCAAGTAAACCAATAAATATTAAAGAGAAAGAAAGGTGTCACAATGACCCTGAGGAGTGATATGTTATTGTCCCCATTTTTTAAATCCAGCAGCTTATTAACTCTATTAATTTTAATTATCCATTTCTACATTCTTAGAATATTTTATGTGCATAATGATATGATCCACAAGTAATGAAAGTTTAATCTCTACTTTCCCAGTTTTATAACTAATTGTATTTCATTTTGCTTTATTTTGATGGCCACATTCTCTAGTATAATGTTGAATGGAAGTGATGATACCTGGCATCTTCATCTTGTTACCCACAAAAGGGATTAGGTATACTTTCTGCTGTAATATTTTTGTAGACACCTTACAAGGAAGTTTCTTTCAGTTTTCAGCTTCACAGAGTTCTCATCATAAATGAAGCTGGAGTATATTATTGCTTTCTTTTGTACCTATTGAAGATGATACAATAATTATCTTTTAAATATTGATGTGGTAATTTTTTTTCTTATGTTAGATCATAATGTTTTACCTCTTGGAATAAGCCCAACTTGGTCAAGATGTATTATTCACATATATTGTTAAAATTGACCTGCTGCTATTCCATTGGGATTTTTTCACCTATTTTCATGAATAACATTGGCCTGTAACCTTCCTTTCTTGCATTACTCTTGTCACATTTTGGTTTCATAATTATATTAAGTTTCATGAAACAAATTAAGGAGTCTTCTGTGGACAAATATGTGTGATACTAGAAGTACACTGTTCTTGAATATTTGACTGAGCTTGTAGATAAAGCCATGTAAGCCTGAGGTAGAAAAAAATATTTGACAGTTGACATTTTTTTTTTTATGCCTGTCAGATGATTCATGTTTTCTGTCTTATTGCTCAGTTTTGGTCAGTTTTTTGTAAGAATTTTTCTACTTGGTTTAAATATTCAAATTTGTTAACAAAATTTTTTATTTCCATTTTTTCCTACAAAATTACTTATTCTCATTTTGAGAGGAGAAATAAGTTTAACATAATGCTTAACATTTGGGAAAAAATAAATAAAAGGGCTATATTCTGATTTTTTGTTTAATAGTTATCTTTCTTCTGGTTAAAAAATGTTTGTCATCATGAGTACCAAGGCTTACACATAAAACCATTCTTGTTTTATGGGAGTCCATGAAGATGGTACGTCTGTCCATTTATTTAGGTGTTCTTTGATATCTTTCAACATTGTTTTATATTTTCAACATGTAGTTCTTACACATATTTTAAGCTTGTCTCTAAGTAGTTCATGTTTTTGATGCCATTATAAATGGTATCTTTTTAAAATCCATTTGCTAATTATTCATTTCTAATTTATAGAAATATATTGATTTTGATACAATTACATCAAATCTGACAACCCTGCTAGATCAGTTTATTTATTATTAAAAGCAAAGCTTTTTTGAAGATTTGTTAAGCTTTTCTACATAGGCGGTTATGTCATTTACAAATAAAGACAATTTTACTTCTTCATTTCTCATCTGTGTGCTTTTTCTTTTTCTTGACTGTTACACTGGGTAGGATCTCTAATACAGTGTTAAATAGAAGTGGTAAAAGCACACATCCTTCCCTTCCTTCGAGTCTGAAAGAGAAAGAGTTCAGTATTTTTACCATTAAGTGTGATGTTATCTAAAAGTTTTTCATAGGAATTCCTTATCACCTTGAGGGAATTCTTTTCTGTTCTTCATTTGCTGGGAGTTTTTATTATGATTAAATATTAAATTCTGTCAAATGAATTTTCTGTGTCAATTATGATTATGTGATTTTCCTATTCTGTTTAAAATGGTGAATTAACATTCATTGATTTTGTTTTTTAAATGTTAAGCCAACTAGAATCTCTGGATAAATCCCAGATGGCCATGATGCATTATTCTTTTTGTATGTGGCAAAATTCTGTTTTTTTGTTAAGGGTTTATATCTGTTTGTGAAGGCAGTTGGTCTGCATTTTTTTTATAATGTCTTTCTGTGACTTTGACTTAAACTGAGTTTGGAAGTGTTCCTTTCTCCTCTTATTCTATCTTTCTTCTGTCATATTTGTGGATTTGCATCTTTCATAGAATTTATACATTTCATTTACCTTTCAGTTTTCTTGGCATAAAGTTGTTTTTATTTATTCTCTATCCTTTTAATAACTGTAGGGTGCTAGTGATAATCCCCTCATTCATTTCTGATACTGTTAACTTACATTTATCTTTTTTTGGAGTTTTTTTTTTTTTTTTTTAAGATTTTATTTATTTGACGGAGAGAGATGCAGCAAGAGAGGGAACACAAGCAGGGGGAGTGGAAGAGGGAGAAGCAGGCTTCCTGCCAAGCAGGGAGCCTGATGTGGGGCTGGATCCCAGAACCCTGGGAATCATGACCCAAACCGAAGGCAGACACTTAACCAACTGAGCCACCCAAGTGCCCCAATATGTTGTGTTTTCAGTATCTTTTAGTTCAATATAGTTTTTCATTTCCTTGTGAGATCTTATTTGAGCCCTGGGTTATTTAAAATTTCCAAATATTTAGGGATTTTTTTTCAGGAGTCTTTTTTTTTTTTTTAAACATAGATTTTCTTTATTTCTTTTTGCCACGTATTATAGGCCCTCTGACACTTAAATTCCCCTTTTGGGCATTAAATTTTTAAAATTTTTTAAAATTTATTTATTTATTTTTGATGTAGTGTTCCATGATTCATTGTTTGCATATAACACCCAGTGCTCCATTCAATACATGCCCTCTTTAATACCCATCACCAGGCTAACCCATCGTCCCACCCTCCTCCCCTCTAGAACCCTCAGTTTGTTTCTCAGAGTCGACAGTCTCTCATGGTTCATCTCCCCCACCAATTCCCCCCCTTCATTTTTCCATTCCTACTATCCTTTAAAAAAAAAAAAAACATATAATATATTGTTTGTTTCAGAGGTACAGGTCTGTGATTCATCAGTCTTACACAATTCACAGCGCTCACCATAGCACATACCCTCCCCAATGTCTATCACCCAGCCACCCCATCCCTCCCACCCCCCACCACTCCAGCAACCCTCAGTTTGTTTCCTGAGATTAAGAATTCCTCATATCAGTGAGATCATATGATACATATCTTTCTCTGATTGGCTTATTTCGCTTAGCATAATACCCTCTAGTTCTATCCACGTTGTTGCAAATGGCAAGATTTTGTGGTTTTTGATGGCTGCATAATATTCCATTGTATATATATATACCACATCTTCTTTATCTATTCATCTATTGATGGACATCTTGGCTCTTTCCATAGTTTGGCTATTGTGGACATTGCTGTTATAACCGTTGGGGTGCATGTACCCCTTCGGATCCCTACATTTGTATCTTTGGGGTAAATACCCAGTAGTGCAATTGCTGGATCATATGGTAGCTCTATTTTCAACTTTTTGAGGAACCTCCATACTGTTTTCCAGAGTGGATGCACCAGCTTGCATTCCCACCAACAGTGTAGGAGTGTTCCCCTTTCTCCGCATCCCCACCAACATCTGTTGTTTCCTGACTTGTTAATTTTAGCCATTCTGACTGGTGTGAGGTGGTATCTCATTGAGGTTTTGATTTGGATT
This sequence comes from Neomonachus schauinslandi, assembly GCF_002201575.2. Lineage (NCBI taxonomy): Eukaryota > Metazoa > Chordata > Mammalia > Carnivora > Phocidae > Neomonachus > Neomonachus schauinslandi. The sequence goes on from NC_058408.1 coordinate 50,788,421, forward strand.
TCCCTGATGCTGAGCGATGTTGAGCACTTTTTCATGTGTCTGTTGGCCATTTGGATGTCTTTTTTGGGGAAAATGTCTGTTCATGTCTTCTGCCCATTTCTTGATTGGATCATTTGTTCTTTGGGTGTTGAGTTTGATAAGCTCTTTATAGATTTTGGATACTAGCCCTTTATCCGATATGTCATTTGCAAATATCTTCTCCCATTCTGTCAGTTGTCTTTTGGTTTTGTTGACTGTTTCTTTGCTGTGCAAAAGCCTTTTATCTTGATGAAGTCCCAATCGTTCATTTTTGCCCTTGCTTCCCTTGCCTTTGGCAATGTTTCTAGGAAGGAGTTGCTGCGGCTGAGGTCGAAGAAGTTGCTGCCTGTGTTCTCCTTTAGGATTTTGATGGACTCCTGTCTCACATTGAGGTCTTTCAACCATTTGGAGTCTATTTTTGTGTGTGGTGTAAGGAAATGGTCCAGTTTCATTCTTCTGCATGTGGCTGTCCAATTTTCCCAACACCATTTGTTGAAGAGACTGTCTTTTTTCCATTGGACATTCTTTCCTGCTTTGTCAAAGATGAGTTGACCATAGAGTTGAGGGTCCATTTCTGGGCTCCCTATTCTATTCCATTGATCTATGTGTCTGTTTTTGTGCCAGTACCATACTGTCTTGATGATGACAGCTTTGTAATAGAGCTGGAAGTCCGGAATTGTGCCGCCACCTTTGTTTTTCTTTTTCAACATTCCTCTGGCTATTCAGGGTCTTTTCTGGTTCCATACAAATTTTAGGATTATTTGTTCCATTTCTTTGAAAAAAGTGGATGGTATTTTGATGGGGATTGCATTGAATGTGTAGATTGCTCTAGGTAGCATTGACATCTTCACAATATTCGTTCTTCCAATCCATGAGCAAAGAAGACTTTCTCAAGAAACACGAGAGGTCTCAAATACACAACCTAACCCTACACCTAAAGGAGCTTGAGAAAGAACAGCAAATAAAGCCTAAACCCAGCAGGAGAAGGGAAATAATAAAAATCAGAGCGGAAATCAATGAAATAGAACCCAAAAAGAACAGTAGAACAGACCAATGAAACTAGGAGCTGGTTCTTTGAAAGAATTAACAAGATTGATAAACCCCTGGCCAGACTTATCAAAAAGAAAAGAGAAATGACCCAGATAAATAAAATCATGAATGAAAGAGGAGAGATCACAAGGAACACCAAAGAAATCCAAACAATTATAAGAACATATTGTGAGCAACTATATGCCAGCAAATTACATAATCTGGAAGAAATGGTTGTATAAACTACTAAACTGAACCAGGAAGAAATAGAAAACCTGAACAGACCCATAACCAGCAAGTAAATTGAAGCAGTAATAAAAAATCTCCCAACAAACAAGAGCTCAGGGCCAGATGGCTTCCCAGGGGAATTCTACCAAACATTTAAAGAATTAATACCTATCCTTCTGAAACTGTTCCAAAAAATAGAAATGGAAGGAAAACTTCCAAACTCGTTTTATGAGGCCACCATTATCTTGATCCCAAAACCAGACAAAGACCCCATCAAAAAGGAGAATTACAGACCAATATCCCTGATGAGCATGGATGCAAAAATTTTCACCAAAATACTAGCCAATAGGATCCAACAGTACATTAAAAGGATTATTCACTACAACCAAGTGGGATTTATTCCTGGGCTGCAAGGTTGGTTCAACGTCCGCAAATCAATGCGATACAATACATTAATAAAAGAAAGAATAAGAACCATATGATCCTCTCAATAGATGCAGAAAAAGCTTTTGACAAAGTACAGCATCCTTTCTTGATCAAAACTCTTCAGAGTATAGGGATACAGGGTACATACCTCAATATCATAAAAGCCACCTATGAAAAACCCACAGCGAATATCATTCTCAATGGGGAAAAACTGACAGCTCTCCCCCTAAGGTCAGGAACATGGCAGGGATGTCCACTATCACCACTGCTATTCAACATAGTATTAGAAGTCCTAGCCACAGCAATCAGACAACAAAAAGAAATAAAAGGCATCCAAATTGGCAAAGAAGTCAAACTCTCACTCTTTGCAGATGATATGATACTTTATGTGGAAAACCCAAAAGACTCCACCCCAAAACTGCTAGAACTCATACAGGAATTCAGTAAAGTGGCAGGATATAAAATCAGTGCACAGAAATCAGTGGCATTCCTATACACCAACAAGACAGAAGAAAGAGAAATTAAGGAGTTGATCTCATTTACAATTGCACCTAAAACCGTAAGATACCTAGGAATAAATCTAGACAAAGAGGCAAAGAATCTGTACTCAGAAAACTATAAAATACTCATGAAAGAAATTCAGGTGTCTTTTTATTACCGTTTTCGACTTTGGTTCCATTTGGTCAGAGAACATACTTGCATAATTTCAGTCTTTTAAGTTTACTGAGATTTGTTTAATGGTTTGGCACATTGTGTGTCCTGGTGAATAGTTCACATGCACTTGAAAAGAATGTGTATTTTTTGCCATTTAAGTGAGGTTTATCTCAATATTAATTTGCTCAATTTGGTAATATTATTCAAGTCTTCTATATCTTTGATTTTCTGTCTGCTTATTCTTTGAATTGTTGACAGAAGGGTGGGTCAGTCATCAAGCGTCTGCCTTCGGCTCGGGTCACGATCCCAGGGTCCTGGGATCGAGCTCCACGTTGGACTCCCTGCCCGGCGGGAAGCCTGCTTCTCCCTCTCCCACTTCCCCTGCTTGCGTTCCCTCTCTCGCTGTGTCTTTCTCTGTCAAATAAATAAATAAATAAAATATTTAAAAAAAAAAAAGTATCGAAGTGTCCAAACACAAGTGTGGACTTATCTATTCCATTCAGCTCCATCAGTTTTGCTTTGTGTATTTTGAAGCTCAGTTTTAGATATATATACATTTAGGATTTTTTTAAATTAATTGACCTTTATTTAATTATAAAATGTCCCTTTTTATTCCTACTCATATTCCTTGTCCTGAGGTCTTTTTCTGCTATTTAGAGAGTCATCCCAGCTTTCGTTCTTTTTTTTTTTTTTTTTTAAGATCTATATATTTGTTTGAAGAGAGAGAGAATGTATGTGTGGGCATGAGCGGAGGAGGTGGGGAGGGACAGATGCAGAGGGAGAGAGAGTCTTTTTTAAGCAGACTCTGGACTGAGCCCAACACAAAAACCCTGAGATCACGACCTGAGAAGAAACCAAGAGTTGGATGCTTAATTGACTGCATCACCCAGATGCCCTGAGCCATTCCAGCTTTCTTATGATTAATATTTGCATGGTTATATTTTCCTCTCCTTTTACTTTGTATCTTTGTTTTTTAAAATAAAAAGATTTAAAGTATGTTTTATGGGCAGCATAGAGTTGGTCTTGCTGTTTTATCAAGTCTTACGATCTCTGCCTTTTCATTGTAGCATTTAGACCATTTACATTTTCTTATCAGTAAGGTTGGATATTTGTCTATCATCTTGCTATTTGTTTTCTGTTTATTCTATGTGTTCTATGTCCCCATGTTCCTCATTTCCTTTTTTCCTTTCTTTTTTATTATTTTTATAATTCATCTTATCTCCTTTACTAGCTTACTAGCTATACTAATTCTTTACTTTTCTACTGGTTTCTCTAAGGTTTTTAATATTCATATTTAACTTACCATGGTCTGTCTTCAGGTTGTACCTCTTTATGCATTATGGAAGAACCTTACAACAGTATACTTTTCTGTTTCCCTATTTTATCCCGTGTACTTTTGCTGTCATATATGTTACTTCTGTTTATGATAACCATAATGCATTGATAATTATTTTTGCTTCAAACAGACAATGATCTGTTAAGAAAATTAAAAAAATAAGAGAGCAGATATCTTGTATATTTACCCACATATTGATCATTTACAGCACTCTTGATCTTTTTTTTCAGATCTGAGTTTTCATGTGGTATAAGAACTTTCTTTAACAATTTCTTACAGTGCAGATCTGCTGCTATCTCAGCTTTAGTTTTTTTTGAAAATAATCTTTTACTTTTGAATATTTCTAGGTTGACAGTTTTCTTCTTTTATTACCTTAAAGATACTGTTTTATTGGCTTACATTGCTTCTGATGACAAATTGGTGATGTTTCTGTATGTAATGTCTGTTTCTCCTCTGTCAGTTTTCAAGATTTTCTCTTTCTTACACATTTTTAGTAGCTTATGATGTGTGTCGATGTGGTGGTATATGTGGGTATTTTATGGTTTTCAGATTTGGAAAATTTTTAACTTTCTATCTTCATATTCTTCTTCTGCCCTTTCTCCTGTATTTGAGATTCCAATTACACATTTACTAGATTGCATATTGTCCTATGGTCACACAAGTGCTAATCTTTTTTTTTTTTTTTTTTTTACCTTCCCAGTCTTTGTCTCTTCTTCTTCCATTTGGATTTTCTTTTTCCCATGTCAGATTTATTGATGTTTTAGTCTCTACTGTTTCATCCATTGTTACTTCCATTCAGTGAATTTTTCATTTGAGATAACTGTACTTTTCAGGTGGAGAAATTCCATCTGGTCTTTATAATTATGTGTTCCATTTCTCTTACTAAGTTCATTGTTTCCTTTAAATACTTGAATATAGTTCTGTCTGCTTTGTAAATCCTCATTTTGCTGCTTCCATTATCTTTATCATTTCTGGATCTGTTTCTATTCATTGATTTTCTTTCCCCCCCGGGTCATGCTTTTTGCCTCTTGAATGCTATACATTGTAAATGCTTCATTGTTGAGTGTCTGGATTTTGTTGAATGTTTTTAAGAGTATTAGAGTTTGAGGGTGTCTGGCTGGCTCAGTCAGTAGAGCATGTGACTCTTGATCTCAGGTTTGTTAGTTCAAGCCCCACATTGGGTATAGAGATTACTTAAAAAAAATTTTTTTAATCAGATATAAGAAGAAAAGAGTATTAATGTTTGGGATTTTTTTTTTTAAGATTTTTATTTATTAGAGAGAGCATACAAGTGGGGGGAGGGGCAGAGGGAGGAGACGCAGGCTCCGCACTGAGCAGGGAGCCCTGGGGGGGCTCAGTCCCAGGACCCTGAGATCATGACCCGAGCCAAAGGCAGACGCTTAACTCACTGAGCCACCCAGGCGCCCCAAAGTTTGTTTTGATAGAAAGTTGTTTTTGGAGTTATACTTGATTTTTTTGACACTTGTTTTTAAATTTTATTAGGGTGACTCTAGAGTAGCAGTCAGCGAACATTTTCTTAACCACATTGCAAATATTTTAGGCTTTGCAGGCCGTACGGTGTCTGTTGCAGTTCCTCCATTCTGCTATTCTAGTGCTGGAGCGGCTGTAAACAGTATATGATCAAATTATCACAGCTATGTTCCATTAAGACTGAAGTACAAAATATAGGCATTAGGCTAGATTTGGCCTGTAAGCAATAGTTTGCTGATCCCTGGTCTAGAGAAACATTTACTTTAATGCTAATTTAGCCTTACCAACAAGGCACTACTATCTGCTAAATGCGCTAAAATGGTTCAGTGAGGTTTCTTCACTGTGGCTGCTCAAAGCTCAAACATCTCCTAACTCTGTATGAAGTCTGGCGTTGGATAATGTTATAGATTGTCAGTAGTTGTACTTTCCCTCTTCATTGTTATTTTCCTGGCCTTGTGTAGTTTAATCCTATTCATGTGCAGTTTATTTTAACAACATACAGTCAAAGAGACAGACTCCCTTGCAGATTCCTGGAGCTCTACTTTATTTATTTATTATTATTTTAGATTTCATTTATTTGACAGAGAGAGACACAGTGAGAGAGGGAACCACAAGCAGGGGGAGTGGAGGAGGGAGAAGCAGGCTTCCCGCGGAGCAGGGAGCCCGATGTGGGGCTCTATCCCAGGACCCCGGGATCATGACCTGCGCCAAAGTCAGACGCCTAATGACTGAGCCATTCAGGTGCCCCCCTGGAGCTCTACTTTAATATAACTTTCTCCTGTGGTACTTGGCCTACAAACTTCAGCTGCCCTACAGATACTCTGAACTTGTATCTGTTTCCTCGACTTAGTGAGTCTGCTATGGTCTGCTTATAGATTCCTCTGTTTGGATTCCCCTTCTTGCTTTGTGGTTCAGAAGTTGCCTCCAAGCAGAAAGCCAGGGCAATTATAGGATTCCCCTTCTTATAAGGATCATAGTCCTATACGGCCTGTTATCCAGTGTTGTCTTACATAGTTCAGTTTTCTAGTTGCTTATAGTAGGACAGCAAATCCATTCCATTTACTCTGTTCACAAGCAGAAATGGAAGTTATTTAACATACTCATTTCTATAGTAAAATTATTTCACATTCAAAATCATGTCAGTCTCTAAGAATAAATCCTCCAGTTGCAAACCAAGTGAGCTTGCTTAGGATTGTAATATATTGATTATAATGGCACTTTTATAGGCAAGCTAGCTAAGAGAAAACTGTTCCAGTAGATGCTAGTTTTGTTTCAGTATAAGTTAGTATGTTAGTATAGTATCACTGACTTTAAGCAAGTTGGTGTATGTTTGTGTATATGTCTTCTATTTTTATAAAAGACTTACTGCTATTTTTTCCAGTATCTTTTTTAATCTCTCTGTATTAAGAAGAAAATTGTAGGTACATTATTAGCTTAACCCTGAAGAGAGTTTTGTAGCAAAACTTCCGATTTTTTTTTTAAGATTGTATTTATTTATTTGACAGAGAGATACACAGTGAGAGAGGGAACACAAGCAGGGGGAGTGGGAGAGGGAGAAGCAGGCTTCCCACTGAGCAGGGAGCCCGACACGGGGCTTAATCCCAGGACCCTGGGATCACGACCCGAGCCGAAGGCAGACGCTTAACGACTGAGCCACCCAGGTGCCCCAAAATTGCCAATTTTTTTGTTTGTCTAAACCACCGGTTTTTAAGAAAGAAAAAAATAATGAGACACTGGCTGGCACTTTATTTAGCAAGTAAACTTATGTACATTAGGGCTGTGGCAGACTTTGGCTACAGCTAAGAATTACCAGTTATTCAAAATGCGAACAAGAATCACTCAAAAACTATAGTAATAATCTTGTGCTTATCACTTCCACACCTTTATGCTGAAGTAGAATATCTGGTTTTATTTTTCTGTTCCATGCAAAATTTAATTTATGTTATGCTAATATTTGGCTAAAAGTTTAATCCTAAATCCCTTTAAAAATTCATGGTCTTGGGGCACTTGGGTGGCTCAGTCAGTTAAGCAGCTGACTCTTGATTTTGGCTCAGGTCATGATCTCAGGGTCCTAGGATCAGGCCTTGTGTTGGGCTCCTTGCTCAGCAGGGAGTCTGCTTGAGGATTCTCTCTCCCTCTCCCTCCACCCCTCTCCCCACCTCCCACCCCCTCTCTGGCATACACTCACTCTCTCTGTCTCTCTAAAATAAATCTTTATAAAAAATAAAAGTTCATGGTCTTTAGAGGGAGGGGCATACTGAGATGTAAAGCTATTATTTTTCTTTCATTGTTAATTTGAATAGTTTTGAGTATTTCTAAGAATTCTTAGTACACCCTGTCACCTATATATTAGTCCCACAGAGCAATTCCAGCTGGGCAGCTATGTTGGCTTATTTGTAAATGAGATGTTTATTTCTACAGGAAAAGATGTTAGAGTTAACCCTCTGGTAGCATGTAATATGGTACCATCTATTAATGCCATGATAGTCCTGAGATTAGGAACAACATTATTCATTTCGGAGAGTTATCAGATATCTTCCTTCTTTGGTTTAGCTTAGTAATTGTATAGACTTCAAACGCCTCTTATTGGATAATCTAACTAGATTAGATTCTCTTATTTGTATTAAGCCCAATTTTTCATACTGTATGATAATATTCCATGCTTTTCTAAGCTTTCCTTCCACCAAGAATTAGAAGTGTGAATTACAGAATTCTTAAGGTCTGTAACTTGTAGAGGTAGATCCCCCCAGAGTAAATCCTTATCTCTCCACCAGCTTTCTCTGCCTTCTTCGTTCGTATTAAAGGTCACTAGAACCAAATGGCAGAAAGAGAGAGTGCCTTAGGTATACATTTCTCATCCTCCGGACATTATTTGTTGCCATAGCAGAGGGAGTAATTCTTGGTGACTGCAGTTGCTTTGTTTGAGACTGGAGTCTTTCCTCAAGCAGAAATTAGATTGATCATTGCTGTTTGTAGCTTCATTTCTGGATGGTGTTCATGGAAGAATCATTTCTGGGTCCACTGGTTGCAGTTGTGATATCACATAGCTTGTTTAAATTCTTTCTAGAAAGAAATTCATATGATACCACACAGTGCTGCTTTTGTTGTTTTCTGAGGCAGGCATAGAAATTCTGCCTTTTGACCAGCTTAGAGTGAGTTATTATATTGCCTAATGATACCCCAAATTCATTCAAACTAGTTTCTTAATTCAGGTAGCTAAAAGAGTAAATAAATCCCAAATTAATCTTCCTGCCCCCTCACCCCACCCCCATATGGAAATATTAATTCTATGCTCGGTCCCAGAAGTAGCCTATAACTCCCCAAAGTAAATACTGAAACTAATTCTATAGTGAGTACTATATTACTTGTGTTACTGTTTTCAAAAATAAATGTGCTGATTTAAGGGAAGACCTCAGCCAGGAACGTATCATTGTAGGGGAAGAAAGAGTTTTCCTTAACCCTCTTAGGGTCCCTGGCTGGATCTAAGAACTAGACAAGACAGATTGACAGGAGAAAACCATACAAATTTATCTAATAGAAGTTTTACGTGACCTGGGAGCCTTCATAAGGAAATGAAGACCCAAAAAAACAGACCTTTGTATTTTATGCTAGGTGTGATGAAGAGTGGGTAGTGGTATAGAAATGTGGATAGATTAAGGAGTATGAGGTAATTGTTGAAAGTTGGGGGAAACTTAGCAAGTCCTGTTTGTTCAGATTCTTCTTGGTGTCCGTTTGTCTTTGGAGTGAGTGGGAGATCAGAGTGACTTTCCTGCTTGTGCTGTTTTCTCAGACTCCTTCAGCTTAAAATATTCAAATATGTCAAGGTGCCATGTTTTGGGGCTGTGTTTCCTGAACCCCCCATCATCAGCGATTCCCATGCTCACCCCCAGAAAAAACATCTCTTTATTACTTCTTATACTGCTGTGACCATTGATGCTCTTACCACCGACTACATCCAAGGAATATTCTGATTCTCAAAATTTTGGGGATAGTGGAAGAAATTATTTTCTCTTACACCAGTAGCAACCAGATGAGCATTTTTCAAGAGTCACTTTACTAGGAATCAAAGGAAAAGCTAAAAAATAGAAATGTATAAGTTTATAGAGCACAGATTTCTTGTATCAAAGAAACTAAAGTTTAACTCATATTGGCTAAATTAACTTTCCCGGCATACAAATCAGTTTCTTTCTTCTCTTTCTCACTTTGTCATGAAGCCTGTAGGATATTCAGGCAGAACCTATCTTTCTTTGAGGTTTTATCACTTTATCTGTTTCTCATAGGTATTATTTGGACTTGGTCTTTTCCATCAGCCATGTGGCCTCTATGTCAGTTTTGAATCTGTTTACTGTAACCCTTTTAGCAGCCTACTCTGAAAAGCAAAAAGACTTCTATATACTTCCAAGCTCCAGAGCCCTACTAGACTCTCTGTTTCCAATAGGAAGCATGCCCCAACTCTTCTTACTTAATGAGATTCTCTCTGGTAAACTCAGTTTTGTCCATTCCTTTTCCCACCCTTCCTACTCTTCAGAGAAATGGTTTTTCCTAAGGCTTAGAATATAATAGATATGTTCAATAGATAAATTCTATTGAAGTAATCACCAAAGTTATTAAAAATGCATATACTGAGTGATTGAATAATTAAAAGGAAACATAGCCTTTCTTCTGCCAGATGAATAGTCACTTTTTTTTTTTTTTTTGGTGGTTTCCTGATACCAAATAGCTCTCCATAGAGATTATGCCAGAGATATTGATAGCCTTTACATCAATTGTTTCATGAGAGGAAAAGGACTGAAGGGAGAGTTTTCTGTGGAGAGGATTATGCACTTTGTTTTTCTCAAATTATTCTCATTTTTTGGTTTTATTTCAGTCTTTGTTTCTCTTGGTTTTCCTTCCAGTGGTAATCTATTTTTCTTTTATTTTTCTTTACATTTGAAATTTTCCTACTCTGTTTCGAATTTTATTTATTTATTTTTAAGATTTTATTTATTTATTTATTTATTTGACAGCGAGAGACAGCGAGAGAGGGAACACAAGCAGGGGGAGTGGGAGAGGCAGAAGCAGGCTTCCCGCTGAGCGGGGAGCCTGACACAGGGCTCGATCCCAGGACCCTGGGACCATGACCCAAGCCGAAGGCAGACGCGCAATGACTGAGCCACCCAGGCGCCCCCAAATTTTATTTTTCTTATTCAAACTTAATCCTCAAAATATGGGATTTGGTGTTTAAAATTCATAGTTAAAACATGTTAAAGTTGGTTCTCCACTTTAGATTCTATTGGTGTTTTAGGGTGACGTGAAAAAAGAAGGGTGAAAGGAAATTATTTTCTTGTACTACCCTCCAGGAAGTCCTTCTCTATACTTTAAAAGTTCTTATTCTTTTCTAGGAGTCCAATGTGCTGATTGCTGCTAACAGTCAGGGTACAATTAAGGTAAGCTATGGTATACATCTTCATTTTAAATTCAGATCCATTTTTAGATTCTAACAGACTATAACATGGAAATACAGAGTTGTACTAAGCCTTAGAGATCATTCCAAGTCATGGGTCTCTGTCCATATGAAATGGCTTTGAGGGGAGGTTATATGAATGTCGAATAGATTGATAGTTGGTCAGAATGAAAAATAGATAAAGACTATTAAGTATTCACTGTGGGCCAAGCACTGCTGCTTCTGTTATGCAGGTGTAGTCAGTGGACAAAGTCCAAGAGAGAGCAGAGGATGCTGGGACATTGGCCAGATTTTAAAATATCTGGTCTTATTTTACTCTTCTCTTCCTCATGTTTGTCTTTCTTTTCTTCCCCTGATAAGTAGGGTTTTCCTCAGTTGCCAAGGGAAGAAAAGGTATTTTAGGGTTTCACTGAAAATTGATCATGTGATCATTCCATTAGTTTAATTTGGAAATTTAAATGTCTCTTGGCACACAGTCTCAGTCACAAATTTTTTATACATAGGTTTCCACATACTTTTCTTTGTAGTTAGGAGCTCAAGGAAGTAAAATGTTATCTGATTATACTATTGGATATTTAGCACTTGAGCATGACACACTAGATAAGTAAATCTTGAGCTAAGCAGTGAACTTTTTAAACAAAACACCATTTGGGGAGAGGGTTTTAGTACATGAGTTTGATTAGCACTAGTTCTGTGGGTGCCAGTTCTTTCTACATATTCTTTGCTGATACAGAAATATCAGGAAGTGATCTTTTTTGTTTGTTTGTTTTAAAGATTTTATTTATTTGATAGAGACACAGCGAGAGAGGGAACACAAGCAGGGGGAGTGGGAGAGGGAGAAGCAGGCTTCCTGCGGAGCAGGGAGCCCAATGCGGGCCTCTATCCTAGGAGCCTGGGATTACGACCTGAGCCGAAGGCAGATGCTTAACGACTAAGCCACTCAGGCACCCAGGAAGTGATCTTTTAAAAATAATATGTATCTATGTCTTCTGCCACTTAGCATTAATTTTGCTGTGGCTTCCTTCCACTCATCCTGAGTGGAGAATGACCCAGCAACCAAGGGAGCAAATCCAAGCCTAACACATTGTCCTATGGTGATGAATTGAGCAAACTCAAAGCAGAACCACACTGTTAGCTGGTCATACTAATTTACATGTATACTCCTTTTTATACAGCTAGTTTCTCTATTTGGAAAGCCTCACTAGAGAGCCATGGGCAACTTAAATGAAAGCCAGGCTTTTGAACTGATTGTGTTATGTTCTGGAATCTCAAGCAAGATGGTAGAAGGTCTTGGAGTCTCTGTTTTATGTGGCTCTCTGTAGTCTCTCAGTTTTTCTTTATTCTCATGGCAAGGCATGTATTGAAAAAGCTCCACCTTATTCTTCAACAAGTTTGGCCTTTGAGGCAATTGAGATTGCTAACGTATCTGCAGAAAGCTCAAAACTACACATGTACTTATAGAATCTCAGTGACAGCTCTTAAGATTTTGTTCAACGGCATTGACCTCTTTTGTCGAATCGGCTACTTGCCAAATATAAAGACAAAAAGCATCATGGAAGCACAGGTACAAGTAAGCCTTAGCAGAGCAGGAGGGGAAAGTTGCTCCTTTAGTTCTTTCCACCTAGAACTGCAGTCTCCATCAAACATAATCCTTTTGACAGTATCTTATAATTGTCCTCAGCTTCTGTGTCCTTTCTTAGACATTTCTTCAGCTGTTTTTATAACTGATCATTGCTGCTGCTGCTTATTTTTACTTTTAGCAGTATGACAACTTTCTTGTATGACAAGATAGGACTTGAACTCTCATAACTAACACAATACCATGACATCAGATGATTGACTTGAAAATGAATGAAGCGCTAGGAAAAGGCAAGATTTTAGGTCCTGTATACTTTGATTGCTATAAACTCTTTATCCGTGGAAGAAAGAAATAGATTAAAATCCTGAGCAGCAATACTTAAAATTTTCTTTAAGAATATGGAAAGATACCAACATAAATTTCAAAACTGTTCTATCACCCAGTTCATTTATCTGTATGTTTTATGTAGTTTAAAGGCTCCCTAGTTAACTGTGGAGCTAACTAATCTGAAAGAGTTCCTGCAACTGTTGAATTGAAAGGAAGGAAGGATCAATGTCTAATCCCTTCAAATTCTTTAGCATTTTAGCAGTTAGGACAATTTTCTTGATTTGGTTCTCCATTTACAATACAGTAAAGATTCATTAAACTGTTTCCATATTTTAAAATGATTTTATTAAACTGATTCTTTTTTCCCTGTTTTCCCCCCAATTAGGTGCTGGAGTTGGTATGAAGGGTTTACTCAAGTTAAACTGTATTTGATCCTGCTGAAATACATCTGCAGCTGACAATGAGAGAAGACAAACTGTCATGTGATGTCTCTCCCCAAAGTCATCATGGGTTTTGGATTTGTTTTGAGTATTTTTTCTTCTCCTTTTCTTTTCTCCTTCATGACCTTTGGGACATTGGGACTACCCAGTGAACTCTCCACCATCAATGTAACTCTATGGACTTTGCTGCTGTTGGTGGTGTGATTATCTAATTTTTGTGATAGGGAAACAAATTCTTTTGAATAAAAATAAATAACAAAAAATAATAAAAGTTTATTGAGCCACAGTTGAGCTGGGAAAGTCTTTGTCAAAGATGGCAGGAGATAATCTTTTCAAGAAGTAACACACATGAACTATGAATAATTTGTAAGGTCCGTATTTCCCAACCTCTTTGTAATTCTGCATATCAACATAAATGTAAAGGTATATGGATTCCCTTCCAGGGAATTGTATGTTTATAGTAGGTGGGAAAATTAGTTAACTTTACCTTATGAATTCATTGACCAGATTTATATCATCAGCAAATACCATACTTCAGTCCTCTGGATCTGGCCAAGAATCTAACATTTTGACCAGTTGAGACCACATTCAAACAGAAAAGGAATGGGGCCCCTGGCTGGCTTAGTCGGTAGAGCATGTGACCAGGGTTGTGAGTTCAAGCCCCAGCTGGGTGCAGAGATTATGTTAATTAATTAATTAGTTAATTAATTAAAACAGAAAGGGAATGTCAGTCTGTGGCAGCTGTTGTCTTTGCCTTTGAAATGTTGCCTAGACATACTGTAAGCCCTAAATGCAGACAAACCACCTTCAATTTGTAAAATCATAGCTATCAGATAGTCACAGATATTAGTACCATCCTCAGCTGAACAGTGACTTTGAGCAAGGGTTAACAAACTTTCTGGAAAGGAGACAAGATAGGAGATATTTTAGGCTTTGAAGATCGTGTGGTCTCTGCCATAATTATGCAATTGTAGCAGGAAAGCATCCATAGACTTAGCAGGAAAAGAATTTGAGGCTCCATTTCCCAAATTACCAAGCCATATAATATCTTAAACTGTCTAGTTAATTTTATGTTATTTTCAATTTGTAAAAAGGAAGAAGTTAGTAGTTTGAGTAGCAGGTCAAGCAAAAATAATGTGAAGTTTTCTGTTTGAGCTACTTTAAAAGTGTGAGCACTTTTTAGAAAAAGATATAAACAGAATTATACCCCACGCATATTTTATAAAAACAGACACTTGGAGAAGCTTGGTATGAATAAATATATGAATGGTAAGGGTAATTGGAATATCCCACTGTATCCCTCTACACTCAGAATTATTGGGTCCACATTTCATTATCTGAAACCTTTGGGTAAATGCATTTTGGAATTTAGAACTTTTTGAATTTTAGAAAAGTAATAGAGTACATATACTATATGTTACATAACACCATCCAGCAGAGTCTGGAGCAATACTCTATTATCAAACACATTAATGTTTGTAGCAGAATGTACGAATGTTCACATTATATGAGATTAATAAAGGTTAAAAGTAGTCTTGTATCAATTCAGACAGTTTTTACCAGCAAATGAGTTTGCCTCAAACTTAGTGAAATTTTCAGTTTGCAGAACTTCAAGACATTATATCTTACTAATTTTGGGGAGTGAAGCACCTGATAAACTTTTGGACTCAATTTTGAGAGGAAAGGTCACTATCATTCAAAAGTTAGACCTGTCAACCAGAACAATGTTAGGCAGCCTTCATTCTAAGATTAATGATGACCTTTTGCAAAGATGCAGAAAGAATATTCAAATGTAGATTCTTTACTTAAAGAACTTAAGCAGATATGTCCAGAAAATCATCAAAATGGGAAGCCTAGAATTAATGCCTCTTTGAATGCATTTAAATAAAAGATTATTATGGTTTTTAATTTGGTCTGACTTTTTTTATGTTTTATTTCAAGCTGTCAACATTGTAAGGTCATGTTAATTTCCATATGTGTACAAGGATACAATAAGGTACCTTTATTAATTATCAAAGGGACTCAATTTTTAAATTATTATTTTTAAAAGGCAGTGCTTTACTTAAATTTGTGTTTTTACTTTTTCTTGTAAATAGGGAGAAAGCTTTTTTTTTTTTTTTTAAGATTTTCTTTATTTATTTGACAGGCACAGCGAGAGAGGGAACACAAGCAGGGGGAGTGGGAGAGGGAGAAGCAGGCTTCCCACTGAGCAGGGAGCCTGATGCGGGGCTCCATCCCAGGACTCTGGGATCATGACCTGAGCCGAAGGCAGACGCTTAACGACTGAGCCACCCAGCCGCCCTGGGAGAAAGCATCTTTAAGTTTGAGTTAGTCTTTGAAAGATGTCAACATCGGGCGCCTGGGTGGCTCACTTGGTTAAGCGACTGCCTTCGGCTCAGGTCATGATCCTGGAGTCCCAGGATCGAGTCCCACATCGGGCTCCCTGCTCAGCAGGGGGTCTGCTGCTCCCTCTGCCCTCTTCCCTCTTGTGCTGTCTCTCATTCTCTCTCTCTCAAATAAATAAATAAAATCTTTAAAAAAAAAAAAAAGATGTCAACATCAAACTATATCACTGTTCCTTGGAAAAATAACATAATAGTTAAAACTTAATGATAATGTACATTTTTACCCCAAAAGAACTTCTAACTCAAGAAGAATATGGGTCCTCATGTTTTAATCTAATCTTTGTTTCAGTGGAATTGCAGGGGTTTCTTAGACATAGTTGAATTTATTCTCAGGCACACAACTTCTTTTTTTTAATTTAATTTTTTTTTAAAGATTTTATTTATTTATTTGACAGAGAGAGACACAGTGAGAGAGGGAACACAAGCAGGGGGAGTGGGAGAGGGAGAAGCAGGCCTCCCGTGGAGCAGGGAGCCCGACGCGGGGCTCGATCCCAGGACCCCGGGATCATGACCCGAGCTGAAGGCAGACACTTAATGACTGAGCCACCCAGGCGCCCCACAGGCACACAACTTCTACTTAAACATTAAAGATTGAAGAATTTTGTAAAATTCTCATAAGAAAATTTAGCTACTAGACATCAAAAAAATTGTGGTACTGAGCCACAACTTCAGGAAG
Source organism: Neomonachus schauinslandi (assembly GCF_002201575.2). Classification (NCBI taxonomy): domain Eukaryota; kingdom Metazoa; phylum Chordata; class Mammalia; order Carnivora; family Phocidae; genus Neomonachus; species Neomonachus schauinslandi. Next base: position 50,804,473 of record NC_058408.1, read on the forward strand.
ATGAGCGTGACTGGGCCATTAAGGAAGAGATGAGTACAGGATGAGTTTTGAAGGACTAGAGGAAGTCAGTAGATATACAGAGCCTTCTAGGGCGTGGTTAAGAATTTGAATTTTGGGGATGCCTGGGTGGCTCAGTCGGTTAAGCATCTGCCTTCGGCTCAGGTCATGATCCCAGGGTCCTGGGATCGAGTCCCGCATCGGGCTCCCTGCTCCGCGGGGAGCCTGCTTCTCCCTCTGCCTCTGTCTCTCCCTCTGCCTCTGTCTCTCTCTCTGTCTCTCATGAATAAATAAATAAAATCTTTAAAAAAAAAATAAAAATAAAAAAATAAAAAAAAAAAAAAAAGAATTTGAATTTTGTTATAGAAGCAGTTAATAGGAAGGGTTAAGTGGAATGACGTGATTTTTATGGTGAATGGATAGACAGGAACAGGAGTGTGATTAAGGTGATGAGTCAAGAGTTAATGGTGGCTCCAACTAAAGTGCTAGCATGATCCAACCTAAAAACCTACTTCAGCTTGATGGAGTTTACCAGTTTTAATACCTGTATCTTGAAAGATTCTTGATTAAAGTCATTTTCTCATAATAATTTGTGACAAAGAATACAACTCAGCAAATTCATTTCTTCAGTGGTTATACAATCCTCAACCACAGATGTGGCTCTTGAGAACCTCATGGCTAAAATGTCTGTGTGCTGTTTTGGAAACCTCACTTCTCCAGTCTCAGAACTAGAAGCTCCTCAGCCTTGGTTCTGAATATAAAGGTAATTAATTGGCTGTTGACCTGAATGTAACTACTCAAATGTAATAAGGATTTGTTAGAAAAGTCTGCTTACTTAGAAATGAGACTTGAGGAAGTGTTAACTTAGATCCTGAGCCTGTTGTGTTATATGACATTAAATACAACAGTAACACCTTATAGTTCCTCCCAGAGTGGTTAGTTACCAAGCCCTCTGTGGCTTCTGGTTTATGTGGGGCACTCTTGGATTTTTGGACTGAAGAGAAAAACCACAGCGATTGTTCTAGAGGTATTTGTTGAGATCCTGCTTTGTGTGAGTGAGGCACTATATACTACATACTAGGCATAGAAAATAAAATATCCCTACTCTCAAAAAGCTCACTGTCCAGTGGGAGAGACAGACAAGTAGACTGTGCCTAAGTGTCGTAGTAGGCATAAATTTTAGGTAGATAGAGTCACAACATAACCAGAGTGGCGGGAGACTAAGGGCTGGGAGTAGGGGTGGTTATCAGGTGGTTATTATTTTCCTGGAGGAAATAACAGTTGAATCCTGAAGAGCAAGTGAGAGTTCAGGTATAAGAGGTAAAGGAATATTCAAGACCAAGGGAAGCAAAGAAATTGGTCCAACTAGCGGCCAAAGCTGGGACAATTTGAGCAACAAAATAAACTAGTATTGGAGTATAGATTATAACCCAAAATATAAAATAAGTATACATGAGTACTTACTGATGTAAATGATTGAATAAACAAAGGGAGAGATGTGAGAAATTACCCATGCAGAATTCCCAATTGTGTAAGGGGTTGGAATATAATGCCTTACTCCTTAAAAAAAAAAAAAAAAAAAGACCTACTGTACTCTTTGAGAGCAAGTCAATATGAACAGCTTAGGTCTAAAGTTTTTATTTAAATTCTAGGTAGTTACCATACAGTGTAATAGTTTCGGGTGTACAATATAGTGATTCAACAATTCTATACCCAACGCTCGTCATGATAAGTGTACTCTTGATCCCCTTCACCTATTTCATCCATCCCCCCACCCACCGGCCCTCTGGTAACCATCAGTTTGTTCTCTATAGTTAAGAGTAGAGTGGGGCACGTGGGTGGCTCAGTGGGTTAAGCAACCAACTCTTGGTTTCACCTCAGGTCATGATCTCAGGGTTGTGAATTCGAAACCCCGAGTCAGCAGGCCCCCGCACTCAGTGGGGAATCTGCTTGAGGATTCTCTCTCCCCCTCTGCCCCCCTCCCACTCTCTCTCCCTTTCTCTCCCTCTCTAAAATAAATAAATCTTTTAAGAAAACTACAGTATGGAAAGAAGTAATTTGACAGTGGAAAAACCTGACAAACACTACCTTACCCAGGTGATCAGGGTCAACATCATACGTTATGTCATGTTGGTAAAAGGGTACTCCTGATACGTTGTAATGAAAATGGCACTTTATTTTTTTTTAAAGATTTTATTTATTTGACAGAGGAAGCGAGCACAAGCAGTGGGAGCAGCAGAAGCAGAGGGAGAAGCAGGCTTCCCCCTGAGCAGAGAACCTGATCTGGGGCTCGATCCCAGGACCCTGGGATCATGACCTGAGCCGAAGGCAGATGCTTAACTGACTGAGCCACCTGGGCACCCCGAAAATGGCACTTTAATTCTGTGGTTTTCCTCCCAAAAATTCATAACCCCAGCCAAAATGAGAAAAATATTAGGTAAAATGCCTGTTGAGGTTCATCCTACTAAATACCCACTACTCCTCAAAACAAGGGAGGTGAGAAACAGTCACAGCCATGAGGAGTTGAGAAGACATGACTAAATGTGATATAACATCCTGAATGGGATCACGAAACAGAAAAGGGCATTACATAAAATCCAAGGAAATCTGAATAAAGTATGGGCTTGATACTAACTTGTGAGTATCGATTCGTTAATTTTAACAAATGTACCATAATAATGTAAGATGTTAATAATAGGGGGAAATGGGTGTAGGATAATGAGAACGCTTGCTTCCTTTGCACTTTTTCTGTAAATCTAAAAACACTAAAATAAAAAGTTTACCAACAATAAGTAAAAGGTATGAGGATAGATTCAGTATATACAAAACAAAGTCCAAGACAGGAGTGCCAGTTGAAGCTGAAGAAGTACACAGAATAACACAATGATCTGTTTCAGCTGTCACTTAAAAAAACAAAAGGTGAACATGGAGTTTAGAGGAGGTTTAAGTTGACTAAGAAATTGTATAGTTTTGCAAAACATAGTAAGCCTTTGTAGTCCGTATTTATCTCTCAATTCTATGTACTGAGGGGATGCCCGGCTGGCTCAGTCGGTAGAACATGCGACTCTTAATCTTGGGGTGGTGAGTTGGAGCCCCACATTGGGCATAGAATTTACATTAAGAAAACAATAGTAATAAATCCTGTTTACTGAGGATCAGGGTCTTATCTCTGTTAATAGATTTTACTACCCACATCCTTAGTCACTCAGATACCCAACTGCCATGATTGGCCCTAGAATGATTCCTTTCTTTTACCTGAGATCTTTACAGTTTCTTAATGTGAGAAGAAATCTTTCCATTTGTATATGGTTTTAATTTGTTCTCAGTTTTCTGTGAGTCATGTGTCCTTGATCAGTTTGAGAAGCAAACTCCCTAGTACCCAAGCTCCAAGCGAGATCTTGGGTTGGAACTGGGTAGAGATTCTCATGAACAGTCTAGGTTAACCAATTATTTTTTTTTAAGATTATATTTATTTATTTTAAGCAATCTCTATACCCTACCTGGAGCTCGAACTCACAACCCCAAGATCAAGTGTCACACGCTCTACTGCCTGGAGCCAGCCACGTGCCCCCCGGTTAACCAATTATTGTGCAAAATATTTGCCATGTCCCTGAAGATGATTTTAAGGATCTTTCTGTACGCACTGCTTTTGTCCTATGGTGGGTACTAATCTGTGATCAGAGGTTTAGGAGCTTTTGGAAGAACCACATAAAAAAACAGTCTTCAGCAATTTCAAGAGAAAGAACCAAGGCAAATACAAGTAATACTCTAAAGATTTGCCTTTAGTTTTATAGACCCAAAAGAATGTCTTATCTTGGAAACTTTTCTGCATGAGCCTCAGTGGAATAGTGCACTGCTAACTGTTCACTCCAATGGTAGTATCCTCAGTTAGTGGTCTGTGACGGATATGGGCTTTAGCTCAGAAGGGATGAGTAAGGTCGGAGAGCCGCTTGCATATGGTGGCTCGATTCATTCAACAAAGATTTGAGTGCCTTTTTTTTTTTTTTTGATAGCACCGGGTACTTTTATTATATAGAACTTAATAATTAACAAAACGATTTCCATTCTCCTGGCACTTTGATACGAGGACTTAATAAAAGAACAATATTGAGAAGCTCCCACTGTGGAAAAAGAATGAGGTGAGGACTGCAGCCTCAAGGCCTGGCGGCAACTGCTACCTTCTCTCATCAACACGTTCCAGGACAAGAAGCTGATACTATGCACTCACAAAGTCTTTCCTTCAAAGATTTCAGAGCCTTTTACGAAGCTCCATCTGCGGTATCCAGCACTATTAATCCCATTCAGATGTTCTCCTCCTCATGTAACTGTGTCCCTCACTACCAACAGCTTCATATATGTCCTTTGTATTCTCTTGTGTTGCATGTAGATAACCAATATACGCCACGCAAAGTGAAAGGGTTATCAATCCGAAAGCCATTACAGGGTGGTTAAGTTTAATGAAGAGCTCTGGATTCACAGCTCGAAATTAAGTTATTGCGCGGACCCCTCTGAGCCCTGGGTTTCGAAAGTCTTTCTCTTTGGGTGGTTCCTTTTTAAAGCCAGGAGATTCCGGTGCTGAAGATATCTTCTTGATTAATGATGATTTATTACCTGCCGTGAGGTCCCCTCCCCTGCGCGTCATCTCCTTGAGTGCCTAATTTGAAGTAGTATCTTCTAGGCTAAGGGGCAGCAGACTTTTCCTGTGAAGGGCCAGATAGCGAAGATTTTAGGCTTATGAACCATATAGTCTCTGTCACAACTGATGTGGGGAACAAAGGCAGAAGAAAAATAAATTTCCTTACTACCTACAGCCCATTGACAAACCCTTGAAACAGGCAGAGTGACATTCCTCTAGGGACTCAACTGCCTTGATGTTAATACTTTGCTAAGGGCAAAAGACAACCCTAGCCTGACCACACACACACACACACACACACACACACACACACACACACACTGCCCCCAGGATCCTGTAAGTCTACTTTAACATATAAAAATTCCTGGGCACCTGGGTGGCTCAGTCGTTGAGCGTCTGCCTCCGGCTCAGGTCATGATCCCAGGGTCCTGGGATTGAGCCCCGCATCGGGCTCCCTGCTCCACTGGGAGCATGCTTCTCCCTCTCCCACTCCCCCTGCTTGTGTTCCCTCTCTCGCTGTGTCTCTCTGTCAAATAAATAAAATCTTCTAAAAAATATATAAAAATTCCTTTGGAAACTTCCTTTGTCTATAAACCCCCCAAGATACGTGTTGGCAATCACCCCCCAAGCATATGGCCCACTGATATACATCTGAAGGGTTTCATGACTAAGGTTTTATTAGATGGTAATAAATGCCATTTTCCCAACAATAGCTAGCTCCCTCAGGGTCCTGGAAACCTTGCTTCCAAAATTCCTTAGAGACTTACCCTATCCCTAACTCCCTCCCAGCTTGAAAATATATAATGGGCCGCTCCTCATGACCCCAGTGCAGCTCGTTCTGCCCACGGGTCCTGTCCCTGTGCTTTAATAAAACCACCTGTTGGCACCAAAGGTGTCTCAAGAATTCTTTCTTGGCTGTCGGCTTCGAACCCTAACATTCTTTCCTACATCAACAACTACTTAATTCTGTCACTGAAGCGTGGAAAAGCTGCCCTAGACATGTTCACAAAATGTGGACGGAAGTGGGGAACGGGAGAAAGACACATCCCTCTTCTGTCATAAAGATCTGTTACAATGCACTTAGGCAACCAGAGGTTGGGGGCAGACGCTAGAAAACGAGAACACTTCCTGGGGAATGGAACTGGAAAAAATGTTTTGGCCCCCACTTGTGGCTCTGTAGACGTGACTGTTTTTCCTGATAAGCAATCTCTTCCTCTGACGTGTGGCTCTCACCTCTAGGGAGAGAATGCACAGGACATGTGGTAGGAAAAGAGACATTTCAGAACTGTCACTTTGGGTATTTTAAGGCAGCAGTGAGGGTGGCCCTTGACAGGTCAGCTCTCAGACAGATGCCCTGTGCAGAAAGCACAAGGAATAATGCCGTTTTATGGACCCACCGGCCTTGCAAACAGCTAATCTAACCTTTCAACCTTTCATCCTTTTGTTGCTTGCAATTTTTATACTTTATACTTGATTATTCTTCATAATGGCAAAAAAATTGAAGAGGAGAGACTAAAATTTTAAGATGCATATGCTAATGCTACCCCGTATTCATGGAGTGCTTTTTAATTTCCAAGGGTGCCAGAGGCCTTTCCAGAAAAGATCTATTACAGAAACTGTAGGGCAAAGCTTTGCAAGTCAGTAGAACAGGAACACCAAACCCCGGGTCTGTGAATAGGAGACTTCCCTTTCCCAAGGGGACCACAGGGCCCATGAGACGTCTCTCCTGGGATCGGCCAAACAGAATTTGGCAAGTGGGACTGAGGACTCTCATGGTATAAACACTGACCAGAGTTTGGTCTTTAAACATGAAGAATAGTGAAAAAATATGAAGTGCTTATTAACTGGGCTGGCTTTTAACAGTGGTTAATTTGGTTCATTTAGGTCATGCAACTGCTACATCTTTCAAAATTGACCCCCCCCCAAATTAGCCAGAGTTCAAGCATTAGCCATAAAATATGTATGAATACTTATAAGAGACTCAGTCATACCAAAAGAAAAAAAATCAGTTGAGTTCCAAATTTTCACATAAGAACTATGAACTTGAGAAACCTTCTTTTATATTCAGAAAGGAAATTTCAATAGCTCAGGATGAAAGAACCAGAAAGGAAAGAAAGAGGGGAAAAAAGCCAGTCTTGCAAAATATCCTCTGCTTTCCCACACTCACTCAACAGGCCGTCGTAAGCACAGATCTGTCAGAGTATTCGGTGAAAATAATCTCAACCCCAAACCTCTCAGGCCTCTCTGTTCAAGTGTACGGCATCGTAGAGATCTTCATATCCCACTCAGACAAGAAAATGTTTAAAATATCTCACTGTTGACCAAGCTTTAGCAGAAAAGAGAGTCCCCTGGTTCTCTGAAAATGCACAAACACATCACCACTGCTTGGGTGCACTCCTGTGGAAATCGCTACACAATCCATCAAAAAAGCTTTTAGTCATGGGTGGGCCCTCCGAAATGGCTTTCCAGGTTGCTGTGCTAGACACACCATCGTGGGAAGAGATTGTCACTGCTTGAGGGAGACTTTTAGTCACTAAAATGCAAGTTCAGGAGAGACTGCATTTTCCATGGTTTTTCCTTTTTTCCTGCCACGGCTGTATGGTGGAAGCCTAGAGCAGAGGTCAGCAAACGCTATAGCCTGTAAGACCCGTCCAGCAGATGGACGTTTTTGTATGGCTCATAAGCGATGAATAGTTTTTACACTTTCAAATGCTTGAAAGAACAATTTTTAAACAATATTGTGATACATGACAATTAAATGAAATTCAAATTTCAGTGTCCATTCATGCAGTTTCATTGGAAACTAACCACACATTTTTTCCAGTTTCGTTCCCCAGGAAGTGTTCTCATTTTCCAGCATCTGCCCCCACCCTCTGGTTGCCTAAGTGCATTGTAACAGATCTTTATGACAGAAGAGGGATGTGTCTTTCTCCTGTTCCCCACTTCTTGCTATGGGAGGATGAGCAGTCTGCGGAAGCCAACTGTTTATTTAACTGTGCGTTCCTGTTTCTCCATATTCTGAGACCCTCCAGGGAACCTGGACGTTGGTTTCACCTCTCCTGGGGGCTGAGGCAGTAGGGCCAGAAATTTGGACGAATCTCTGGGCCTCATGACCTCAGTCTCAGTACTTTACTTCTGTTTCCCTCTCAGAGTCAAAAGACTGGTCCCCAGAGTCCCCGGCTCTCTGCACCGCAACCAGCGAATGAAATGTTCTGCTCAGTGTCGGACCTCCTCATATAGCATCACCCCAAGGCCGTCTGCTAGTCTCCACTCTTATACTTCTGTCCTTTGAGAGAGCTAGCTTCCAAGTCTCAAAATTCAGGAATTTGGGAACTGAAGTTACTTGCTCTTTCACAGAAACTACCTCCCTTTCTCCGCCGCCCCCTTGTCTCTGCTCCTCCTGCCTCTTTTGTCCCTCCCTGCGTCCCACGGACTCCTGAGCGGGGCTGGATGGGATCCTGTAGACCGCAGTTCTCTTCCTCAGTGGGCTTCCCCAAGAGGGACATGGCTTTTCTAGCTGGGTTTTCTAGCTGTGCGTTACCTGCCCTGTCTGACGATGCAAAACTCCTGTGACCCCTGGCTGAGCGCTGAGTCCACTTCGTGTCCTAGACCACATCCTGCCTCCAAGAATCCCTTTCCAGGCACAGGCCGCAGAGCTGGGAAGGCAGAAATGGTCAAGACCAATGACGGAGATCACGGGATGGAGAACCTCATATGCAGGCAGCAGGGTGGGCAGTACGGAGATGTACTAGTGACTGGGCAACAGGCAAACACAAGGGGACTTAGGCCGATAAGCACAAATATGGGAAAGGAAACCAAGGCGCCGTATCATCCCCTCTTTCTCCCATCGCAATGTGAGGAGAACCAGCCCTTCCTATTTGGATCTCTAGCAAAGCTGATGGGGCTGAGAAGCTACCCAGGCCCCTTAGGCACAGAGGGAATATTTAGAATGCCATGCCCTTCTCCTCTCCTGATATCATTCATCTAAAGGGTGTGTGTGGTTTTTTTTGTTTTGTTTTTTGTTTTTTTCCTGGAACCCTGGCAAGATCCACAAAAGTTGGCAGAAATCCTCTGCAGCTTGTTTTCATTTTACACCCCCCACCCCACAGGGATGTGCGCAGCTGTGGCAGGGGATTCACAGCCAGCCCATGTCCCTCTGATGGGGCCAGCTCGTCGTGGCCTGGGAGAAGGGCGCGGAGAGAAGGTGAACGTCCACTACTCCCTAACCATAGCAGAACTAAGTGTGTTAGAGACCCCTCGAGGGGGGTTGCTAATGGCAGGACTCTATCTCTTTCTGATACAGGTGAGCTGGGAGCAGGTGCGGTGGTGAGTCCTCAGTTGATTTCCGTCCGTGGTTTGCCGAAGCTTCCTTGCGTTTTACTGGCGCAGACCTGGGACAGATCAAGATGGAGCTCTATTCTCAACAACCTTCGTCTCAGCTCTCTTGGTGACTCTCCAAACCCAAATTAAGGACTAGGTGGTAGGATGGCAAGGACAGACTATTGCTCAGCCCCTAGCCCCCAGCAGCTACTCAGTTTGGGGATAATCTAGAGAAAGACAAAGGAGGAAAGAAGAGATTGAGTAGCTGTGTTGGCTGTCTAGTTAGAACTCTTTACTAAAGCGAACAACCCCTCCCCTGGCCAACCCATGAAGATAGCAAAAGAAGAGGACACAACTGCAGGTCACTATCACAAAGTGCCTGGAAGGACCGTAGAAGGGACTCTGGAGCCCATGAGATTGCAGAGACAGGGTCATCAGGAAAGCCTGCCCGGACAAAACCCATAGCTAGGAAGCACTTGGCACGGGGCTCACATGGACAGATTGGGGAAATCTCAGAAGGGGGAGCTGGTGAGCCCTGCATCAGTAGCTTTTGTTCAGGTTCATCTATCCTGGCCTTTTCTGGTAGATCTCAGCGCTCCTCATTCCTCAGCTCCCTTAGAAATGTCCCCCTTTCCATCCGACAACAGAGAGTACAAGTCACTAGTGTTTTGGGTTAGCGCTCTTGTTCCTTTTCCTCTGTGATGCCCGTACAGATAGGTGCTCTTATTGAGGAACAGGAGGGTCTCCTTTTTTCTTTTTTTTAAAGTAAGCTCTATGGCCAACATGGGGCTTGAATTCACCACCCTGAGATCAAGGGTCACATGCTCTACCGACTGAGCCAGCCAGGTGCCTCTCCTTTTTTTTTTTTTTTTTTTAAGTAAGGAGGGCTTCCTTTCTCCTAATTGTCCTGTAAACCTATTGGGGACAGATCTCCTGTGCCAACTAAAGACCCCTGTATTCTGTGCTCTGGGTGGAGTGCTCGCGGAGGTCCCTGAACAAGAAGGCACTTGGATTAGTCACTATCTCTCCCACCTCCTGGGAGAGAAGAGGGATGACAGAGTGGCAGACTCACACCCAAACCAAAACAAAGAGGTACATTGCTTTGCATCCTAGGGATTAATGGATTGGATTCATTCAAGATCTAGAACCAGTGAAAATAATATACAAGAAAGGTAACTATGGCCATGTGTACACAATATCCTTTGTCCAGAGCTCAACTAGAAGGAATAAACCAGTTATAAAAGAATCAGAAAATGGGAGGGGTAATTAAAAGGGAATATTCACCCTGTAATAGTCTTATAGTTACAATAAAGAAGGAAGGGAAATTTGGTAAAGACAGTCAACCACTCTATAGATTTGTACAAGATCTTAGAAATAAATACATTTTGTATACAATGTTGCATTAACCCCTGTGGTCTCTAACCCCACAACTACCCTCACTTTGATACCATTATCTGCAAAGTGATGTGATCCACCTATGTTCTGCTTTTTTTTTTTTTTTTCTGTCCTCTAGTGGACCAGTCTTACTTTTTGTTTGCTTTTTACTTATGGGGGAGCTCAATATTTATGGCAGGGAATTCCTCGAGGATTTCAAGGCTCCCCTTACTATTTTCTCTAGTTCTTTACTGAAAGACTTAGAAAAAGTTTTCCCACCAGAGGGATCCGTGAACATATTCTATGTAGACTTGCTGCCAACCTCAGAAACTACGGAGCAATGCAAGACTGATATTTTGGCTTTATTGCAGTTCTTGCTTCATAGGGTCATAATGCCTCCTTAGACAAACTGCAATATTGCCAAGCTGAAGTAACTATTTAGGGTATCTATCATCAGCTGAAGGCCATTAAATACTGCAATCTGGAAGTCAGCAAATTTTGCATATAAAATAGTGTACTCCAGAAAAGGGACTTGGGCCATTTGGGGAACTAGTAGGGTATTGTAGACAACAGATCCCAGCTTTTGTCAGGCATGCACAACCTCTGACAGGGCAATGGTGTGGTAACTCTCCAGACGCTCTGGCCGGGTCCTTAGAATCTGAAGAGGCTTTTGAACAATTGAAATTAGCTATAGCCGCTCCCCAGCTTGGGGATTCCAGACTTTGAGAAACCTGTCCATTTGTTTGGGCCTGAAAATAAAGGTGCTGCTCGTGCAGTATTAACTCAAAAATTGGACTAATAGACCGATAGCTTATTTCTCCATTCTTCCAGATGCTGTTGTACTGAGGATGCCTGGCTGCCTCTGAGTGGTGGAAGCAATGGCAGCCCCCGGTCTTACAGAAGGGCCCAAGGTCTCACCTTGGGTCGTTTATGCCATGATAGTGATCTTACAAGTGCATTTGTCACTAAGTGTGCCATCAGATTAACTGCGAATAGGCATTATTGCCCAGTCCTGATATTGTGGTCCGAAGGCATACTCTCCTAAGCCCAGCTACTCTCTGCAAGATTCTGATCAAATTGATGAACGTGATTGCACAATAGTAAGAGAAGATACTAGGCCCGATCTGACTTATCAGCTAACCTAATTCAAAATGCAGATTTGACCATGTTTGCTGACGGGTCATGTACCCGGAAGAAGAATGGCCAACTTAAGGCTTCCTACGCTTTAGTGACTTCTCATGAAATTTTGGAGGCTTATGTTCTATCTGTAATCAAATGGGCCCACGAAGCTGAGTCAATAGCAGGTACTAGAGCTGTAGTGCTTGGTTCTGGGCTTAAAGTGAACAAAGACGGTGATAGCAAATACGTGTTTGCTGTCTGTCAATGCACCAGATCAACATTTTAAAAAATAGAGGGCTTTCGACATCAATGAGAACGACAACAAAAATCTAATGTCAAATTGCTAGCTGATATGTTGGGGCTTTACGGCTGCCTGCTGACTTATCTGTAGTTGACTTTGCTGCCAGAGTTGCGAAGCCGCTGTTAAAACCTGGCGGGATCCCAACTTAAAAGCTCCACTGTTAATACAACAAGAAATGTTTGTTCATTTTCAAAAGGATTATAAAAGGGGCTAAAAGAAATTTGTGTGGACTTTGGGAATTCCCTAACCTAATTCCCTAATTCCTATACCACAGTCCCTATTTGCATGGCTAGTGTTCTGTCATTGATAAAATCACCCGAATAAAAGAGGGAATTTAGGGCGCCTGGGTGGCTCAGTTGGTTAAGCGACTGCCTTCGGCTCAGGTCATGATCCTGGAGTCCCTGGATCGAGTCCCGCATCGGGCTCCCTGCTTGGCAGGGAGTCTGCTTCTCTCTCTGACCCTCCCCCCTCTCATGTGCTTGCTCTCTCCCATTCTCTCTCTCTCAAATAAATAAATAAATAAATAAATCTTTAAAAAAAAAAAAAAGAGGGAATTTAACGGCACTGAACTCTTACTACACCTGCCTACCCAAAAGTTAAAATTATCCAAAACATACTAAAAAGAGATGCACTATTTGCCAACAGAATTCTTCACAGGCCTCTCCCAAGGTAAGCACAGAAAGTTCTCCCTGACCAGCTCTCCCCAGAACCTGGAGGCAGTTGGATTTCATAGATTTGGTGTCTGTGAAAGGAAAGAGATCTTACCTTCTTATGGTTTGTATGATGTCCGGGTAACCTGGTCTTTCCCTCTTCATTAGCTGGTGCTCAGACAGTGGTAAAGACTTTTTTAAAAACTATGTGGAATCAGAGGAAGTCGCCTTATTTCTACTGTTGTCCAGGAATTATGCAAAGGTTTGCAGATTTCTGTAAGTCTCAGTCCTCTGGACAAGAGGAACAAGTGAAACTACACCCTAAGACTGAATAAGATTCAGCAACCCACCAGGTTAAAATTGCCCTAGAGCTTCACCACTAGCCTTATTAAGAATTAGAGGGACTCCAAAGGGAGGCAAGATGACCGAATAGTAGGGGACCTCGTTTCATCCAGTCCCTTGAATTCAGCTACGTATCTATCAAATCATTCTGGACACCTGTGAATTCAACCTGAGATGTAAGAAAAGAATTGTTGGAACTCTACAAATAGAAAAGCGACCACTTTCTGCAAGGTAGGAGTGACTCTGAGGGGATATATCAGAAGATAAACGGGGTGGGAGGGAGCCTCCAAAAGCCGGCTGCTGGGAAGTGTTACAAAATCGGAACTTGTAGAAGTCTGCTCCAGTGAGAGACATCCCTGCCTGAAAGATGCTCGAGTGGTGAAGTGGGGCAGAACCCTCGCTGGGACAGCATGGTCTCAGGACTCCCCGGGTCACAGGAAGACGAGGGTGCCTGAGTGTGGCAGAGCTCCCAGGCATTGGAGCGGAGAAACCAGCTACAGTCAGCGAGCTGGGAGTAGCCCCTAGCTCGGTTTGCCATAAACCTCAAACCGTGGCATGATCGGGTGACCACTCTCCATGTGGGGACCCTCCTCCTTCGCCCAGGAGGAGCGGCACCAGTGTGCACTGCAGGAGTCTGCAGAGTTTGGTGCACACAAAAATGAAGACTGCTTTTCCCTGAGTGTTTACTGAAAAGTGGGGGCTGCGGTCTTTTAGCTCCAGGACTGATTGGGGTGCCACCATTTTTATTTTCAGCCTCTAAAGCAGCACAGAAAGACTTTAGGGAACAGAAGTCACCTAGCGCAACCCCAAGCAGCTTACAATGAGCCTGCCCCCCCTCCCCCTGCAAGGGGTGTTGCAACTCTGCCCAGGCAAAGACACCTGAGAATCAGTGCAACAGGCCCCTCCCCCAGAAGACCAGCAGGACCAGCAGGGGATACCAAGTTTACCCATCACTCAGAACTGAAAAACTCCTAAACTAGGGGAAAAGAGTCTATAGAATTCGAGGTTTTTTTCTCATGATTCTTTTATCTTTCAATTTAAAGTTTTCCTTTTTTTTCTTTTTTCCTTTTCAACTAGTTTCTTATTTTATCAACTCTTTGTTTTTAAGTCTTTTTTAAATTTTCATTTTTACATTTACATTTTATAGATATATTCTTCATTTTTGGCTTCCTTTCACTGTATTCAGCTTTATTTTTGTATATACGTAAGTTTTTCTTCCTTTATAATTGTGGGATCAAGTGTTTTCTAACAAATAGACCAAAATACATCCAGGACCAAGTTGATCACCTTGTTCTGTCCACTTGTTTGATTATATTTTCTCTCCACCCCCCTCCACCCCTTTTCTTTCTTTTTTGGCTCCTGATCTCTTCTGATTTGTCTAGTGTATATTTTGCTGGGGTCATGGTTGGTATTTTTATTTTTATTTTATTCTTCTTAAAGATTTTATTTATTTATTTGACAGAGAGAGACACAGTAAGAGAGGGAACACAAGCAGGGGGAGTGGGAGAGGGAGAAGCAGGCTTCCCGCTGAGCAGGGAGCCTGATGTGGGGCTTGATCCCAGGACCCTGGGATCATGACCTGAGCCGAAGGCAGATGCTTAATGACTGAGCCACCCAGGTGCCCCTTTATTTTTATTTTTTATTTCTTTTTTTTCCCTTGTTGATCTATTCTTCTCTGGACAAAATGACTAGCAGGAGGAATTCACCACAAAAGAAAGAACCAGAGATAATACTCTCTGCCATAGATTTAATCAATATGGATATAAGTAAAATGTCAGACCTGGAATCCAAAATAACGATTATACTAGCTGGGCTTGAAAGAAAGCATAAAAGACACCAGAGGATCCCTTAGTGCAGAAATAAAAGAACTAAAATCTAATCAGGCTGAAATTAAAAATGCTTTAACTGAGATGCAGTCTAAAATGGACACACTAACAGCTAGGGTAAATGAGGCAGAAGCGAGTCAGTGACACAGAAGACAAAATGTTGGAAAGTAAGGAAGCTGAGGATAAGAGAGAAAAGCAACTAAGGGATCATGAGGAGAGGCTTTGAGAAATCAGTGATACCACAAAGTAAAACAATACTAGATTGATTGGGGTCCCAGAGGAAGAGGAGAGAGAGAGGGATAGCATGTATATTTGAGAAAAATCATAGCTGAGACCTTCCCTAATCTCTGGAAGGAAAAAGGCATTAAAGTCCAGGAGACACAGAGAACCCCCCTCAAAATAAAAAAATAGATCAATACCCCGACATGTAATAGTGAAGCTTGCAAATTTCAGAGATGAAGAGAAAATCCTGACAGTAGCTCGAGACAAGAAGTCCTTAACCTACAAGGGTGGAAACATTAGACTAGCAGCAGACCTGACCACAGAGACCTGGCAGGCCAGAAAGGACTGGCATGATATATCCAGGGTGCTAAATGAGAAAAACATGCAGCCAAGAATACTTTATCCAGGAAGGTTGTCATTCAGAATGGAAGGAGAGATTAAGATCTTCCAGGACAAACAGAAACTTAAGGAATTTGTGATCACTAAACCAGCCCTGTAAGAAATATTAAAGGAGGTCCTGTAAGCGAAGAGAGACCCCCAAAGTAACATAGACCTGAAAGGAAGAGAGATGATATACAGAAACAGTGACTTTATAGGTAATACAGTGGCACTAAGTTCATATCTTTCTATAGTTACTCTGAATGTAAATGGGCTAAATGCTCCAATCAAATGACACAGGGTATCAGATTGGATAAAAAAGCAAGACCCATCGATACGCTTGTCTACAAGGGACTCATTTTAGACCCAAATACACCTCCAGATTGAAAGTGAGGGGGTAGAGAACCATGTATCATGCTAATGGACATCAAAAGAAAGCTGGAGTAGCAATCCTTATATAATACAAACTAGATTTTAAACCAAAAACAGTAGTAAGAGATGAAGAGGAACACTATATCATACTTAAAGGGTCTATCCAACAAGAAGATCTAACAATTATAAATACTTGTGCTCCTAACTTGGGAGCAGCCAACTATATACACCAATTAATAACAAAATTAAAGAAACAAATTGATCATAATACAATAATTGTAGGGAACTTTAACACCCACTCACAACAATGGACAGATTATCTAAGCAGAAGATCAACAAGGATACAAGGACTTTATATGACACATTGGACCAGATGGACTTCACAGGTAGATACAGAGCATTCCATCCTAAAGCAACAGAATACACATTCTTCTTGAGTGCACATGGAACATTCTCCAGAATAGATCACATACTGGGTCACAAATCAGGTCTCAACTGGTACCAAAAGATTGGGATTATTCCCTGCATATTTTCAGACCACAATGCTTTGAAATTAGAACTTAATCACAAGAGGAAAGTTGGAAAGAACTCAA
This sequence comes from Neomonachus schauinslandi, assembly GCF_002201575.2. Lineage (NCBI taxonomy): Eukaryota > Metazoa > Chordata > Mammalia > Carnivora > Phocidae > Neomonachus > Neomonachus schauinslandi. Next base: position 50,820,603 of record NC_058408.1, read on the forward strand.
ATACTTGGTGGCAAAAGAGCATCCTACCAAAGAATGAATGGGTTAACCAGTAAATTAAAGAAGAATTTTAAAAAATTCATGGAAACAAATGAAAAGGAAATTGCAACTGTTCAAAATCTTTGGGATGCAGCAAAGGGAGTCCTAAGAGGGAAGTACATAGCCATACAAGGCTTTCTCAAGAAACTAGAAAAGTCCCAAATACACAACTAACCTTACACCCAAAGGAACTGGAGAAAGAAAAGCAAATAGAGCCTAAACCAAGCAGAAAGCAAGAAATAATAAAGATTAGAGCAGAAATCAATGAAACAGAAGCCAAAAGAACAGTAGAACAGGTTAATGAACCTACAAGCTGGTTCTGTGAAAGAATTAATAAGATCAATAAACCCCTAGCCAGACTTATCAAAAAGAAAAGAGAAAGGACTCAGATTAATAAAATCATGAATGAAAGAGGAGAGATCATGACCAACACCAAGGAAATACAAACAGTGTTAAGAACATATTATGAGCAACTATATGCCAACAAATTAAGCAATCTGGGAGAAATGGATGCACTCTAGAAACTTATAAACTACCAAAACTGAAACAGGAAAATAGAAAACCTGAACAGACCCATAACCAGCAAATAAATTGAACCAGTAATCAAAAATCTCCCAACAAACAAGAGCTCAGGGCCAGACGGCTTCCCAGGGGAATTCTACCAAACATTTAAAGAAGAATTAATATCTATTCTTCTGAAGCTGTTTTGAAAAATAGAAATGGAAGGAAAACTTCCAAACTCCTTCTATGAGGCCAGCATTACCTTAATCCCAAAACCAGACAAAGGCCCCACCAAAAAGGAGAATTACAAACCAATATCTCTGATGAAAATGGATGCCAAAATTCTCACTAAGATACTAGCCAGTAGGATCCAACAGTGCACTAAAAGGATTATTCATCACAACCAGGTGGGATTTATTCCTGGGCTGCAAGTGTGGTTCAACATCTACAAATCAAGCAACATGATACATCACATTAACACAAGAAAGGACAAGAACCATATGATCCTCTCAATTGATGCAGAAAAAGCATTTGACAAAATACAGCATCCTTTCTTGATTAAGACACTCTGGGATGCCTGGGTGGCTCAGTCAGTTGGGCATCTGCCTTTGGCTTGGGTCATGATCCCAGGGTCCTGGGATTGAGCCCCACATTGGGCTCCCTGCTCAGCGGGGAGCCTGCTTCTCCCTCTGCTGCTCCACCTACTTGTTCTCTGTCAAATAAATAAAATCTTTAAAAAAAAAAAACTCTCCACAGTGTAGGGATAGAGGGAGCATACCTCAATATCATAAAATCCATCTATGAAAAGCCCACAGTGAATATCATTCTCAATACGGAAAAACTGAGAGCTTTTACCCTAAGATCAGGAACACGACAGGGATGTCAACTTTCACCACTGTTGTTCAACATAGTACTAGAAATCCTAGCCTCAGCAATCAGACAATAAAAAGAAATAAAAGGCATTCAAATTGGCGAAGAAGAAATCAAACGCTCACTCTTCACAGATGACATGATACTTTATGTGGAAAACCCAAAAGACCACCCCAGAATTGCTAGAACTCATACAGGAAGTGAGCAATGTGGCAGGATATAAAATCAGTGCACAGAAATCAGTTGCATTTCTGTACACTAACAATGAGACAGAAGAAAGAGAAATTAAGGAATCGATCTTATTTACAATTGCACCAAAACCCAGAAGATACTTAGGAATAAACCTAATCAAAGAGGTAAAGCATCTGTACTCTAAAAACTATAGAACATGGGGAGCCTGGGTGGCTCAGTCGTTAAGCGTCTGCCTTCAGCTTAGGTCATGATCCCAGGGTCCTGGGATCGAGCCCCGCTTCCGGCTGCCTGCTCCGTGGGAAGCCTGCTTCTCCCTCTCCCACTCCCCCCTGCTTGTATTCCCTCTCTCTCTGGGTCTCTCTCTGTCAAATAAATAAAAGAACAATCTTAAAAAAAATAAAAACTATAGAACACTTATGAAAGAAATTGAGGAAGACAAAGAAATGGAAAAACATTCCATGCTCATGGAATGGAAGAATAAATATTGTTAAAATGTCTATGCTACCCAGAGCAATCTACACATTCAATGCAATCCTTATCAAAATACCACTGACATTTGTCACAGAGCTGGAACAAACAATCCTAAAATTTGTATGGAACCAGAAAAGACCCCACATAGCCAGAGGAATGTTGAAAAAGAAAAGCAAAGCTGGCGGCATCACAATTCCGGACTTCCAGCTCTATTACAAAGCTGTCATCATCAAGACAGTATGGTACTGGCACAAAAACAGACACAGAGATCAATGGAACAGAATAGAGAATCAAGAAATGGAACCTTAGCTCTATGGTCAACTGATCTTTGAGAAAGCAGGAAAGAAGATTCAGTGGGAAAAAAGACAGTCTCTTCAACAGATGGTGTTGGGAAAATTGGACAGCCACATGCAGAAGAATGAAACTCAACTGATAAGGAAAATCTGTGTCCTCAGATGGCCGACTGAGCCAGCGAGAGAGTCCCAGTCCTTGACCTGGGGCTCTTCTGGGTTCTTCTCCCTGCTCTGCTTCCTGCATGGACCAATACAGGTTCTTTTCCCTGCCCCGCTTCACACTCACAGCGAAAGTACCAAGTATGAGGAAGTAGAAGTGTATAAATTGCCCACTTTGTGCTTGGGGCTGAGATCTTTGGAGATCACTCTCCTCTGAGCCTGCTGGCATTAAATAAACCTCCTGTCTTCTAAGATCTCCGAGTGCCACTTGGTTGTTCTGTCGGGCGATCCAGTCCAGGTTCTGTAACATTTGGTTCTGACTGGGAAACCCAACCACCCTGGCCCATTGTTGCCACCAGTTTGGGGGCAATGGCAGGGCGGGGACGGAATGAGGGATCGTAACAGAGAAGGTGCGCCCTGCCTCATTTTCAGCAGTCTCCCATCCCCGTACCCTCGGGCCAGCCCCGCTCCGCTGTTCCCACCAGACTCGAGGAGACTTGGCAGGTGAGGACCTTGTCCCAGTGTCAGATTCCAGTAAGGCCTGGGGCCCCAGGATCCAGACAGGCCCACCCCCATTGGGGTGGAAGGGGAGCCTGATCACCTCCCAGAGACCTCTTAGAGGTCTCACAGGTAGGGATTCCCAGGGAGGGAATGTAATAACTTCTGGAGTGTGAATGTGTGAGAGAATGTGCAGTCCCACCTGGCTTGCTCAAGCAGACTGATTCTGTGACTCCACAGGTGGACACCCTTAAGGTCCCCAGAAGACAGTGGAGTCTGAGTGGGCCCATCTGTGATTCCGTGGTGAACGGCATACAGTCTATGGCAGCATCAGAATAGTTTCTGATCATAAGTCACAACGCTGAGACCACTACGGCTAAGCCTCACCTAAGCTCCTGTGGGACACCACCAGACGGGCATCTGATTGGTCTCCTCATCTCAGGAGGCACCCCCCCCTTTTGTCTGTCTCTGCACCATCACACAGGGGGACATCACCATGGGGTCAGGGCAGAGTAAACCTATGGCTCTAGAGACCATGATCAAAAATTTCAAGAAGGGGTTTTTGGGAGACTATGGAGTCAGGATGAATCTCGGCAAGTTGAGAACCATATGTGAATTGGAATGGCCCACCTTTGATGTCAGGTGGCCTTCAGAAGGGACACTGGATGTCCCAACGATTTGTTGAGTATGGCGAGTCATAACAGGAGAACCAGGACACCCTGACCAGTTTCCATACATTGACTCCTGGCTAGGAATTGCTCAGATCCATCCCCCCTGGGTGCAATTCTCTTGCAATAGGCAGGGACAGGCTAGGGTCTTAACTGCCTCATCCGGGCAACCTAAAGAAAATCAGCAAAAGCCCCAGTCTCCACAAATCCTAGCCAGAGATCCCGAGGACGAACCGACCCTGCCCCCATCGTACACACCCCCAAGACCGTCTACACCTGTCCCTCCAGCTCCATTCCGCCATTATCGTTTTCACCAGTGCCCCCAGGCCCAGAGGATCCACCGGCGCCTCCAGGCCCAAAAGATCCACTTTCTCCAGGACCAGCAGCCAGGCTGTGCCCCAGGCTGGGCGCAAGCACCCTCCAAATGCTGGTACAAGAGACGCGGGAACCCAAGAGTCACGATGAAGATGGGACGGTCCAACCTGGCCGTTCCATGTTGTATTATCAGCCCTTCTCCACCACCGACCTCCTCAACTGGAAACATAACACCCCATCCTACTCTGAGAAACCACAGGCTATGGTAGACCTCATAGACCTCATAGAATCCCCCTTCCAGACTCATTGACCAACCTGGGAAGACTGCCAACAGTTACTCCACACCCTGTTTAACACAGAGTGATGAACAGGTGCACACAGGTGTGCGGCAGTACCTGGAAGAGCACACACCAGCAGGAGTCATCAACTCTGCTGCCTGGGCTAATACAGCCACACCCGAAGAGCGCCCAGCATGGGACTTCACCACAACCGAGGGACAGGTCCACATCCACCAGTACCAGGAGGCCCTCTTCCGGGGAATCCAGGCAGGAGCTAAGAAACCCATGAACATGACTAAGGTATCCTCAGTCACTCAACAACCAGGGGAGTCCCCCAGGGACTAATACGAAAGACTATAGGAAGCCTCCATTTGACCCCAAGGCACAGGAAAGCCAACAGATGGTAAACACCTCCTTCGTGCTCATGCCGCCCCAGACATCAGAAAAAAACTTCAGAAGCTAGAGGGTTTTGCCAGGATGAACATCACCCAACTAATAGAGATTGCCAATAAGGTCTACATGAACAGGGAGGTCGCAGCCGAACAGGAAGCCAACAAAAAGATGAAAAAGAAAGTCAGCCTCCTCGCCACTGCCCTGAAAGAAAAGGACAACCCAAAGATGAGGAGACCCCGATCACCGAATGGGGGGAAGCCCAGAACCCCCTTGGCAAGGGATCAATGTGCCTACCGTAAAGAGAAAGGGCATTGGAAAAATGAATGTCCCAACTGGGGAAAGGCTCAAAAGTCCAGCCGCTACAAAGAAGAACCCCAAGAGGAGGACCTCATAGGCCTTTTGGGAATGGACTCACTGAGGGGGACTGGGCTCTTTCCTCCTTGGCCTCCATGAGCCCACGGTCAATATGAAGGTGAGGGGCCAACTAGTGACTTTTATGGTTGATACTGGGGCTTAGAACTCTGTTGTCACCTTCCCAGGGGACCCTTTCAGCAAAAGGACTGTGACCATCCTTGGGGCCACCGGGATGCGGGCGATACAATAGCCTTTTTGTCAGGCTCGCCAGTGCGAACTCGGGGGCCACAAGGTCCAACATGAATTCCTTTATCTGCCTGATTGCCCCATCCCTCTCCTGGGCTGAGACATACTCTCCAAGCTTAGGGCTCAGATAACCTTTAAGCCCACTGGACACACTAGCCTCAGATTGAACCCAAGGCATTAGGAGACATGGTCTCTAATATTAGCAATTACCACGCCAAGGGAAGAAGAATGGAGGCTATTTTGTGCCCAGGCCCAACCGAGCAGCCCACCGGAGTTCAAACTCGCCTTCCCTTCAGTATGGGCTGAAAACAACCCACCTGGACTAGCCTGGAATTGGGCCCCTATCATTGTTGAACTGATCCCAGGAGCCCAACCTCAGAGACAAAAGGTAATATCCCCTTCCACAAGAAGCTAAGATCGGCATCCAAGAACATCTGACCAAACTTAAAGAAGCAGGTATTCTAGTTGAGTGCTAGTCGGCCTGGAATACCCCACTCCTGCCAGTCAAGAAGCCAGGAGGGGGATACCGACCAGTTCAAGACCTGCAGGCCATCAACAAGGTGAGCATCTCTGCACCCAGTGGTCCCGAATCCATATACCCTCCTCGGCCAAATCCCAGGGTCAGCCAGATGGTTTACTTGCCTAGATTTGAAGGATGCCTTCTTCTGCCTCCGCTAAGCTCCCCAGAGCCAGCCACTGTTCGCCTTTGAATGGACTGAACCTGATACAGGGCGCCAGATGCAACTGACTTGGACGTGCCTCCTGCAGGGGTTTGAAAACTCACCAACCCTCTTTGGGGAAGCTCTGGCCGCGGACCTCACCAGCTTCCCAAGATAGGCCACATGATGCACCCTCCTCCAGTATGTGGATGACCTCCTCCTCACCAGTGACACACAAGAAGACTGCACCAAAGGCACAAAGGCCCTCCTACAGCTCCTGTCAGACTTGGGATACCGAGCCTCATGGAAGAAGGCACAAATCTGCCAACAACCGGTCTGATACCTTGGCTTCCTCCTCACCCCAGGGAAAAAAGAACTAGGGCCAGAGAGGAAAAGGGTCATCATCTCCCTGCCACAGCCCCAGACAAAAAGGGGCCTATGAGAATTCCTGGGGGCTGCAGGATTCTGCCATATCTGGATCCCTGGGTTCTCAGCAATGGCAAGACCCCTTTATGATCTCTTAGGGGGACCAGATCAAGAACCCCCTGCCTGGACTGAGGAAGCAGAAGCCACCTTCACAGAGATAAAGACCGCCCTGGGGTGGGCTCCAGCCCTGGGCCTACCAGATATAGAGAAACTCTTCAATCTCTTTGTGCATGAAAAGGAAAAATTAGTGCTTGGGCTACTCACCCAGACTGTTGGACCCTGGCAATGGCCAGTTGCTTACCTGTCAAAGAAGCTGGACCCTGTGGCAGCGGGATGGCCACTGTGCCTCAGGGCGCTGGCAGCCACAGTCCAACTCATCAAGGAGGCAGACAAACTTACCCTGGGGCAAGAACTCAAGGTCAAGGTCCCTCATGCAGTTGTGTCCCTCATGAATGCACAGGGACACCGCTTCCTTTCCAACTCTCGGCTAGCACAATACCAAGGGCTCCTCTGCGAAAATCTGCTGGTCACCCTTGAAACAGTAAGGCCATTAAATCCAGCAGGCTTTCTCCCCATGGAAGAGGGGGAATCAAACCATGACTGCTCCGAGGTGACTGATGAAGTGTACGTGAGCCATCCAGATCTGCGGGATCAAGCCATAAAGAATCCAGAGCTCACGCTGTTCAGCGGTGGCAGCAGTTACCTACAAGAGGGTGCCCAGAAAGTGGGTTATGCAGTAACCACAACCACTGAAGTCCTAGAAGCTAAGGCAATACCAGCTGGATGGTCAGCTCAACGGGCTGAGTTATATGCCTTAGTCTGAGCCCTCACCCTTGGTGAAGGCAAACGAGTCAACGTCTATACTGACTCTCAGTACACCTTCGCTATTGTACATATACATGGAGCCATCTACAAGGAAAGGGGCCTCCTAACCGCAGCAGGAAAAGCTATCAAGAACAAGGAGATACTGAGACTCCTTGAAGGTGTCTGGCTTCCAAAGGAAGTAGCAATCCTGCACTGTAAGGGACACCAGAAAGGAGACAACCCCATAGCACAGGGAAATCATCTGGTAGATGAGGCAGCCAAGACCACAGCCAGTGAGGACACGGACAGAACCCCTTTCCTCACCATGACCCTAACACCCCCAGAAGAAGTCCCTCCACCCAGTTACACTAAAAAGGAAAAGGAATGGGTCATGGCTGAGGGTGTTACCCTGATTGAAAAGGGATGGGGGATGATACTAGACGGGCGCATCTTTGTTCCAACAGCAACTGGAGGGCATCTAGTCAAGGAATACCACCGACTCACTCATCCGGGAAAAATTACATTAGAGGCCCTTCTCAAGAAGCACTACTACATCAGTCAGCTGCTAGCACTATGCCAAGCAACGAGTGAACGATACATAACATGTGCTAAAAATAATGCTCAGTCTGCACCACAGCCCCCCCCCACCCCGGTGTCCAGAGGATGGGAGCAACTCCCTTCAAAGATCTAGAGGTAGACTTCACAGATGTGCAGCTGAGCAGGGGGTTCAAATATCTCCTAGTAACAGTATGCACATACTCTGGGTGGGTCGAAGCCTTCCCGACCAGGACGGAGCAAAGCCAGGAAGTAGCTAAAGTCCTCTTGTGGGAGATTGTGCCCTGGTTCAGCCTGCCATTAACAATCCATAGTGACAGTGGATCCGCATTTGTGGCAGACATTGTACAGCTCTTGACCAAATCTCTCAACGTCACCTGGAGACTCCACACCGCTTACCGGGCCCAAAGTTCAGGGAAAGTAGAGCAAATGAATCGCACCCTCAAGGGAACCTTAACAAAGTTTTGTCAGGAGACTAACCTCCCATGGCTGGATCTGCTACCCCTAGCTCTCCTGCGTGCTTGCTGCATGCCCGGGACATCAGGTTTCCCCCATTCGAATTAATATATGGATGGCCTCCCCCATGCTTGGGAAGCCTTCCAGGAAACTTGCATCAGGTTGGAGATAAAGGAGCAGCTTCAGGCCCTGGGGGCCACCCTAAATAAATTACAAAAGTACACCACTGAGAAGGCCCCAATCTCCTTAGGGTCTCAGGTACACTCCTTCCAGACAGGGGACTCAGTTTGGGTCAAAGATTGGAAGAAAGACCCCCTCAAACTGCAGTGGACAGGGCCCCACACTATTGTTCTAACCGCCCCTACTGCCCTCAAGGTCTCAGGTGTCACCCTGTGGGTCCACCATCCAGAGTGAAGAAAGCTCATCATTCAGATGAGGAGCCTCGCCAGTGGAGATTACAGCCAGACCTAACGAACCCACTCAGGCTTCACCTTCGATGAGACCCCACCAACTGATGGACACCTGCTCACTGTTGTCCCTGGCTCTCAACAGCGTGATTTCCCTCATCTTGGGAGTCAGACTCTACACTGTTGCCCCTCCTGACTGGACTTTCCCCCAGAGGCTTATTATTGTTATTGCTTATTGGGTCACCCTAGGGTGTATTACTGCACTTGTCCACAGGTTTCCTCTGCTGATGGGTTAGCCACGATGTCTCCCTCTACCTAAGGTCATAGATCCCACATTTACTGGCCCTCTGCTGTCTACTCCTGAGCGCATTTCACCATGGTTTTCCTGGCCCTAGTCAATCCCGGTCTTCTGTTACCTGGTGTGCTGTTCCTCCGCACTGCCTCTAGCTTGCCCGGCCCAGGCAAGGGGGGCAAACTCTTGTATCACTGTTACTGGCAAATGGACTTTCCAGCTTATCCCCCTCAATCCCACACCAGCGCCTCCACTGACTTCTTCCACCTGGGATGGGAACACACCAAAGGTTAACCTCAATTTTGATGGATGCCAGCTTCTTGATACCTCCTGGGAACCTCATAGATGGTGTTCCTACCATGGCCCTCATTCAGGTTACTGGCCGGTAGATATCTATATCTGTGGGGGCCCTACACCTCATCAGCCAAACACCTGCCCTCAGTTCTGCTCATAAGCCTGGGGATGTGAGTCATAGGTGGCGACTTGGCTGGAAATGGAACAATGGTCCAACAGGTAGCCCCTCAAACAGCGCAGTGACATCCGGATTTCCTTGTCACTCAACGCCACCCCATCCTCTTGCCCTAACAATCACTGTATACCACTCACCCTCTCAGTCTTAGAACCCAATTCCACATCATGGGCTACAGGAATCATTCTCCTATTGGGCCAATATCACCCTATGGGGACCAACCCCATGGCCAAATTTATGATTAAGTCCATGTTCACTCCAAGCCTTACAGTCAACCCCCAGAGTCAGACAGAAAATAACTTGCCCTGGCGCATCCCTGGGCCCCCCATCCACACACAGCAAGCATCTATAGCCAACTGTTAGGTATGATTAACGCCTCTCACCAAGCGCTTAACCACTCAAATCCACCCCTAGAGTCTGACTGCTGGATCTGTATGAAGCCTGGTTCCATCCAATACCTAGGTGTCATCCTCAACCAATCTACCGTGTCACCTCCCACCTCGGCACTGGGGTCCTCAGATTATCCTTTTCTGGCTCCAGTACCACTGTATGGCAACTCTTCCTCTCCCATCATGGGCCACAGTCAGGTCTGTGCACATAACAACACTTTTCTGGCTTGTGATCAAGATGTATACATATGCATCACCCCGCACAATCAATCATGCACGCCTGTCAGTCTCTTACCTGATCTTTCAGCCCTCCCCAGGAGTGATGCCCCACTCATATGGAGACCTCCTAGCCACCCTCGACGCTCCCCCATGGCCATCCCTCTTATCATGAGCCTGCTGGCTGCATCAGGTGTTGCCCTCGGCGCCACTGGCATCAGGATGTCTCAGGTTCAGTACCAGGGGTTAACACAACAACTCACGGTGGATTTTTCCGCCCTCACTCAGTCGGCCCTGGCCCTGCAGCACCAACTTGATTCACTGGCCTCAGTGGTCCTCCAAAACAGGCATGAGCTCGACTTGCTCACGGCCATGCAAGGGGTGCTCTTCATCTTCTTACAGGAGGAATGTTGTTTCTATGCTAATGAGTCAGGGGTGGTCCAAGAAACTCTGACCCAATTACAGGAATGAATACATCACTGGTGGAAAACACTCCAGCAGACAACTTGGTGGGATACCCTCTCACAATGGTTCCCTTGGTTCACCCCCTTCGTTGGCCCCCTCCTATTGCTTCTCCTCATAGTAGCATTTGGTCTTTGTATTCTTAATGCCCTTACTAGGTTTATCACTACTCAGATTGCTAAAACCAGTTACTCTTACTCACTATTGCCCCTTAGAAGATGAAAATGATACCCTCTAAACTAGGTGTTTAAAGGGGCATCAAAAAGGAGAATGATAAGGAAAATCTGTGCCCTAAGATGGCCAACTGAGCCAGCGAGAAAGGCCCAGTCTTTGCCCCGGGGCTTTTCCAGGTTCTTCTCCCTGCTCTGCTTCCCGCGCTCACCAATCTGGTTTCTTCTTCCTGCCCTGCTTTGTGCATGCACCTAAAGTGCCAAGTATGTGGAAGTAGAAGTGTATAAATTGCCCCCTTTGTTTGTGCTTGGGGCTCAGACCTTTGGAGATCACTCTGCTCTGAGCTCACCAGTGTTAAATAAACCTCCTATTCTCCAAGATCTCTGGGTGCCATTTGGTTCTTCCATCGGGTGATCCAGTCCTGGTTCCGTAACACAACCATTTCCTTACACCATACACAAAGATAAACTCAAGATGGATAAAGACCTAAATGTGAGACAGGAATCCATTAAAATCCTAGAGGAGAACACAGACAGCAATCTTTATAACCTCGGCTGCAGCAAATTCTTGGTAGACACGTCTCCAAAGGCAAGGGAAACAAAGGCAAAAATGAACTATTGGGACTTCATCAAGATAAAAAGCTTCTGCACAGCAAAGGTAACAGTCAACAAAACTAAAAGACAACCTATGGAAAGGGAGAAGATACGTGCAAAGGACATAACAGATAAAGGGCTGGTATCCAAGATCGATAAAGAACTTATCAAGCTTAACACCCAAAAAAACAAGTAATCCAGTCAAGAAATGGGCAGAAGACATGAACAGACAGTTCTCCAAAGAAGACATCCAAATGGCCAACAGACACATGAAAAAGTGCTCAATATTTCTTGGCATCAGGGAAATCCAAATCAAAACCTCAATGAGATACCACCTCACACCAGTCAGAATGGCTAAAATTAACAAGTCAGGAAACGACAGATGTTGCCAAGGATGCGGAGAAAGGGGAACCCTCCTACACTGTTGGTGGGAATGCAAGCTGGTGCAGCCACTCTGGAAAACAGTTTGGAGGTTCCTCAAGAAGTTAAAAATAGAGCTATTCTATGACCCAACAATTGCACTACTAGGTATTTACCCCAAAGATACAGATGTAGTGATATGGAGGGGCACATGCACCCCAGTGTTTGTAACAGCAATGTCCACAATAGCCAAACTATGGGAAGAGCCCAGATTTCCATTGACAGATGAATGGATAAAGAAGATGTGGTTCATACATACAATGGAATATTACTCAGCCATCAGAAAAGATGAATACTTACCATTCACATCGACGTGAATGGAACTGGAGGGTATTATGCTGAGTGAAATAAGTCAATCAGAGAAAGACAATTATCATATGATTTCACTCATATGTGGAATATAAGAAACAAAACAGAGGATCATAGGGGAAGGGAGGGAAAACTGAATGGGAAGAAATCAGAGAGGGAAACAAACCATGAGAGACTCTTAACTATAGGAAACAAACTTAGCATTATTGGAGGGGAGGGGGTGGCGGGACGGGGTAACTGGGTGATGGGCATTAAGGAAGGCACGTGTTGCTATGAGCACTGGGTGTTATACGCAAGTGATGAATTACTGAAGTCTACATCTGAAACTAATAATGTACTATATGCTGGCTAATTGAATTTAAAGAAAAAAAAAAAAAAGAATTAGAAGGACCCCTGCAAGCAAGCATGGAAGGGAATGTCTCCTTTTGAACTTTTTTTGTCAGGCTAGGAGCTTAGGTCTGAGGCCGTATCCTGTGTTTGATTTAACAGGACCCTCTCATAATCATGTTCAATACTGAAAAGGACTTCTCTCTTGCTCAGAAACCCTGAGACTTAAAGTCATAAAGATCTGAAAGGACTTGCCGGGGGAAGTCTGCCACCCCTATCAGCTGGGGGACTTTGTCTCTATGGTCATTCCAGAGGAGAGACAGACTGTCACCAAGTTGGTGGGGACCCATGCAAGGGCTGCTCATCACACAGAAGGCTACCATAGTGAAAGACAGCTGAGCTGGATTCACACTTCCCATGTGAAGCCGGCACCACAGGACTGGACTGGGTTTCCCTCAAAGGACCTAAAACATTTCCTGGGTAACAGACTGGTATTGACCTCAATGGAAAAGAAATATTCTAGAAAATGTATTACTGTTCTCACAGGCTGCCTGGCTACACACAGCTGTGATTATTCTGGCTACTTCGAAAGTCACATTTACTAGGATACAATGTTGCGTGTTAACCAGTCTTGCTCTCTGCCCTGGCAGGCGTGGCTCCCACACCACACAGGTCAGCTGACTCTGCGCTCTCAGAATGGACGCCATCTGCATGATTAGCAGAGTGCAAGCGGGACACCTTCGCTGGTGGTTTTTTATAATAACAAAGTAAAAGTACTCAATATGCACCAGGTGCCTAAGCTCTAGTTACACACACACACACACACACACACACACACACACACACACATTAACTGGTTTGATTGGAAGGATGATGTAGAAAAGAAAAAAAAACCCATCTAATTAATAGGGAAACCATTAGAAACTGCAAAAGACTGGCCTCATGTCACTAAGCTAACGCTGGGATATATGGCCTCTCCAGTCCCATTAGGGATGAATAAAGGGGAACGACTGCTATATTTAAAGGCAATTTCCCTGGGGCACCTGCCTGGATCCGTAGGTAGAACACGTGACTGTTGATCTTGGGGTTGTGAGTTTGAGCCCCATGTTGGGTGTAGAGATTACTTTTGGAAATTAAAAAAAAAAGTTATTTCCCCCAAGGCAAACACTATACTGAATTTTAAAATCAATCCTTACATTAAATTGTAAATCTAGTAATTGCTTTGTTTGCATTTTACTATGGGCTTGCTGGATATTTAGGCAACTGCAAGGGGCCCAGAGAGACGATTGGAATGTTATTATTTTATGGTAGCACAGGGAGGAAATTGTAAGGACAAATGCAAATTAAAAATAAGAGGCTTAACTCTCCATGTTGAAAATAAGGGAAAAGAAACCTCCCTTTTGTTTCCATATTTCTTTTTCAGTCCTTTCCAGATGTATAGATGTCTTTATAATGGCTAAATAAGCTTCTCATCAGTCAGTCTGTTAATTCAGGAGGGTTCCCCGCAGACCTGGGAGCCACTTCCTTGAAATGCAAACATTTAGGGAGGGTCTCCCCTTCCTGTGGGAGGGTAACTTCTGTGAATGCCTTCCTCCAATTTGCAAAACTACCTTCTGTCCTAAAGAATGAGAAGTTCGGTTCTTTTCTAGATAAAGCCAACACACGTGGTCTCCCCAGTTACGAAGAGGAAGTGAGGATGAAGTAAGTGTGATACAGGTCTCAAGTCCTCTTCTTTGAGGACTAGTGATTGATTATCTCGGGAACACATGTGTAATGGGCTGTGTCTGCTGGGCTAGATAAGGGGGAGATTCCTTTCTGTCTTGGCAATCCCTTAGCAGACTGCCTGTCATGCACATCACATTCTGGTTGAATGCTTATTCAATAAGAAAAGTGTTTTCTTTCTCTACTACCTTTGTGAAGAGGATTTTTGGCTTGGAAGAAGATCTTACTTTTAATTATATTAAATGATTTACGTTAATTATATTTCCCCAACACTCTCCAAAAGCATCAGCAAATATGTCTCTTGTGGTGTCACGATATTCTTAAATATTTTTTGTGGAAAAGCTGTGAATTCTACTCCAAAGAGCAGCCCTACAGTGTGGCCACAGGTAATAGATCCAGCCATTATGCCTTGTAGACCCCACTCTTGGCAGCTCCCAGCCAACAGATGACTTTATTTATTTATTTTTTAAATTTTATTTTATTATGTTATGTTAGTCACCATACATCATTAGTTTTTGAGGTGGTGATCCACGATTCATTGTTTTCATATAACCCCCAGTGCTCCATGCAGTACATGCCCTCCTTAATACCCATCACCAGGCTAACCCATCCCCCCACCTCCCTCCCCTCTAGAATCCTCAGTTTGTTTCTCAGAGTCCATAGTCTCTCATGGTTCATCTCTCCCTCCGATTTCCCCCCCTTCATTTTTCCCTTCCTTCTCCTAATGTCCTCCATGCTATTCCTTATGTTCCACAAATAAGTGAAACCATATGATAATTGACTTTCTCTGCTTGACTTATTTCACTTAGCGTAATCTCCTGCAGTCCCATCCATGTTGATGTAAAAGTTGGGTATTCATCCTTTCTGATGAGTAATATTCCATCGTATATATGGACCACATCTTCTTTATCCATTCATCTTTTGAAGGGCATCTCAGCTCTTTCCACAGTTTGGCTATTGCAGACATTGCTGTTATGAACATTGGGGTTCATATGGCCCTTCTTTTCACTACATCTGTGTCTTCAGGGTAAATATCCAAGAGTGCAATTACTGTGTCATAGGGTAGCTCTATTATTAATTTTTTGAGGCACCTCCACACTGTTTTCCAAAGTGGCTGTACCAACTTTTATTTCCACCAACAATGTAAGAGGGGTCCCCTTTCTCTACAACCTCTCCAACATTTGTTGTTTCTTGCCCTGTCAATTTTTGCCATTCTAACTGGTGTAAGGTGGTATCTCAGAGTGTTTTTCATTTGAATTTCCCTGGTGGATAATGATGATGAACATTTTTTCATGTGTCTGTTAGCCATTTGTATGTCTTTTTCAGAGAAGCGTCTGTTCATGTCGTCTGCCCATTTTTTGACTTCATTATTTGTTTTTTGGGTGTTGAGTTTGAGAAGTCCAACAGATGACTTTAAAGCATCGTCCTTGTCCAGCTTTGACAAGAGAGTGGGGTTAGAGTTGTCTTCTTTATCTCTTTTTTTGTATATTCAGATTCTGCTTGGATTCACCAGAACAGACTTGTCCAGCTCATTCGGCCAACCTTAGGTATGAAGCATGTTATCTTTCCGGTGGCAAAACCAGGTTCCCTAAAGTTCCTGGAGTCCAAAGTCTTGATTGATGGCTGTCTTCCTGTGCCTCCTCTGGGAGCTACTGTAGCCCATTTCCTTTGTCTTTTGCCAAGTTGGGTTTCTGCTAAACTGTAATGGCTCCTCCTGAAATAAAACTCTGTGTGTGTGTGTGTGTGTGTGTGTATGTGCATTTGCGTCCTCTTCTTTCCCTCAGTTAGCAACTATTCTTCAAAGGGTCGGGCTAAGTAGGGAGGAAAGGGACATGGCCTCTAAGTCATGTCCCCCTTGGTACATTTTTGTCGTATCTCCCAGTTTGTTCAAAGATACTTGCTTTCCATATCTGACAAAGGGTTAGCATCCAAAACATATAAAGAACTGATACAACTCAACAACCCCAAAATAAATAATTCTGATTGAAAAATAGGCAGAAGACACAAACAGACATTTCTCCAGAGAAGACATAGTGATGACCAACAGACACATGAAAAGATGCTCAACATCACTCATCATCAGGGAAATTCAAATCAAAACCACAATGAGATATCACCTCCCACCTGTCAGAATAGCTAAAATCAACACCCCAAGAAACAAGAGGTGTTGGTGAGGATGTGGAGAAAAAGGAACCCTCATGCACTCTCTTGGGAATGCAAATGCATGCAGCCATTGCAGAAAACAATATGGAAATTCCTCAGAAAGTTAAAAATAGAACTACCCTATGATCCAGCAATCGCACTACTATTTAGCCTCAAAATACAAAAACTCTAATTCAAAGGGATATGTGCACCTTTATGTTTATAGAAGCATTATTTACAATAACCAAATTATGGAAGCAGCCCAGGTGTTCACTGATAGATGAATGGATAAAGAAGAGGTGGTATGGGTGATTAACATAACATAATAAGGCGACTGGGTGGCTCAGTCGTTAGGCGTCTGCCTTCGGCTCAGGTCATGAACCCGGCGTCCTGGGATCGAGCCCTGCATCAGGCTCCCTGCTCAGCAGGAGGCCCGCTTCTCCCTCTCCCACTCCCCCTGCTTGTGTTCCCTCTCTCGCTTTGTCTCTCTCTGTCAAATAAATAAATAAATCTTAAAAAAAAATAACATAAAAAAAAGAGGTGGTATGTATATATATATGTATATATATACATATATATACACAATGGAATATTATTCAGCTACAAATAAGAATGAGATCTTGCCATTTGCAACAACATGGTGGATATAGAGGGTATAATGCTAAGTGCAATAAGTCAGTCAGAGAAAGACAAATACCATATGATTTCACTCATATGTGGAATTTAAGAAACAAAATAAACAAGCAAAGAAAAAAGAGAGACAAACCAAGAAATAGACTCTTAACTCTAGAGAACTGACGGTTACCAGGGGGAAAGTGGGGGGATGGGTGAAATAGCTGATGGGGATTAAGGATTGCACTTGTGGCTCTGAGCACAGGCTGATGTATGGGAGTGTTGAGTCACTATATTGTACACCTGAAACTAATATAACACTGTATGTTAACTAACCGGAATTAAAAAAAAAACTTAATAAAAAAAGACACTTGCTTTCTCAGCTTGATTTTCAAAGTCTTCATGAAATGAGCAAATTCTGCCTTTTTGCCTGATTCTACCACTGCCCCTCGCCGTGGCCTCTGAGTTTCTGGCACCCAGATATTTGCTGGGTACATAAACAGATTCCAGCCTGTGTATTGACCACCCTCAGCATCCCTGATTCCACGTTGCTCAGCCTGCTTACAAGCGGAGCACTCCGCCAGCAACGCCCTTTCACTGTGGGAACCTTCCGTGATTTCACAGCCCGCCCCACCCTTACCCCCGTCGCCCCCACCTTCACCATGAAATCGGCTTCTGCCAGGCTCTCCGCATAGCACTCGGTGCCGGGCGCCACAAGCAAGGTGCCACTAGTCTGCCCACGTCGGTGAGGCGCACATCTGCGCAGTGTCCCCTGCACACTGGGAGCATCACAAGGGCTCCACCTGCAGCCCATTCATCTGTACGCCTTGTACGCCTGCGCTTAGCGGGCGCTAGGTAAGCGTTTGAATTGAAGTTGCTGTGTGACCTTCCCTTTCGGCAGGAGAGGAACGTGTGGAGCGCCCAACCTGCGAGCCTCGCCGTCTCCTTCCGCACACCTCCCTCCCTCTCCTCTGATCCCGCAGCAGCCTGTGCAGGAGCTATCCTTGGGGGGGAGGGGGGGGCGGCGGATGAGAGTTGGTGACACTGTTACAGCACCGGGGCACATAAATACTTACAGCCTGGGTTTATTTATAGAGCAGAGGAGCCTGACAGTTTTGCTTCAGTCCCTTTGCTTTAGCCACTCTGTGTGAGGCCACCAAGGTAGCGCTCCCTCCTTCAGGCTCCTGAGGGGACCCGCAGGCTCCCCGTGAGGCCCTCCCCCCCCCCCCCGCAGTGCTGACCCTTTGGGGCCCTGAATCTTGGCCCCCGGATGCCCGGAGGCTACCAGCTGACTCCCGAGCCTGAGGCTTACCTGGGGCGGAGGCAGGGTATGCGCTACCCGCCCGGCCAGTCACCAAGTCCTAGCCTTTACCCCATTTTAAATCCGCTCCGTCCGTGACAACGGACTGTTCTGCCCACAAGCTCCTTATTAGAGGCAGGGCTTTGCAGCTTAAACAACAGACAGCTGCTTTGCAGAGGCCCTGAAAAAGCATTTAGTCTGATTCAGGGAAGTCGACATTACCCAGTCCCTTCTTTTCCTCCTTTTCAGGCATTCTGAAACCCAGAGGGGTTGACAGGAGGTGGGCAGGAAAGGACAGGCCCCACACCTGGCACTTAACGGATAACAAGGCCTTACTTTTGCATAAGAATTCATATTTCTAGAGTTTTCCTGTGTGCCAAGCACTGTGTTACATTTATTTTATTTTATTTAACTCTCAAAAAAAAAAAAAAAAGAACGAAAGAAAAACCACAGGTAAAGTGGGTGTGTTCCATGTGTGAGGCCTAATTGGCTTGCACAATGTGCAGCTGGGTTGTGTGCAATGGTCTGTATGCATGTTACACAACTATTTATTAAGCCCTGTGAAGTACATGCTGGTGGCTCTATTTTAAAGAAACCAAGTAAGCTTAATCCCTGCATCCAAACTCTTAGCACCTAATTCCTTTGTTTAAAAAAAAGTATCGGGGCTCCTGGGTGGTTCAGCCCATTGAGCGTCTGACTCTTGGTTTCGCTCAGGTCATGGTCTTGGGTTGTGGGATCGAGCCCTGCATCAGGTTCTATGCTCAGAGCAGAGTCCTCTTGGGATTCTCTCCCTCTGCCCCTTCCCCGAGTGCATGTGCACATGCACTCTGTCTCTCTCTCTCTCAAATAAAATCTTAAAAAACCTGTCTGTTTATAAAGTGACTCATAATCCCCCATTCATCCCTAGGGTTGGGAGTCTTTGAATATGGGCTCTTGGGAGCAGAACCTGGAGGGTCCTGCCATGTTTGGTAGAGTGAGGAATTCATAAAGGTCTCTATCTTCAAGTTACTTAGGCAGGTAGGCAGGACACCTGCCAGGTCCAACAGGCTTGAGCTTGTTTAACTGGATGACTTAAGTAGAGGGATGACTTGGAGGATGCTGCCATCCCTCCCGCCAGTTACATGTAGGGGACATTCTTGGAGACACTTTGATCAAGTCATCGGTGGTGCCTGAATTCTATCTACTGATCAAGCGCCCATTATGACTGACATGGATCATCAAGAGCCACTTGAGTATTAGCCACTGTTTGTCTTTATGGGGCTGGGTTTTTCTTTCCATGCAATGTGCTCAACTGGCTTGATATTCCCAAGCATGGTCATTTTAGGGGTTGGCGTTCGACTTCATGGGGGCTGGTTGGTGGGCTCTGGCCGGTGGAGGCCAATTTCCCAGGATTCAGCCCCTGAGCCATGCCTCCAAGAGGCAGAGAGCCTCCAGACCCCCCCACCCTCCCGCCGGTGTGGGTGAGTGCCACTGGCAAGTATCCAGGCTGGAGGCATCATGGCCGATGCTGCACAGTTTGCATAGAAAGAGATCTGACAAGACACCCTGGCAGTTGCTTAACGGTGACGATGCCCCCGAAGTAAATGCAGTTATTCCTGGTGAGAAGGCAGCCACAATATGCCCTGTGGGAATAGGTAGGTTACAAATAGGAATGAAGTCGATTGGGTGTCATAGGATAGACAGTAGTCTGAGTACCCATTGCTAACTGGCCTGTCTCCAGTTCCATACATGTCAAGAGAGTATGAGTGTGGGCCACAGGTGGTCCTGGGCTCTCTGCTTGGAGGCTACCCTGGGCTCAGGAGGAGTCTGACTTTGAGTCCTGGCTTCACCATGTCCTGGTGTCTCTGCTTGAGTTACAACTATGGTAACCTCACTAAGCTTCAGTTTCTACGTCTCTACTATTGGGCTAATGACCTTCCAGGGTTGTATGAGTCAAAAACCAAAGGATATAATGGGAGGGCTCAGTAGAGCATGAATGAATTCCTTTGGCTTCTTTAAACTGTAAGCTTTCCTAGGAATACCCTGAAACTTCACACATAACTAGCTACCGATCAGAGTTGCTGAGGAGGTGAGGTAAGAGGGGTTGACCTTGACCTTTACATAGAAGTCACTGACCCTTGAAAACTGAACAAGAAGAAGGCAGAGCATTTATGGAATTTCAGTGTAGGTTAGCGGGGAAAGATTTTTTTAACGGTAATTCGGAGTGCATAACAACCTTTAAGGGCGGTTGTCTATTGTGCAAAATGAGGGAACAGGCACAACAAAGAGATATTTAATCAACCTTGTTGGTGGATTGGCCGCTCCTGCCCCAGGGCCTTTGCATTGGCTGCTCCTTCTGCCTAGAAACTCTTCCACCAGAAACCTGCATAGGACCTCCCTCAGTGCCTTCAGGCCTCTGTTCAAACTCTAGCTTCTGAGAGAGGCCTTCGCCGGCCAACCCCCTTTAAGAGCCCCTCACACATCCTCTCTCTCTTATCTTGCTTCATCTTCCTCCTTCATTAGTGTCCCTATCCAGTACATGTGTGTGCAGAGCACACCTAAACACACACACACACACACACACACTTTTCTTGTCAGTGTGTTGTCTGTCCCCCAACACTGGAGTGTAAGCTTCCTGAGGCCAGAGACTGTGTCTTTTGCTCACCACTGTATCCTCAGCATCCAGAACAGGACCAAGTCTCTAGGAGGAGTTCCAGAAAACGTGTTAAATAAATAGTTGCTTCCACGGGAGGTTCTTCCTGTCAGGAACTCCATGAGTCACATTCTCACAGGTCTGCGTGCTTCTACTGCGTGCTCGCCTGTCCCCAGCTGCTTGCCAGTGTTACCCTCTTCCTGTCACACCCTCCTCGGCCGCCTCAGAGTTGCTGCCAGTTTCTCTAAAGAGAAAGACGGGGGACAGTGTCTGACTGCACCCACAGCCTGGGAGGGACCGGAGCTGAGCAACCCCAGTCCTCCAGCCTCATGTCCCCCTAGACTCCCCACCGACAGGCTGCTCTCGCCGCCCGCTGACCGCTCTACTCGGCACAGAGCTGGTCTTCAAAACCGTTTTGTGGATGAGAACATAGTTCCGTCCTATCACACACCTGGGCTGTTCCAGCCAGACCGCTGGGGCACGGCGGCTGCACCGACCCGGCTCATCCACACCTCTGGTGGCTCCCCTCCTGCAGTGCGGACGGACACCTTCGGGAAGTTTCCCTCACCCCCCACTGGAATTCCTTGCCCCCCAACACGTGCGCACACACACACACTCACTCACTCACGCACGCTCACCCCTCCCAGTGTTCCTTTCAGAGCACCTTCCTCAACTGAAATTAGCAAATAAGGTCTTCAAGCTCGGCGGGGCCACTTTACAGATGAAACCGCAGGAGCTTAATGCGCGCTTGTCTTCAGGGGACAGCTAGTCACCGGCAGAGGAGGAATAAGAAGAAAAACCTACCTGTCAGGAGGGCTCCTTCCTCCACACCCTGAGACCCCCTCATCGGCCCCTCGTGGCTTCCTGGAAGGAGAGACATGAGGCCGGTCTTCCCCCCGGGGAAGGGCACTTCCTGGGTGGAGCTGGGAGGGGGCTTGGGACCCCTGGGACCCAGGAAAAAGCAGGTCAGGTCAGCAGGCCCAGAACCCATTCTGGCTCTCGCTCTCTCCTGGGATCTCTCTGGCTGAGTCCGACCGACCCGGCTCAAGAAGCCACTCTCTCTGTCCACGTCAGGGCCACCACTCGAGCTGTGATTTGGTTACCCTCCGGCCAACCGCCTGTCCTGGTTCAGTCACTTGTCCTGGGGGGTGAGGGTGAGGGCAGAGTCGGGAGGGTTTCCAGCTCAGGTGTGCCTGTCCCTCCAGGTGCTGGGCCCATGGACTCCAGGCCAGCCCCCCACCCCCTCCTCCCTCCTTTCCCTCCTAGGTGTAAGGAGAAGGGGATCTGAGCACTTGTCCACAGTCTCCCAGGGCAGGGCCTGTTTTAGGAACTCCAAAACAGAAAGAGCCATTTAAAAGTAAGCCAGAACACAAAGCACTCTTGGCTCTGATGATTAATATTCATGGAGGTCTGTCTCGGTTTGTAACTCCCAGGGTGTCCAGGAGCAGGCACAGTTTACAAGCATCAGATTCAAACCCATCATTAGGGCCATTACAACCAGGAACGCACAGATGCCTTAGAGAAGCCGCAGTGCTATCTGAGCACAAAGCCAAGCCGGGGAGGGAGAGCCCTACCTCTCTCTGCACTCCCTCAAGAGGCCCCCGTGGTTCGCCTCCGCCTGCCCTGCGCTCTCACCAGAGCCCCAGGTGGGCTCACAAGAGGCCACTTGGAGCGCCCCCTCCTCATCCCAGCACCTCCTTGGTGATCCCCACCGTCACCCCATATTGCCCATGGCCTCCCATTGACAGGCACCAGCCTTCTCCCTGGATAAGCTGACACACAGCTGCTCCATGCACCCCCTGGAGCTGCCTACTCCTTCTCGCCCCCTGGGGAGAGTCGCCAGAGTGGTGACAGTGACCTGGTTGCACAGACTAGTCTGAATGGGCTCCAACTTCTTTTAAAGAGAATGGGAGTATGTCTGAAATATTTCATAATTTTAAAAACATCATTGCTTACTTGGGTTCTTTTTTTAAAGATTCTATTTATTTGAGAGAGAGAGAACATGAGCAGTGGGGCAGGGGGTAGGAGCAGTGGGAGAGGGAGAAGCAGACTCCCCGCTGAGCAAGGACACCAATGCGGGGCTTGATCCCAGGACCCTGGGATCGTGATCTGAGCTGAAGGCAGGTGCTTAACCGACTGAGCCACCCAGGTGCCCCCTGACTTGGGTTCTTAAGCAGTTTTTGTAGCTGCTCATTTGGGACACAACTCACAAAGTTGAAGCCTCACAGTTAAGTTGAGAAAGATGCTAGGGAGGATTTCTGTGCCCCAAGGACAGACAAGAGAGAGCCAGGCTGCATTCATGCTTGTGAGCCTCATACTCACTAGGTGCTGGTGATAAAAAGAGAATGAAGACAGTGCCTGCCCTTGGTGGGGGGGGGGGCACCCTACTGAAGTGTGAAGTTTGGTGGGAGGTGTCTCCTCATCCCGCAACCATATATAATTCAAGTTAAGCAATGCTGTGCCATAAAATAACAAATAACAAAATACAAGTCTCGGCTACAAATCAGATAGCTTCTTGGATGGGAGCTCTGGATTTGCTAGATGCACATCTTTTTTCAGCAACCCACTGCTGGTCTAGACTGTGGGATTGCTGAGGGCAAGCCTGGGGGTTTTGAGGCCCTGTGAATCATAGCAGGTCACCTCACCCAGGGCCTGGCGTGTGCCATGTATTCCTTATCTCTTTGGGAAATAGAGTTGAACTCATTGTTCCTGAGTGGTTGGAGTTGATGTTGGAGGGGAGATGGGCTAAGAAACCCCCCTCCCATCAGAAGTCCATTTTTTTTTTTCTTATCTCTGGCGGTGCCGAAGGGATGTGAGGAAGTGGACAGTTACAGAGGGGCTCCCGTCTTTAACTCCTGGCACATTTGCAGGGCACCTCTTATCAAGGGATGATCAAGGTGGCTGGGTTCACTGTTGACCACTGACTGCCACAGTTCAGTCTGAAGCAGGACCAGATTCAACGTCTTTATCTACCCACCTGCTTTCCTACTTTTTGTGGCTTCATATCTTTGAGTCTTGAAGGCTTTTTTTTTTTTTAAAGATTTTATTTATTTTTTTGTCAGAGAGAGAGAGAGCACAAGCAGGGGGAGCAGCAGGCAGAGCAGGTAGAGAGAGAAGCAGGCTCCCTGCCAAGCAAGGAGCCCGACGTGGGACTCGATCCCAGGACCCTGGGATCATGACCTGAGCTGAAGGCAGACGCTTAACGACTGAGCCACCCAGGCGTCCCTTGAAGGCTTTTGAACAATTCAAGCCTCCTCCTAAGGAGGCAGTGCCTTAAGCTCTTATTTATTTATTTATTATTATTTTTGCCTTAAGCCCTTACTAACTTACACTTTAGGTACAGTAACTTCAGCTGGGGTTAGAAGAAATAGAAGCAGGCACAAGATAGCATGACAAATAATGTAGGTTGGCTGACCCAAACTCCATTTCCAACACTGCCCTTTCCTATGGGGGGGCCATGAAACACAGTTCTAGCTAAGGAGATATAGAAGGAACTCTGCTGTGACGTTCTTGATCCTTTCTCCATTCTTCTAGTTGTGAATAAGAATTTGATGGCTGGTACTTCAGCAGCCATTTTGTAGTTATGAGGGAATGGTCAGGAGAACCTCAGAGCATTGAGCCCTGACTTCTGAAGCTCTGACTGCATGGTGCACTGAATCTAGACCTACTGAGAAAAATTAACCCTTATTTAAGCCTCTATCATGTGTTTCCATTATTTTCAACTGAAACATTACTGACACATATACATAGATACTAGTTTGTAGGAGAAGAAGCACTCCCACCACCATGCTTGCCTATAGGATCCCCAAATAGCTATTCCCAAAATAGTTTCTGGATTCAGACCTGCTGGATAAAGGGCAGGGTCCCGAGTGACTCAGATCCCTACCTTTAGACTAGTTTCCAGAGCAGCTTGGTATCCTGAGTGCCAGGGACATAGTTGGTGCCCAAAGATGTATGGCTATGAAGCAACACTAGGACCCTTATGGTTTGGCTTCTGAAGGGTACCCTGTTTAATAGCTATTGTATCACTTACGTTCTCATCTTGCAGTTGTTGAAGGGAGATATGGAGACCACGGCAAAAATTCTTAAAAATCTTCTTTTCTTCTTACAACGACTCCCTTCACACTCTGGGGTTCATTTTCTCTTGCTCCGATCTCTTGGGGTTTACCCCTGAGTGTGACTGTGACCCCTGTCCCCATAGGTCCTTCTTCCCTGTGCCCCCCGTAGCCAGGCAGGCCAGCCTTTCCCAGTGGGTGGGGGGACGACTGTGCCACGGCACAGAGCCAGAGTTCTCTCCGTGGTGGCAGGAGACGGCCGACAGGAGCTCGCATCCACTAACCCTGCAGGAGGCAGGAAAGGAGGGGCAGAGAAGGGGAGGAAGGAAGGGGCTCTGTTCTTCCAGTGATGCATCGTGTGCCCTGCAGCGGGCCACCTCCGCACCCCGGCCTTCTGCGTCCTTTCCCTTAAAACCAGGCATCAGGGGACGCCTGGGTGGCTCAGTCTTTAAGCATCTGCCTTCGGCTCAGGTCATGATCCCAGGGTCCTGGGATCGAGCCCTGCATCGGGCTCCCTGCTCCGCGGGAAGCCTGCTTCTCCATCTCACACTCCCTCTGCTTGCGTTCCTGCTCTCTCTGTCAAATAAATAAATAAAATCTTAAAAAAAAAACACCAAAAACACCAGGCATCAGGCTGGCTCATAGCTAAGGGCCCATTCCGATTTTTCAGTGCCTGGCTTTATCTCATGGGGGCCCCTCCGACTTGATCTCCTTTGTCTTTTCAGCTTCTCCGTGGATTTCCGAAGTCACACAAGGACCGTATCTTTGAGAAGGGCGAGGGGGAGACTGCTAGCAACTGGGCACGTTGAGATGAAGGAAGGGCTGGGATTTGAGCCCGGGGCATCGGATGCCAAGCCCGAGTCTGGCTCCGCCGTGCCCTGCTCGTGGCTACCAGGGTCCTCTCCCGCCTCCTGGGCGCTTCCTTGTCCACAGGCACGTGGCACCTGCAGGCACTCTTTCATCCTATCCACAGCTCTCGGGACAGGTCGAGAAAAGCGACAGAGACAGCACGGTGCCGGCTTTGGTGTTGGATTGAGCGGAGCCAAGTCCTGGCTCCGCCATTTACTGTGTGACTTAGGGCAAGTTCCTTGACTTCTCTGTGCCTCCTCCTTATCTGTAAAACGGAGCATGCCTACCTCGTGGCACTCTTGAGGACCATGACATGGAAAGGCATGCAGAGCAGCGCCGTAAGCCTCTGTGGGTGCAAGCTACAAGTTGATGGATGATGCGCAGCCTTGAGCTCTCCTCGTTTCCCCTGAGGTCTGGACTTCACTTTCTCAGCAAGGTTCTCTGGGGAGAAAGGGAGGGATGCTGGTCCTTGCCACAGGCACCCCGGGACTACAGGGGTAGGAAGTGCGACATTCCACAGGAACACAGAGGCTGTCTCTGACAGGCCAGAGATGGGCAATCTCTCTTACAAAACAAAACAGCCACCTTTTGAAGGCTTACCACACAAGCCCTCATCCCCAGAAGGGAAAATGCTCTGCAAAAATGCATTTTAGAAAAGCCGTAAGGTGGTCTGTGGGGCCTTGTTTAAGTAACCGATTTGTCTTGATTATCCTATCTAATCCAACTTGTCGAAATTTCCGTGAGACAATTTAGGAGGAAAATGATAGACAGGAGGAGGGCCAGAGGGGGGCCGGGGAGGCATTTCCTTCTCCTTCTGTGACAACTGGAGCGAGGACACCCCAGGCCGGGCCCCCTGAGGTCAGCAGCGCCTGGCAAGGTGGGGTCTGTCAACTGTACATTCACACCATAGTCACTGGGTGCCCGCTGGGTGCCAGCCAGGGGACAAGGCTATTGACCCTCACAGAGCTCACAGTCCCATGAGAGGAAACAGAAAGGAAGGAACAAGTGCCAAGACTCCCGTTAATAAATGCTCTAGGGGAAGGCTGAGGAGCTTAAGCCACTTAAAAATGACCTGGGGGAAGGAGGTGGCTTTCTGAAGAGGTGTCCCCTGAGGAACCAAGACCTGGAAGAGAAAGGGAGTGACCTCAGGGAAATCTGGGGGAAGAGTTTTCCAGCTTCAGTGAGTGGCAAGTGTCAAGACCCGGAGGCAGGAATAAGCCTGTGGGGCTGAGGCAGAGACTGCAGGTGGATAGATGAGCACGTCCCCCCCCGCCCCACCCTCAGATTGGGGCATGGCAGCTTCCAGAGGACAGTATCCCTTCAGGGACAGGCTCTTTACTGTGACCACTCCCCTCCTCCTTCATGCATCCTCAGCTTCTCCCTCTGGACAGGGTCCTTCCCTCTGTCTCTAATTATCCTCCAATGTCCCACCCCCAGAGAAGCAAAAACAATAACCAAATCACTTCACTTTTGCCTCTGCTGTATTTCCCTTCCCCTTATGGCCACACTTCTTGAAAATGCTGCCTGCCCCCTGGATCTCTGTTCCCCACTCCTTCCCCTCCAGCTCCCCCCAACCCCCAGGCCAGGAAGCAAGCAGTGGACAGCAGGGCGACATCTGGCAGGTGCCTTGCAGGCTTGCTTCCTCAGCCCCTCACCTTCTGTAATGTTCCTCCTGACCATGGCTCAGCTGCCCCCACCTGCCTCCGCCCGGGATCCAGCACTCTTACCAGAATGCATCGCAGTGTATGGTACATGCCCTATCTCTGCCACCCAGCCCCGCCACCACTGGCTTGTCAGTTCTGTGATAGGGACACGTATCCGAGTCTCTAGCATTGTTCCTGGCACACAGTAAGTGCTCAAAAAATGTTCATTAACTGAATGAATGGAGGTTAGCCTCTCTGCTTTAGGAGCTTGCCTCATATTGGAAGAGACAAGCTGCAAACACATTGTTACAAATGCAAGGGACCAAGTGTCAGAAGCGGTCAGATCTTACCCGGGTGCCTGCCTGCCGGGTGCAAGAAGGAATTGCAGCCCATGAGCTTGGCATGAGCTGGACCTGCTCCGGGAGTGAAACCCCGGCTTCTAGGTGAACCTGCCTGTTGGTGGCATGCCCCAAACTTTCCTGAGGACACACAGCATGGGCAGCTGGTTAATGCTCTGTCAGGCCTTTGAATGTAAATGTATATGTTTGTATGAATAAATATACAATTCAGCAGTTCCGTATGACACTGGAGACGGAAAACGGCCTGATGGCACAGCCCATCTGGAACTGCAGCACTGTCTTTTCAGTGTAGGTCCAGGACCCACTTTTATGATAAATAAGTCCATGTCACAGGCTGGGGGCTTGCTTTCCTGCCCCGGATCTGCCCGGCTTTGCTGCTCCCAGCCGTGTGATCTCACTTCTCTGTGCTCGGGTCCCTCATATGTACCGCGGGGCTAGTAATCACATTTCTCCGTGTGGTGGCTGTGAGCATTCGATGAATTAACATGGGCAATAAAGGTCTGCACTTAGAATAGCGCCCAGCGCAGAGAAAGACCTAGAAGGCACCAAGTGTCAGCTGTGATTATGCTTTTATTGTCTCTGCAACTGGGGGGTTTGTTATTCTTGCTGAGCAGGACCTGTCTCTGTACCTATGCGAACATTCGCTAGCATTTGGAAAAATGCAGGCTGGTGGCTTCCTGGGGGCCATGGATCAGGAATGGTGCTCCTGGAACGTAAGATAGCAAATACAAATACAGGGAATTCAGCATTGAGTTAAATTTTTTTTAAAAGATTTTATTTGACACACACACACAGAGAGAGAGAGCACGAGTGGGGTGAGGGGTAGAGAGAGGGGGACAAGCAGACTCCCCACTGAGCAGTGAGCCCGATCAGAGACTCAATCCCATGACCTTGAGATCATGATCTGAGTGGAAGGCAGATGCTTAACCTACTGAACCACCCAGGCACCCCACTTAAATTTTAATTTCAGATAAATAGCAACTAATTTTTTAAAATATACACACACACCCCATGCAATATTTGAGACATATTTACACTAAAAAAGCCACATCACTGGCAAGGTTTTCTTGGGACATTGTTCTCTGTTGTCTGTAGTTGGCCCAAGTGGAGGAACAGATAGGAGCCAGGATACAAACCTAATGTTCACCCCAGAGTCTCTTAACTGTCGCTTCTTGGCCTCTGGCCTTGGCCAGGACACTTCTCTGTGTCTCGCACTGCCCAGAACTACTGGAAGTAACTGTGGTGACTCTGACTGACTGAGTGAGGTTGTGGCCAGCCTGGGGCCTGTGGGGTGTGAATAGAGGGGCCTGGGCACCAATCCTCAGCATTTCCTGCTCACGTTTCCCTGAGCGTCTGCAGACTTTACCCAAGGGAACCAGTCCTCCAAGCTCTCCTGCCCTGGAGCCTCCTTCAGAGGGGAGTGGCCCTGAAGAGTGGTCCTCTGTGTGTGCATGAAGCCACCAACGGCCATCCCACAATGGCAGACCGGGGAAGCCTCAAGGGGTGTGGTTAGGGGGGCCCTGGGGACTCCGAGTCAGAGATTCTAATCCAGGCCTTTGCGCTCCCGCCTGTAAATCCCAGCTCCACTCACTGAAATGGCGTTTACTCTCCTCATATTTTCCCATTTCTCATTTCAGCCAGGCAGCCTCAGAAGTTGCTCAAAGCACCTCTTTGCATGCTGTGGTGCACGACTAAGCACGTGATGGGCCTGTGCTGTGGAGGTGCCGAGAGAAACCGTTCCCCCCGGAGTGGACTGGGCCAGAGCCAGGAGCTGGGAGCTATCGGTGAAAGCAAATTAGGAAGATAACCAGAGCTTAGAGGAGCTTTCTGGCTTCTTCCTGAAGGTTCCTGGGCCCTAAGAGTGACGTGGGCCTGGAGGGATTGAGGGCAGGGAAATGGTGTCTCAGTAGTAAATAGTACAGACAGATCAACAACAATACCGGCAACGTTGGTTTCGGGCTCCGTGCCTGGCACCGTTCTCCATGCCTTAGTCATCACTGCATCCTCACGGCAGTCGCTCCTGTCTCCCCATGAGAGGGTGGAGGGACCTCCCTTCAGAAGGTCTTCTCTGAAGCCTCGGCTTCTCTCAGACCCTGGGTGAGAGGTAAACTGGGGTAAACTGATTCAAGCCAGAGGAGACGGGGACTTGAACATGAATGGGAGTCAATTTAAGAAAGAAACCACGATATTCTGAAATTCCAGCTCCCCACACACATTCGCTAGGGACACGGGGACACGCGTTCTTTGGCCTCGGCTTTGCCCAGACTGACAGGCAGGGAGACCCTCTGGCAGCAGAACCGCTTCTCACACCTCCCAGGGGAGTGGCTGGGAGGGGCTCTGCCTGACTGAGCCCTTAGCATCCTCCCGGCCAGCCCCTTGCTGGGGACAGGGTGACCCCTGCTTTCTGTGCGAGCACCAGGTGCGGCCGGGTGCCCAAAGCTGCATCTCCCCGGAAGGGCTCCGGCACAGCGTCTGTAAGACCACTAGGGGCAATGTCAGCCTGCGGTTTCTAGGGCCAGCCTCCGATCCCTGCCTGAGAATCTCCCGCTCTCCAAAACCTGCCGACTCTGATAGAAATGCTGCAGATTTCTCACCCAGTGGGTCTGGGGCAGAGCTCCAGGAACCTGTATTTTGGAAAGCAGCTCCAGTTGGTTCTGATGAGCGGTGGGTTTGGGAGACACTGACAAGCCCGCCTTCTACCTGGTCAGGCTTCCTCCCAGCCCCTCCCCATCCCCAGCGTCCTGACTGCGGGTCATCCAGCCTCAGCTTGAACACTTCCCACGTCAGGGAGCTCATTGCTTCTTGGGCTCTCTGTCATATGTTCTGAATGCTCAAAAGTTCTTTCTTACGCTGAGTCAGAGGCTAGCCTCCCACTGTATCTCTGACCCACATGCCCCCCCGCAGGGCCCAGCTGCACCCACATTTCCGCAGCACCTCTCCCCCTGCCAGGATCCTGGCCCGTCACCGCCTTGTGCACAAGACTCCCAGACTGCCCCCAGGTGCCTGTTCACTGGACATGTCTGTTGACCTCCCGTAAAATACACACTCAGCCAAATCTGAACCTTACCTCCAAAAGGTCTGGCCTGCCCTCCCCCTGTGCATACACCGCGCTTTCAGTGAGGCGTATTTAGGCCAAAAAGCTCATACAACGAAAGAAAAAGTTAACACAGAATAGTCCCAACCTCACTCCCATACCAGTCTCGTTCCCAGTTTCTTTGGCTTATTTTTATTTATTTTTTAAAAAGATTTTTAAAAAATTATTTATTAGAGAGTGAGAGGGAGCGAGAGAGAGCATGAGCAGTGGGGAGGGACAGAGGGAGAGGGAGAAGCAGGCTCCCTGCCGAGCAGGGAGCCCAATGCCAGGCTCGATCCCAGGACCCTGGGATCATGACCTGAGCTGAAGGCAGACACTTAACTGACTGAGCCACCCAGGCGCCCTTGCTTTGGCTTATTTTTTAAAAAATCACTTCAACATTTTTATATAGTTGCAACCAGAGTATGTGTATTGCTTTATGCTCCGCCATGTTCAGAAAGCACCATTTTCTCACACCTCTGCACAGACTTCCTGCTTGTCATTGTCATGCCCACACAGCATGGCATCCTGTGGCCTGCGTTCCAAGCCCCAACTCCTGCCAGGCACCGCTCCTCACCAACTGCTGATCACGTTCCGATGTGCCGGGCCCTTTGTCTGTTCTCTTGTTTTATCTTCCAGCCCCTGCACTCCTAACCACGCTGCATCCCTGCCCCTTGGGGCAGTGATAGGCTGTCGCACACCTCATGGTACTGTACATGGGGGACCACAGAACAGTTATTTTAGATGTTACCTGTTAGATCGTCCTTTGCCAATAACCACTGTTTATTGAGCTAGGGCTACCATGAACCAGCCCCGGGCTGAGCATCTGGCATACATTACGCCAGGCAATTCTCAAGGCAACCCATGAGAAAGCCGTACAAAGCTCCATATTACAGATGAGCAAATGAGGCTCAGAGAGGTTCAGCAAGTTCTCCGAGATTGCACAGCCATGACAAGATAGAGCAGGGGTTGAGACTCTGATCTGTATGACTTCTAAGCCTATGCTTAAGCCACTGTCTTCCATTTCAGGAAACGTGGTCTGGCTCACTGTGTATTTGAGCCCTTGTGAAAATGAGCTTCAATATAATAGAGCTGCAGCCAACCTTGCTGTATTTGTCCTTCCCCATGCCAGGCTCAGAGACATGCTTTTTCTCTCCTATGATGTGTGAAAGATGTGCCTTTTCAACCCACTGTGCAAACTGAGCAACTGAGGCACAGACATAGGCCACAGGCCAGGGAGGGATGGGGGACCACAACCCACACCTCACGGTGGCAGGGGGCAAGTGGGAGGCCACGGAGAATGAGGTCCTCGGAGGGAGAACGCCCACAGCGGGCAGGTCCATTTGCAGTTCAGCTCCCGTGAACCTCTGGCCCCTGAGCCAGCCCATCTCAGTGCCTTGTTCAGGAATACCTTTTGCCCAGGCTGCGCCATGGGCCCGGCTCACGCAGCCCTCTTCCCCGGCCTCTCCTGACCATGCCTGCCCGAGGCAATCACGTGCTCCTCTGCACTCCTCCAACTCTTCTGCAATTATAATTTCAATAATTCATTTGGCAATTAATCATATCCTGCCTTGTGACATCTCTCCTATTCCATGTTGAGCTGTTATTTAGAAGTGTAATTGTTTAACTTCCCAGGAGCAGCATATGTAGCCTTGCTAATCTAGTTGGGGTTTTTGTTATTTCCTGGCAGTCAATCAAACCAGGAGGAGAAGTTTGAGGCCCATGCTGGGGGGTGGGCAGGGAGGCTCGCTGAAAGGGCAACGGGAGCCGAGGGTCAGGGGACCTACCGACCACAGCTTCTTGGACAGTCAGCCCATCACAGTCCTCAGCCTCCTTCCCTCCGGGCTCCCCGCTTACGAAACAGCTCCGCATACAGCCAGTCCCAGGAAAAGTCCCAGGAATTTTCCATGCATTTGTACCATCTCCTTGACTGCAGTACATTTCCTGTGGGCAGGGACCATTCATTCTATTTTCACCGAGACTGCTTAACAAGATGTGACAAACTCTGAAATTAGAGAGAACGGTCCCAGACTGGCCTCTTGGCTCTGCTGCCTCCTAGCTGTCAGCCTGGGGAAGCCATGTCGCTTCTTGGCCTCCGACCCCTCGTCGCTAAAACGGGGTTCAAATGCCTCTCTCATGAGACTTGACATGGGAATCACGAAGCAAACACATGGACACTCTTGGTGTATTCTGGGCGCCTCACAGACATCAACCCCTTTATCTTCACAAAAACTCTTTGAAGTAGATTCTTTCATTATTTCCATTTTACACAGAGATGCAGGGGTGAGGAGCAGAAGCCTGGAGGGGGTGCTCTGGGGATCACAGGGGAGGCCCCCCAGGAATAACCACGAAGGCATGAGTTCATGCCTGCAGGTATCTGGGGGTGGATGAGGGAGCGCGGTGGTTGGAAAGAGCAGTGGATGGGAGCAGGGACCGGTGGGTGGTCTCAGAATGTTCCCCAGCAGTTTCCAGGCTTCAGGTCTGACACGGACACTGAAGAGGGGTAATGTTCCAAGCTTAAGTGAACTCCAAGATCCATGAATTTGCTGAGATGAACTTGACCAGGGAAGAGAGGAGCAAAGGTCTGGGGAGAGTGAAAACAAAGGAAATGTGGCTGGAGATGTTTTTTTGGAGCTCATTGTTTTTTGAACCCCACATCCTCCCAAAGCCAAGGAATGAAAGGGGCACTGTGATATAAGGCAGGCCTGGAAAGGAGCCATCACTCTGAGGTAATGGGGTGTGGGAGTTGCATGAGCAAGAAGAAGGTCATCTTTTTTTTTTTTTTTGAGAGGGAGAGAAAGAACAGGGGGAGGGGCAGAGAGAGAGGGAGAGAGAATCTCAAGGCGGCTTCACACCCAGTGTGGAGCCTGACACTGGGCTCAGTCTCACACCCCTGAGATCATGACCTGAGCTGAAAATCCAGAGTTGGATGCTTAACCGACTGAGCCACCCAAGTGCCCCAAGGAGGTCGTCTTTTGCCTGCAAAAGACCCCATTGCTTTTAGATGCTCTCCTAGGACCGAGACCAGCTTGGGAGCTGTGCCCCCATCTTTGCTCTACCCTCAAGATTGGAAGTGCTATATTTTCCCCTCCCCAGATGCAGCAACCTAACCAGAAAAGCACCACCTGCCAGGTACTAGACAGCAGCAGATGGGCTCTCAGAGGAGGAAGAGAAGGGGTTAAAAGGAGGAGAGTGCCTGAGGGAGAGGAAGAGGGGAGAGAAGAGGGCCTAAGGGGAGGGGTTAGGGAGAGGATGGGGGGGGAGGCAAGGTGGGGGAAGGTGGGGGAAGGGGAGGGAGAGGGTGTAGGGAGAGGTTGTGGGGGGTAAGGGGGTGGTGAGAGGACCTGGGGGAGGTGGGGAGGAGAAGGAAGGGAGCTATGGAGTTAAAGAGAGGAGGAAAACACAACCCCTTGTCTTCTGGGGGCTTACAGTCAGGTGGGCGTGGGTGAAGCTCAAGCATCTTCAGCCAGCCTCTGGAAGAAAACAACACACAACCTGGGGCCCCCAGGGGTTGAGAAGCATTTTAACAAGTAGGCAGGATCCGGAGAGGCCAGGAGGCTGGAACCAGGAGGGAAGCGAGGGGGACTGCATGTGTTTAGAGCCTCTTGCCTCATGTGATCTTCCAAGAGAGAGCCGGCTCCTGTCCCACATGGTCCACCCTCAGGGAGGGGCACTGAGCACCAGCACCCCCACCAGCAGCTGCGCTCACCACCCCCCCCAGGTCAAGAGTCACTGCCTCCCTGAAGACAAGCTGTTCTCGGGGCTCTTCTCCTGACTGGCGGGTGACCCCGGAAACTTGCAGATCTTTCCTGTGCCTGTCTCCACCTAACTGGAAGGCTATGGTGGAGACTGCATGAGATGGTAAGTGGGGAATGCTTTATAAACGGAAACCTTGATGCCCCCACTTGCGGCTCTTAGCAGACGTTCCGCATCTGCCCTGTGTCCCCCTCCCCCATGAGCATCTCTAGCCTGGACCTACTCGCCATCTCCACTTGGATGTGCGGCACTCATCTTTCCGTCTTCTCTTTCTTGAGTACAGTGGACACGCGATGTTACATTCATTTCAGCTGTACGATCAGCCTGGTGATGTGACAAGTGTATACATCACTCTAGGCTTGTCACACGTGTAGCTCCCATCTGTCCCCGGACAGCGCTGTCTCAACCCCATTGTACTCCTGATGCTGTGCCTCTCCTTCCTGTGACTTGTTCATTCCAGATCAGGAAGCCGGTACCTCCGCTCCCCTCACCCACTTTGCCCATCCCCGCCCCCTCCTTTCCGGCAACTACCAGTTAGTTCTCTATATTTATAGGTTAGCTCTGCTTCCAACAGGCATCATCAGGGACTTCAAAACTAACCCCCTAATACCGTCTTCTAAACCTGCCCTACCTTCTAGTTGCCAAGGCCAAATCCATGGAAATGTCACTGACTTTTTTTTTTTTTGCACACCCCCCGCCCCCGCATCTGAGCCACCAGCAAATCCTATTGGCTCCTGCCTTCAAAATACATCCAGAATCCAACTACCACTGCCCCTGTGGCCTGGGCTGCCTCTGGCTCTGCCCTAGGCCCCTGGCTTAGCTCTCCCCCCCCCCCCCCCCCCCCCCCAGCCCCGCTTGCCTCCTCGCATGTATTCTGTGCAAACACACACCAGGGCATGAGCAGAACAGTCCACTGGCCCCGCTGCACTCGGGGTGCCAGCCAGTCATT
Source organism: Neomonachus schauinslandi (assembly GCF_002201575.2). Lineage (NCBI taxonomy): Eukaryota > Metazoa > Chordata > Mammalia > Carnivora > Phocidae > Neomonachus > Neomonachus schauinslandi. The sequence continues at coordinate 50,855,924 of NC_058408.1, forward strand.
CCAGCAGAGCACAGGCCTGCAGGCTTGGGCCCCTCGTCTCCCCTGCCCCTCACCTCCTCCTCCTCAGCGGCAGGCATGCGGGCCTCCCTGCTCTGCCTCAGGTCCGGCGCGCACCGCCACCTCGGGCCTTTGCTCAAGCCCGTCACTCTTTCTGGAAAGCTCTGCCCCAGACACCTGCATGGCTCAGAGTTTTCACCTCCAGATGACATTTGTCCCCACCCCAGGAGGCTGCACCCTCTCTGCTTTAGTTTTCTTCAGAATGCTTAGCACTTCTAATGGATTATATAACTTATTTATTGTCCCCTCTCCACCTCCTCCATCCCATAAATGCTTAAGAATTTTGTCTGCTTCTCTCCCCTTCCCCCTCCGCCCCCCCCGCCATATCCCTGGTTTTTATTTATTTATTTATTTATTTATTTATTTATTTATTTATTTAAAGATTTTATTTATTTATTTGGCAGAGAGAGACACAGCGAGACAGGGAACACAAGCAGGGGGAGTGGGAGAGGGAGAAGCAGGCTTCCCGCCGAGCAGGGAGCCCAATGCGGGTCTCGATCCCAGGACCCTGGGTATCATGACCTGAGCTGAAGGCAGAGCTTAACGACTGAGCCACCCAGGCGCCCCTATCCCCGGTTTTTAGAACAGTATATGGAACGTAGGAGGCATTTGGGACATGCTTGAATGAATGAATGAATGAATGACGAGTGGTTGACTGCGCTCCCCCACCCCCAACCCCAGCCATGCTGGGGGGGAAGTGAAGACACTGCAGTCCTGGGGTTGGAGGGCAGGTTGGCTACATTAAAAGCCCCGCTTGCTGCTACGAAAACCCTGAGGTCTTTCTATCTCGTTCTTTATCAAAAAGACACATCTCTCCCCTTCCAACACAATCAGTTCAAAATCAGTAAAATAGAGCGTCTCTCTTCCTGTCGGTAAGAGCCTCGCTCCTTGGGCAGATGCTGGCCAGGTTGGCTGTCCATTGAGGTGGGAGGGGTCTGCACCCTTGGTTGAGGCTGGAGGTTTAGGAGACGGGGATGTTGTCCTGTTCCGGTGGGAGCACAGAGTAGAGATGTCTGCCCCTCTGGCAGCGCTGACCTCAGCTGCTGGGACTGAATGCAGAGGTGTTGAGAGGGGGGCTCCAGGGAGTAAGCGGAGGCTGGCTGCAGAATGGGCCTCATGGGATGGCTCGGGGCGGGGGGGGCAGGTGTGAGGAGGTGAGAAGGGGGACACTGAGATGTCTCCCCCACACAGGTAAAGCAGTGATAAATTGGGGCCATCTGTGCTGTTGTTAGACATTCTAAGTTGAGAGCCAGACTCCCAGAACAAAGAAAACAGCTCTTCAAAGAGACAGGGAGGGAGGGAGGGAGAGAGAAAAACACAAACACAGCGGCCAGCATCCCGCTCACACACACATGCCCCTCATCTAATCATAAAAACATATTCCAAACAGGTTCCAGAGCTGTCCTTGGGAGGGATGTTTGAAATATATAGATAGATAGATAGATATAGATCCCTGAAATTCTGTCAGATCTCTCTGGAAATGGCTCTGCTTGAACAGATTTTCCTGGACCTTCATTTCATGAATGTTGAAAACAGAATTTTTATAAGACGAAGCCAAACAGAACTGGTGACAATTGTGCTTGGAGGCCCTTCCCTGTTTTCTCTTCCTCCGTATCCCCACCCGCTCTCTCATGCCCCTGCCAGTTGCATTTCCCTCATTCCGCAGAGACCCCCATGGCTTCCGGAAGCTCCGAGGGCCTTTCTTTCATTATGCGGGGTCAGGAGCATGAGGAGGGCGGGAGACGGTGGGAACAGGCCCAACCTCAGGAGCAGGGGCCGAGGGGCTGCAATCGGGCAGCCCTGGTTCTTGCAGGGCTGCTGAGCTTGGCCTCTAGCCCTGTGGGGCCTCAGTCTTCTCAGTCCTATAATGGGAACGATGTGCCCACTGCACGGAGCATGGGTGAGGATTTGAGGAGACAATGGATGTAAATGGGTGAGGGGGTCCTCGGGTCCTTGAGGAAGACTCTGAAGACTCTTTCCTCCCTGAGCTTGGAAGCAACCCCAGAAGGCTTCCCGGCCAGCCTTTTGTACCTGGGCCACAGTCGCCTGGGATCACAGCTACTCCTTCTTAAAATTTCTGTTTCTCTCAATTTCTTGACAAATAAAAGGTGGGATTGGAGGCAGGTAAAAAAAAAAAAGCATAGGGGGATGAGATGAAGGAGTTTGGGGCTGTTGACAGGGATGGAACAGATGGAAACAAACGTGTGTTAAGAGGTTCCTCTGTGTCAGACACTGAATGTGACATTTTACGAAATCTTACCCATCCCTCCGAACCTCCCTGCCAGTAAGTGGACACTCTTACCCTGTACTCCAGAAAGGAAAGCCAAGGCTCCGATTGGAAACAATTTTCCCAGAATGACAGAGCTAGGGTTCAGTTCAGATCTGTCTCTTCTTGGTCCTGCTCCCACTGAGCTGGAAGGTCATCGACACACTTGTCTTCCACTGACTGCTGTGTGACCTCAGGCCTATGGCCTTATGTCTCTGGGCTTTCTCCCCCCACACCTGTAAAGCAAGAGGGGTGGACCAGAAGACCCCAGTGTAAGGCTTCATTATGGGGCAGATTGTGTATTGTCAAGATATTCCCGGTCCATCCCTGAGGGCAGGTTATGACTTCTGCTCCATCACGGCAGGCTTGCCCTGGTGACTTGATTTCTCAGTGAAATCTAGTGGAAGTGATGTGTGCTGGGTCCAAGCAGAAGCCTGAAGAGCCACTGCAGGCTCCCACCATTGCCCCTTCGTTGGCCAGGTGGGGCTGCTCTCTGTCAGCCTGGGTCCTGGCATGGAGCGGATGTGGAACGGAGCTCCACAGACCCACCATGAACGTCAGTGTGAGCAAGACAGGACTCCTGGCTGTTCGTTGTAAACCACTAAGATTTGGGTCATTTGTTACTGACGATGGACTTAGCTTGAACTGACAGATACAACGAGGAAAGGTGCAGGCAGGGAGGGGACTGATTCTGCCCCTCCCTGAAAAACCAGGGCACAGGAAGGGCCTGGGAGTTCCCCTGAGGTGTAAATGGCTCACTGACTTAACTGAACTCCTACCCATCTTCCAGAACAGGTGTGTAAAGAATCTGGGGTTGGCGAGGGATGCTAATGTCCTGGGAGCAATGGAGCTGCCTGGTGAGAGTGTTGACATCCACCCCTCCGGTAAGAAAAGAGGAGAGAAGTAGGCAAGAGATCCAAACTACAGAGGATGCTGTCAGATGGTTCTTCTGTTTCTAACAGGAAACAATGCTTTCAGGGCAGCAGAGACTCGTGCAGCTGATTTAGGGCAGCCCCCTTACTTCACAGGTGAAGAACTTGAGGGTCTGGGGGGTTCAAGGACTTGTATGGGGGTCGCGCTGCCAGCGAGGGTCGGAGCTGAGACTTGCGCCCAGGCCCGAGGAGTGCTAGCCTGGGTTGGACCTTCTGGTTTCTTTTTAGATATTAACAGTAACAATTCTCCCAAAGGAAAAGGCAAGTCACTTGACTTGAAGGCTAGCAAGGAAGGTGGGAGCTGGGGACGGGGTTCCTCCAGCCCCCCGGGGAAAGCGAAGTCACGGGCAGATTGGGAAGACAGGCCACCACTTGCTCCAGCAGGTGAGCGTGAGGATTTGTCCTTGGAGGAGAAAGGACAGGACCCGGTGGGCCTAGTATGCACAGGCTTCGGATTGCCCACTTACCATATTTCATCTCCTGCAGATCCTGTGACACAAATGGAGGATTCCTGTTTATTATGTGAGTCACTTGAGGCTTAGGGAAGTGAAACAATGTGCAAGATCTCACGTGTAAGTGCTAGAGCTGGGCGTGGTACCACGTCAGCATGACCTTGCTGAGGGAGGCGGTGGAGAGAAGATGGGGGTGGTAGGGTGGGGGGGCACGGTTGTCAGACTCTCAGCCAGCAGCTTCCAGCCGGGGCCTCCGGGAGCTCACCTGGAAGGGCTCAAGCCTGTGGCCAGACGAGCCTGGGGTCCCTTTGTCATGTCAGCCTGCGTGGCGGGGTGGTGCCCCACCTCCCTTGCAGCAGCTAAGGGATGAGCCAGGTTGCTGGTGTGGTCTTGACTGTGTGGAAAGACCTATAGGACCCCTGGAGCCCCCAGGGGCCACCTGCTTGGGACAGACCCCAGATTACAGATCTGTCAGTACAGGGTTCTGGCAGGGAGGGGCCAGGCCAGGGGAGAGCTTGACGGAGCCTGGCTGTGGCCCAATGCACGTTTGTGGCTGGACATTTCCTCCCAACTAATAAACAAACAATCATTATTTTTCTCTGGCCAAATGGAAGCTAGTCTCAGAGCGCTCAGCAAGAGAGCAATAATAGTGGGTTATTGACAGACAGGGACAGCTTAATAGGCCACAGACCGATGCGGATCTGAGATTGATGAGGGCTGTGCTATCGATTATTGGAACCCCTTCCAGCCTTCCTGAGGGGCTCCCCACTCTGTTTTCTGTCCCGGGCAGGGCTCTGGTGCCTCCCCCAGCCATTAGCTGGGCAGTGGGGAGGGCTGGGCCCCGTCTGCCCTAATTCCGAGGGCAGAAAACATATTTGTAACATGAGGAACGTGATGACTCTCAAAAGTTCATGGCTTCAGCCACAAATCCTGGACACATAAGCCACGGTTCTATTTTCTTCTACAGCAGGGCAAAGACAGCACATTTCATCAAGATAGGAAACACTGACCCCAGATGTAGCACCCCCCACCCATTCTTATCTTGTAGTAACTGGAGCCCAGGGACCTTGCAGTACCCTCTTACCAGGAGGTGGGGCAGAAGGAAAGAGGGGACAGCTGCCCACCCCAGGCTGGCCCTGACAGAGCATGGAATGACAAAGCGACTGGGAACCAGGGAGGCCAGCCAGCAGGATCTACGTCCGTGGTGCCCTGGAATTTCGGTCAACCCCTACAATTGTGGATAAAATGTTGTACATGTGGTCCATAGCATTTATGAGATTTTCAAAGGGGTCAATGCAAGCTAAGTACCGGGACGCTGGCTACCCCTCTGCTTTGCTGATGTGAGTGGCAACTCCTGTTGGTGCTTATCTGCATAGCCAAGAGAGGGGACCCCTGAGTCTCACCTGCCACCGCCCTCTCTCTTCTCCCATGGCCCAGCGAGCAGCTGCTCACCTTGTTTTCTGAACTTGGGGCACCTCATGCTCAGCAAGGCAGCCCGTAGGGCCCCCATGCACGGGCCCGCCAGGCCATGACCTCCTGGCCCTCCTGGGGGAAAGAGCCCTGCCCCCCCATTCCCAGGCCCCAGCACATATAGGAAGGGAGAATGGGCCCTGTAAGACAGCTCCTGAGTACCCACGTGGCCTTTAGTTGAAGGGCCACAGGGGCCCCACACCCTCCGTGAGTATCCAGCCTCCCTCATGCTGCGGACAGGCAGGGCCTCAGCAAGGTGGGCCGTGTGGCCTGCAGGCAGTGCTTCCGGATGAGGAAACGCCAGGGGCTCTGAGGATGCAGAGGGGGACTTAGCCTCTGCTCAGGCCTCCTTGGAGGAATCACCAGCATCTGCAGAAGGGAGGCACCAGGGTGTTTCGAGGGCCTGCACATGGTCCTGGGGGGAGAAGGAGGAGACAGAATTAGCCTGAGAGCTTGCAGCACCGTATTGAGAGGAAGAGTCCCAGCTGATGGCCTGGCGCGGCCGCCTCACGAGGAGCTGGTCTGCAGTGGAGGGGGGATGCCGGCAAAGGCCTGGGGGCTTTCACGATTCTGCAGTGCGAGGGGAAGGGAGAAGACCAGATGGTGTCCTCCCAAACCCTGTTCCCCTGGCTCTGCCCTCCCCGAGGGCTGTGGATGAGAGCCTGCAGCTGGTGCAGAAGCTGCTGTTTTCCCCAGAACCCCTGAGAGCAGGGGCAAAAGCATCCATAAAGACAAAGGACATCTCCCCGATGGCAGCGCCCTGTGGGGCAGGAGTGTCCAGTGGCCTGGCTTTGTCCCCCCCCGGGGGAGAGTGGGAGAATGTGAGCAGGTGGTGCGAGTTTCAGGAGGTGTCTCGGGGGGCCTCCAACATGGACCCGGGCACGACTGTGTCAGAGGAAGGCTCTGGAGACGCTGTGATCAGAGGCGGAGGCCTGGCCGGCAGACCCCACACAAGTGCAGGGGATGCAGGCTTGGGAGGCCTGGCTGCCAGGACACGCTAGTGCTTTCGAGCCTCACACCAGACAAGTCTATTAACTGGTCACTTGTCTTTCGTCTGTGCTTCAGTACCAGCCATTAATGGTCATTAATAAATGATAAGGGTGGTTGAACTTCACAATTCTGACAGTTTGTACCAGGTCTAACTTCACAGTTTGGACAGTTGGACAGCACTTCATTTGCAGACTCTTGTGAGTTAGACCCACAGGTCCGCCTGTCTCTACCTTGTCCTGCTGTGTGTGTGTGTGTGTGTGTGTGTGTTTTAAAGATTTATTTATTTTAAAGAGAGAGAGAGAGAGAATCTCTAGCAGACTCCCCGCTGAGTGCAGAGCCTGAGGCAGGATGCAGGGCTTGATCTCACAACCCTGAGACCATGACCCTGAGATCATGACCTAAGCTGAAATCTAGAGTCGGTTGCTTTTTTTTTTTTTTAACTTTTTACGGTTGCTTAACTGATTGGGCCACCGAGGCGCCCCGTCTTGTGGTTCTTTGCCTGAAACTGTCATCATTAGAATCCTTGCCCCATCTCCTAGTCTTGTCCAAATTGCACGAAGAGTCTGCTCTACTCCAGAGTAGAACTTCTTCCTACCTACCTCGTTCCCAAACCCGAGGTCGGGTGTACAGTTTGAAAAACTCACCAAGAGGTCCAGAGTCTGGTCAAGGCTTTACAGTCCTTCCTTATGTCCAGTTCTTGCCTTGGGCTCTTGCCCCGATTCCTAGATACCACTGGATGCTCAGCAGGTGACCCGGTCTGTGATGCACCTGCTGTCCTGGCAGGGAAGCTGTGTCCAGCGTCAGTGCCTTGGGGTTTAGCCACAGCTGCCTCAGGCACCAAGACAAATGCAAACTGAACACTGAGGCTTTGGGGGCCAAGGTACAAATAAAAGAATAATTAGCACACTTCCGATTGCTCTTTCCTGCTGGGATCAAGAGGCACAGATACGAAGCGCCCGCATCATGCACAGGCCACACTCCGCACTAGATGCAGGAACCACGAGTGAGCAGAGCACCTGGATGTTTGTAAGTCAAGTCAGAGCAGCCAGAGAGAGCTGGGACCAAATCTCACCCGCTTAACGTTTCCAGGCATGTCTCTCTCTGCGGTTATTGTCTTATCAAAGATTTATATCTGTCTCACAAGCATCGTTCAATCCTTGGTCTCTCGTGAGGTCTAAAGCCAAGAATTGACATTTCTTCAATGTAAATAGGAAATATTACGAATGAATTGAGAACAGTTTTTTTTGTTTTTTTTTTAAATTGCTTTCTTGACTTTTAACCCTGCAGTCTTGCCGACTGTTTAATTCTACTTGCAGTGGCTCAGGAACAAGCTTGAGGTTTCTGTCATGTGACACCGGGGTTTCAAGGCAGACCATCCACCTCTCCAAAGAGTAGCTCAGGTCTGCTGGTCAAAGTCACTACATGAACCCCAACGTTCCAAGAGGGTGGGAGGTTGGGCCTGGAGGGAGGCACGTGGCCATGGGCATGTGCGTGGCCCAGCCTGGGAATGAGTCTCATTCATGAATTGAAGAATCGAGCCGGGCACTTGGAAGGCCTTCCCCGGGGAAACCAGGTTAGTGACAGGAGTTTGTCTGTGGGCGGGTTCCCAGGCACATATCAAACCCATGATGTCTTCAAGACAGTACTGTGCAACTGCTTTTCACCTTTTATCGAACAGCTGCTCTGTGCCTTTTATAAACATCGTCTCTTCTGGTGCTCAGAGCTGTGTGGGGCTGGTCCGAGGAGTCCCCCGCCGCGAGGCAAACGCAAAACATCTGGAGGCCAAGGGTAATCCTGAAGCCACACAGCCCCACGGTCACCTTGACTGTGGTCCTAGGAGTCGGTCCTGGGGAACAAAGGCCAACCTGTGCCCACCGAGAGCCTGGCCACGGAAGGCAGGGATTGAGGGTAGAGTGTATGCGTGTGTGTGTGTGTGTGTGTGTGTATGCATGCACCCACGTGTGCACACGCACAAGCATGCGGGCTCTGGTGAGGAGCAAGCTGAGAGGAGAGGGGACTGTAGGGTGTGATGGGGGAGACGTGAGGGCCGCTCCCCTGCCCCTTCTCCTGCCTCTCCTTGTCTCCATGCCCCCTGGCCTCCTCCTTCCCCTCCCCTCACTGCTTCTCCGTCCCTCAGCTGCCACCTCTGTTCTGGGCCAACCCCCGGGGGCTGTGAAGGGGGTGGGGAGGGCCTCCCTGGCACTGTCTGTCAGCTGCTGGACCAGCCCCGAGACACATCATCCTTTCCAGCTCCCAGGCGGTGGAGACCGCCAGAATGTGCTCAGGGTAGGGGCTCCCTTCTTCACTGAGGCCCAAGCCTGGCATGCCTGCCTTCTAGAAACTCACAGATGAAGCAGGTAAACTGTGGTGTGTGCGCACGTAAGCATGTATGTGCACATGTGTGTATACACGTGTGTGTGCCTGTGTGTGTTGGTGTTTATGTGCCTGTGTGTGCTTGTCCCCAAGTGTGCCTGTGTGTGTAAGCATGTATGTGCACGCGTGTGTGCATGTGTGTGTGTGTGCAGTGGGCACAATCGGCTTCCTAACAGACGAGCTCACCTAGGTTACCTCAAACATGGAGTTGGCCTGGATTTAGAGCATCATTCATATGGCAGACATTCCATTTACACACCCGTTTGCAGAGATGTACAAAGGGAAAGCCACCTACAGGCAGGAGAAGTGAGGAAATATGTTGGTTTCTTTGCTTTCCTGAGGACTTTCCCCTTTCCTATTCGGGCTCCACTTCCTGGAAGCATTGCGGTATTCAGGTTTCTATTTCTCCCGGAAGGAGACAACACTGCCGGGATCGCCTCCTACCTCCCTGCCTGGCCCCCGTGGGCCTCCCATTGAGCCTCCTGGCCTGGCGCACTGCCGGGTGCAGAGCAGAAGCTCAGAACACAGTCAGGGGAACAGCGAGCATTCACCCCTCCTGCCCTGGCCTTGCCCTCTGCCCTCTCCGCCCACCCCCTTCTGTCCCCCCAGCTCTGGGACAGTGACTATATTTTCTGCTTTGCTTCCTTCCTCCCCACTCCCAGCTCCTCCTTGGCAGAGCCAGGAAGCACAGTGAGTGTGTGGGGGATGCGGTGGGCAGCGGACCCTTTGGCCCTGCTCGGGGTCCAGCACATTTTAAGGCCCCAGCTGCGTGCTCCCAGGGCTGCTGACAGGAGGGGCTATTTCTGGGTCGGAGGAGAGCTACCAAGGCCGACTGGGAGGGTATTATAGAGCCAACCTTGGAGAACAGGGATGCTCATATCCCTGGAACCTTCCCTCGTTTAGAAGTTTCTAAAGATAGAGAGAGCTGTGTGGCATCTGGTATGAGACAAGGTCCACTAATTCCTTTGAAATCCACCAAGATTCTCCTAATAAATGCTGACCAGTTTTCTCAGTGCTGACTTCTTCCTCTCCCTTAGCACCCTCCTCCATCCTGCTTCTTGGCTGTCCCAGGTAGATAACCGTCCACTGCTGGGGAAACTGAGAGAGCAAGCAGTAAGAAAGCAAACTGCTTAAGATAACGTGATATCTCTGATGCTGCCCAACGAAGAGCTGGCCTCAGCGGGGGGGGGGGGGGGGGGGGGGGGGAGAAAGGGGACGGCAACCCACGTTTTTCGTCATTTGCGAGCACTGTGCCAGGTGACACAGGCAGGACGGCGTTTCATCCTTGCACGGTCTCTGTGAAGTCAGTGTTAGAACACCCGTTTTGCAGATAAAGAAACTAAGGCCTAGGGACTTGCCTAAAATTGTTCCAAACTGGTGAAGTCGAGATGCTACTCACCCAACTCAGCCTAGGAAACCGGGGAGGGAGCCAGGAGAATAGTGGCACTGGTCTCCAAATTTCAGATGTGCATTTAGAACCATGACCCTCAAGGCTAGTGGGTTTTAAGGCTGTACTTGGTGACTACTCTTCCCTCTCATCTTTTGCCCTGAAATGAGAACAATTTCTGCACACCAGGCCTGGTAGGGCAGTTTCTAGAGGGTGACAGATTCCCCCTTTTACCCAAAAGCGGGACCCCCTCAGGTACCTTATGAAATGTCACCATCCCACTACCTGTCCATCACCCTTGACAAAATGAGGATATGACGCGAATGGATGGATATCTGGTGAGTGCCTTCTGCAAACTAGACACCACCTCTCTCTCTCGGGAAGACGCAGACTCTATCTGCTCCCACCCTCCTGGCAAGCCTGGGAGGGCTTGGAGAGGTTAAGTACTGGCTCCATGTCCCACAGACAGCACGAGGAGGCCCCGCTGAGACGCCGACCTCGGGAACATCTGCCCCAGTTAGCACCTATTGACTCCCTGGCTCGGGCAGCATCTGGCACAGAGATCGGATTCAGTAGCTGCCTGGTTGGTTTGGTATTTTTGCCAATTCTCCATCGACCACTCCACATCTGATCGCATCTCCTGTGCAGTGGGTAATGGGATTTGATGGTTAAGGTGACCCCTGCTCAGCCAAGCCACAGCCCATCCGTCCCCATTCCGAGCACAAGCTGCCTTCCAGCTCAGCCGGGAGGGGGTGGGGGCCAACATTGAACTCCCATGTTTGGACATGTGGCTGCGTGGTCAGAGCTGCCGGGGCTGGAGGCCTGCCCCTCTCCAGGCCGGGGGGCTCCTCTTGAAACCTTGACATCCAACATCCAGGTGCCTTCTCAGATCTCCTCCTGGGAAGCCAGGAGGGAGTGGGCAGGGTGGTAGGACCACACATGAGAAAGGGAACTTGGGGTCTGCTTCTTCCTGGCTGAGAATATTCCAATCTGTGCCTTCCACTGACTTAAACTCTACTCATTCTTAGGGCCTGTCTGAGGTCCCCTCTTTCTGGAAAACTCATTTCTCTACCTACCAGAACACCTGCTTTGTGTTCTACACATTCTGGAACTACAAAATCTGTGAACTTCAGAGAACACAGTCGATCTCCTAGCCAACTCTGGAATTCCTTCCCCATCATCCCTCTAGTGTCCATCCTCTGCTAACCTCTGTACTTCTCAAAGCAGCCCATTCCTTGATGAGACTGCTCGGAAGCATTGGGACATTTACTCTCTTTGAACAGAAATATGTCTCTGGTGGCCCATCACTGAGACCTACCCTCTGAATTTGGTCCTTTGGCAGACGCCAGATCTTTAGAGAAAACTCTTAGGGCTCCTCTGGGTCTTCTCTTTCCCAAACAAGACTGGAAGAACCTCAGCAAAACCCAAGAAGTGTGCTTCCTAGAGGCCGTGCCTTCGGAGGACAGTGCCAAATGAGGCCATCTGCAGGTGCATTGGGGCACATCTAGTCGAAGGTTTAAATGACATCATTTTAACAACAACTCTCAGAACACTGGGATAGTCCCATTAGCACTGAAAAAATTACCAAGTTTCATTAAAAGCAAAAATCAAACTTAGGAATATACAAATTTGCCAACCGTAGTTTAAAAATCCCTTTCTTGCTAACGGATTACATCTGCTGGGTTGGAGGCTTGTCAGAGGAGGGGGCTTGTGCAGACGGGCAGTGGTCTGACCTGTGGCTCAGGCGGCGATTTATGTGAAGACCCCTGCAGAGCTACCCAGAGGCCAGGCAGGATTGGTGAGGGACATGCATCTTCTGGGGAGAAACTAGTGGGAAAGCAACACGGCAGGAGCCGTGGGAGTGGGAGGGGGTGTCGTGGAGGCCCTGCTGCTGGCTGCCGGCTACCCGCTCTTCTGCATGGTGGGCCCCACTTGGGGAGGGAGTCATCCTTGGCCCCGTGTTATACATGAAGGACTGAGGACAGCTGGCCAGGGCCTCCGGAACTGGCAGAAAATGTCCCTGTCCCCTGCCCCCACCCCAACCTCCCGGTGACAAAGGCATCCTTTCAATTTAACCAAGAAGGGGTAATCCCTGCCCCCACCCACTCCTCAGGGACTCGAGAGGAGGCTCTTTGAAGAAAGGTACCAAGTATGGTGACATCATCCTTCTTACTGAGAGTCATAATAATCGTCTTAGCAGCCACTGATTTTCCTGGGGCCCCACTGTCTCTCAGAAGGAGTCCCTCAACCTGGCCCTGGCCTAGTAGAGCCTGCCACCCCTTGTGCCAACCTGTGCCCTCTGCTGGTGAAAATGAATCCGATTGTCCAGGAGCGTCTCTGGGTGGTGGTGAAACGTCACAGGAGGAAGCCGATTTAACACTCAGCTCCATTGTCCTGAGTGCCCACTTTCTTTACTTGTCTCTATCCTCAAATGCCACCCCCAGCCCACGTTGGAGAAAGAGGGAGCAGCGGCACAGAGCCTGATGATCCCGCACCTGCCCCAGCGGAGCACCCGCCCGCAGCCCCAGTGAAGCAAGGGCAGGGGGCTGCCAAGGCTGGGGCCCCAACACGGGCAAGTCAGCACTGCAGGGGGGTGGGCAGGAGCTGTAAGCACCTAATGGTCTGGAGCCCTGGTGCCCAAGCTTGAACGTAAATCACAGCAGATTGGGCTGCTTGAGAAAAATACATATTTCAGGGCCCCTTGCCCTTGTCTTTGTTGATGAACTTCCTCTCTTCCCCTGGATTTTGCTCGGTTGTGGCCTCTGGGTCACATCATCTCAGTTCCCCCAGAAAGAGCTGTTCTGTTCATCTTGCCCCCAGGTGGTCATCTCTGTGGCCGCATGCCTAGCAGTTTATGCTTTTTAGAGGAGAATTTTGGAATGGTCACCATGTGCCAAGGTCTATGCAAAGAGCTTTATCTATATTACCTCACTTAATCCTTGCAACCGTTTCTATTGCCATTTACCAACAAGGAGACTGAAGCTTACAGAGTCTAAAGTAACCCAACGTCATATAGAAAATACAGGGTGGGGGTTCAAACCCAGGTCTGTGGGATTTCCGGACCTACACATCTAACCACTACCCCATTCAGCAAGGATCACTGGAGGGCAGCAAATGTTTGGGGAATGAATAAATGGTACAAACATGTGAGTGAGTGCAGGAGGGAGGGGTGGAGGGAGGGAGGGAGGAAGGGCTATACGTGTATGACCTGAGTGACCAGCCACATGTTAGCCTAGATCCACTGGTGATTGTAGGGACATATTAAGGACAGAGACTAGCATCCTCTGGTTTTAGGACAGAGTGCAAAGGCCCTGAGTTTGCCCTGAGTTTGCGAGCCTGTGGAGGTGAGAGGGAAGTAAACCTTGAAGGTGGTGCTGCTTAGAACACAGGCTCTAGCCTCGGCTCTGGAGAATGACCTTCTGGAGAGCAGGGCCTATTTTGTGTTCTCACTTTCCTTCCTTCCTTCCTTCCTTCCGTCCTTCCTTTCTTCTGTCCTTCCTTCCTTCCTTTCTTCTGTCCTTCCTTCCTTCCTTTCCTTTCTTCCTTCCTTCCTTTCCTTCCTTCCTTCCGTCCTTTCCTTCCTTCCTTCCGTCCTTCCTTCCTTCCCTTCCTTCCTTCCTTTCCTTCCTTCCTTCCTTCCTTCCTTCCTTCCTTCCGTCCTTCCTTCTGTCCTTCCTTCCTTTCTTGAGTGAGCTTTAGGCCCGAGATCAAGAGGCGGTTGCTCTATGGAGCCAGACAGGTGCCCCCGTGTTCTCACTTTCTAAACCGCACTCTTGGAAGAAGGTGGATGTTTAGTGGATTCATTAGATCATTGTTTTCACTCATTGGTTCATTCACAGGAGGCCAGTCCTTGCTTCCATGGCCGTTCATGCACAGGGCTCCCCAGTGGCTGCGCTCCGAGGCTCCCCTGCAGAGAGAAGCCCCTGGACCCTGGTGTGGAGGGCACCTCCCTCCTCCAGGCCTCATTCAGTCTGTGAAAAATCCCACAGTGGACTTGGTTCTCGAAGTGCCTCCTGCGCTGGCTTCTCCACCCTAAGATCCAGCCAGGCTGGGGCTTGTCCACCGGGCTCTTGGGGACACCACTGCCGGCCTTCTTGATCGGGCTGGGCCGTCAGAACCCTGTCCCTGGGCCTGTGCCTCCTGCCTCGGGCAGGTGACTCCCTGCACAGCTGGGAGAGTGAGCTGCTGCTTCTGCCCAGACAGCAGGCACTGGAAATTATTCAGGAATAACAAACAGGCCAGAAACATTTGCATAAGGAATCACGCAGAACAATACATGTTATTTAAACCATCTCTGGTTGGCAACAGAAGTAAAAAGCAGCTGAGATGAATCTGCAATGCAAATCAGCCTTATTTGGAGCAGAGGCTCAGCGTGTTTGGGGGTGGGGGTTGCTGCCAAAGACGGGGAGAAAGAAAGCACCATTGTCTCCCCTGCCCCCCCAACTCCTCCTTCTCCGCCCGCCTACATTTTCCCATTTCTCTCCTTCCCTCTCTTCTTCAGAGATTAATGGAAACAATTTGTCTTCTAATGTGACTACAGCTTATGAATTCTTTGTCTCACTCTAATCCTTTAAATTATCCACATAATAAAATATGTGTCCAGTGATTTCAGGTCATAATTCCATCTTCCAGGGAAGGTGGGAGGGGTAGGTGAGCTGAAGCAGTCCCTTCTCAGGCTTAGTTCCTCCTCTCCATTTGTCTATACTTGTCATCCTTTTTTTGTTTTGTGGTGTTTGCTTAATTATCTACACTTGCTTCCTCTTAACGGGCTGGGGTTGGGGCACAGGTGTGAGCATGAAGGGGCTTTGCAGGACGAGGGGGCCGCTCGGCCTCCTCAGCAGCAGCCCAAGACTCCTGCTTCCCCAGGGCAGCCAGTTCCGGAGAGCCAGGCTTTGACTACCTAAGGTCCAAAGGGTCTTTAAAACCCCGGTCTCCCTGGTCTGTGGGTCTCATGCAGGTGACAATTCAACATTGAGCAGTCTGGGTGTTGCCCCCCATCTGCAGGACATCACAGTACAATTCCCTGCTAAATACACAGGCCAGTCCTTCCCCAGAGAATCTGGCAAGCTCACCATCAGTCCCTGGGGGCCCCAGGGTTGGCTGCCTTCAAAGCCATTTAAGAGGTGTCTTACCCGCTGTGCACCTGAGAGCCGGCCCTGGAACTGGGGCCCACGTGCTAGGCGCCCTCCTCGAAGCCCCACGGTGTTCCATGTGGCAGTCATGGCATGTGATTCTGCATTGCATGGCCTGCACTCCAGTGCCGAGCCGAGGGTGGGCTGGAGGGTGGGCCTATGTGGAAGCAAAGTCTAGTTGTAATTTGCATGAAAGCATCATAAGGACAGGCTTGGCTCTGTCCTCATCACCATTCGGGTTTGCACTGGCATTGGGTCCTGGCCCCACAGTGGCCTTGCCCTTGCTCCAATGACTCAGGGCACCCCGTGGAGGTCTCTCCTTCCAAGTCTGCCCTTGGGCCTCGCGGGGAGGGTGCACGCCCGGTCCACAGAGCAGGCGGTGCCAGGGATGAACACAGGCCCCGGTGTGCCGAGCATCTCCCCTAGTCTCCTTGGGTGATGCCTCCATTTCAACCAACACCCCTGTCTACATGGCGCCGGACCATCACCAGAAACCCCTCTGTGTCACAGGACAGGTGATCGCCCAGCGAGGTGCTCTGCAAAGTCTATGCAACGAGAAGCCCTCCCCGCCCCCGTGCAGGGTTGGGGCAGAGCAGCCTAGAGAAGGGAGGGACATGGAGCTCTCAGGGGCAGGATCAGAGAAATGGGCTGCCACAGACCACAGGACGGCGATGGATCTGCAGACGGAGTGGGGAGGGGACCCTTGAGAGCTGAGTGGGTCCTGGCCCAGGTGGAAGGGGAGGCCAGGACTAACTAGTCAGGCCCTTACTCTCTTAGCCACAGAAACCAGAAAACAGAGAGGCTTTATGTAACTCATTTGGAGGCAAAACCTGCCCTGAACTGAGGCTATTTATAGTCTTTTATTTATCCCCACTTGGCGTGAATATTCATGGATCTCCCTGCAGTGGTATTAATGTGCCTGATTGCTGGGAGTTGGCCCAGACCTGGCTGGGATGTTTTATACACCAGAGGGAATAAACATCCTGTCCCCTCCCTAACATCAGAAACCTTCCAGATTCTGGCACACAGCAGGCCCCAGAGGTTGAGGGTAAAGGGCTGGGGACTAAGATGCATTGGAAAGCTGGTTTTGTGTCTGAGCAGGTGGCGGTGGGCACAGAAGGGCAAGGGCAGGTGGACCAGGCGGTTTGAAGGAGGCCTGAGAGGATCAGGCAGTGAGAGGGAGGATGGAGGGGATGAGAGTGGGGTGTGAAGGATGCAGAGGGGGCTCAGATGAATGGCTGGAGTGTAGGGGCCCTTCAGTTTTCCAATAGTGATGATGAGTTTTAAGTCAGACACTTTCTATTAGAGCCTGTCTTGGGAAGGGGGTGCCCGAATGCACTGTCTCCCTTGGGAAAACAGGCTCAGGTCAGGCATCAGGGAGAGTTGCTGGGGCCCAATTACGGAACCACGAATGGCTCAGGGTGGTAGGGTTTGTGTCTGGGGCATCCAGTGCTGTAGGCTCTTTGGCCTCTGGTCTCCGGTGTGATGGGGCTGCAGCCTGTGTGGAACCTGGAGGAAAACAGACAAGCAGGTCAGGACAACAAACCCTCAGGCTCTGCTCAGGGATTCTCTGCATAGACATCTGGGTAGGGCCAGGATCTGGGGCTCGGGGGATCCCACTTTGGGAAACAGAGCTCAGGCGATGCCCTTTTCCAGAAGCAAAAATTAATCCTTCCCAAGAGCCCCATCTGCCTCCCTCTCCTACCCCCTCACTTGCTGTCCCAGGAAATAACCCTGCTAGAGTGGACTGTGACACGGAGAATCTGAAATGGCAGGAAGCCCTATCATGTGGTTGTGCTACCCCAAGCCTGGTACCCTCACAGGCGACAGGAACGCCCCAGAGGGCTGTTTTCTTCTCTGCCTCTCCTCAGGGACAGACAGCACCTTGCTGTGTGATGTAAAAGCTTTTTTTTCTCCCAAAGAACATCAGAGTTGGGCTGACCTTAGAGAATATTCAGTCCACTCGCCCCACTTTACAGAGGAGGAAACTGAGGCAAAGGTAGGGAAAGTGGAACCTGACTTCCAAGTCCCTTCTCCCTCCTGAATCCTTTCCCATTGCTCCTCACCAACCCATCCCCCAGCGCCTCCCTTCCCCATTCCAGGCTAAAAAAAATTCTCCTTCCTAAGGACTCACACGTTTTAGATATTTGGAGACTGTTGTCACGTCACTCTGTGCTTGTTGCTTAGCCCAACAATCCAGCAATGTATATTTATTTATTTATTTATTTTTTTAAAAGATTTTATTTATTTATTTGAGAGAGAGAGTGAGAGAGAGAAAGAGCACAGGAGGGGGGAGCGGGAGAGGGAGAAGCAGACCCCCCGCCGAGCAGGGAGCCCGATGCGGGGCTCGACCCCGGGACTCCAGGACCATGACCTGAGCCGAAGGCAGTCGCCCAACCGACTGAGCCACCCAGGCGCCCCCAGCAATGTATGTTTAAATACTTTTTTTCCCTTTGGGTCTGGTGCAGTCTTCCCTGCATGCCTTCTTCCCTCCTCTCATCCCGTGGACATCCAGCTGGTTCCAGTGCCCCCTGCTCTGCTCTTGGGGCCTGGGAGGATGCATGGGCCTTTGGAGAGGTGCAGGGAGAGGACCCTGGGGAGGTGGGCACAGGAAGGAGCCTCTTGCCCTCTCTGAGAAGAACTGGAGCCTACCACCTCCACATGCTCTGTCTGCATGCCGAGCATGGGCAACCCAGGGTCCCCCAGAGGCCGCTCATGGCAGCGAGGAAGCTGGAGGAGTGTGGACTCTGGATCCAGACTAAAGGCCATGGAGTCAGCTCTTGTGTGGTCCTCAATGTCTGAGCCTCTGGTTCCTCATCTTAAAGTACAATAACAATCGTCACCCTAGGGCAAGGTCAGGACCAGGACCTCTGGGGTTACCCTGACCTTGTTTATTGATGGCAGGACAGGGCTGACAAGCCAGTTTAGGGGGACAATGGGAGAAATTATTTGAAATTGGATTTTCCATGAAAAGTCCAAGAATGCCTACTTTGGTTGTTCTTCCCATTGGTGGTATTTGGTATTTAATTGTAATCATTAACTAATAAAATTAATTGCCATTTATTCAACATGTTTTAGTTTATTTTAGTAAATGTACTATATTTTCACTTAATTCCCATAAGAATTAAGTCAAGTATTTACTATTATTATTAAGGGTCCCATTTTACAGATGAGAAAGCTGAGCTCAGAGAGGCCAAGTGACTTTACCAAGGTAATCTAGTGGACGGAATCAAGACCAAATTACCAAGTCTTGTCTTCTAGACGAGTTAAGGCTTATTCCATATTGCAACATTCTAAAACTAGGAAGGCAAATTACTTTCTTGCCTACAAACCATTCCCGTGCCACAACTTTAGGCCTTTCAGAATGGGAACTAGAGTGGATACATAAATTATAGCATATTCATAATGACTACTACATATTAGTACAAGTAAATAAACTAGAGCTACATATATCAACATGAATACGATTGAAGGAACATGTGCTGAGAGAGAAGTGAGTTGCGGAAGAATATACACAGTGTGATACCATTATATGTTTCAAAGAAGTGTCATATTTAAAAAATAATAGCATGTGCTTACCATAAAACTTAGCAATTGCAATCTCAGCCATTCACATCAGAAGAATGAGAACTTATGTTCACAGAAGAGCTTCTATACAAATGTTCATAGCAGCTTTATTTGTAAGAGCACCAAACTGGAAATACCCCCAAATATTCTCCAATGGATGAATGGTTAAACACACTGTGATACATCCATACAGTGGAATACTACTCAGCAACAACAAAGGACAGACTACTGATAGATGCAACACTAAATGGATTTCAAAGGCATTCTGTTTACTGGGAAAAAAAAAAAACCCAATCTTAAATGATTACACAATAGGATTCCATTTATATAACTTGCTATGGCAAAATAATAGAAATGAAGAACAGATTAATGGTTGTCAGGGGCCTGGGGAGGGAGAGAGATGAAGGTAGCTTTGTCTGCGTCTCACTGTGGTGGTGGTCACACGGATCTTCACATGAGGAAAACTCGCATAGAGCTAAGTAGAGCAAAATACCCCCCCCACACATGCACACATGCATGCACAAACACACACAAGTGTGCATAAAACTGGTGGGATCTGGACAAGGTTAGTGGTTGCATCAATGTCAGTTTTCTGGTTGTGATATTGCACTATAGTTTTGCAAGATGTTAGCACCAGAGGAAACTGGGTGAAGGGTGTGTGGGCTGTATGGGTTCTCTCTATTATTTCTTACCTCTGCATGTGAAGTGACAAGTATCTCAAGATAAAAAGGTGACAAAATAGTGTGAAGTATAAAGACACAGGAGGACAGTAAAGACCCAATTTCAGATGGTGGTAACATCTGGGGTAGAGAACAGAAAATGGTATTGGCGTACCGTGTGGCTTTCCACACATTCAATACTTCCCTTTTAAGTTAGGTGGTGGATACATAGTTGCTTATGATATTATTTGGCCTTTCTTTTGGTAAGTCTGAATTATTCCATAATTAAAATAATGATACAGAAAAGCCCACCCTCTCTCTTTTAAGAACAAGAACTGGAGTGGAGTATAAAGAATTGAAATCTGGCTGTGAGCCTGCTTCTGTCTCGTGTCTTGTGCAAAGCCTTTTTGAGTGAAGGGCTGCCACCTTTTGCTATTTGGCGGATGATATTTGAAGGAACCCAGGAACTCTGTACCATTAACATGGTGCATCTGCTCATCCCGGCCCCGCCAACCTGCGGACATCATTTCAGCAACCAGAGAAAGCGTGTACAAACAGGTGATGTAATTTTAAGCAGCAAAAGTCAGGGTGCATTGTCTGGCCAGCTTCTCCGAGGGCTCCCCAGTTGAAGCGGGGACAAGGGAGCGGGCAGAGGAGGGTTAAGAGGGAGGGAGGGGCTGGAGGGCAAGGAACTTGCTCAGCTGGGGATTGTTGGCAATCAGTGAGAACCAGCTGAGCAAAGCCTGGCAAAGCAATGGAGTGTTTCCGGGAGCCCTGGGATTAGAGCGTCAAGGTTTTGTTTGGAAATTGCAAGGATTTGGTGTCTGTCAAGTGTCATTAGTGCATTGGGGACTGGGCCGGCCTTGAGAGCCGGGCTCTGGCCTTGCCTCGCAGGCTCATCGCATAAATGACTCGGGGTTGGGACTCAACATCACTGAAGCTGAAATAACAGCAGCAGCCCCGCGGTTTCTTTCTCCAGCTTGTGCTGAGGCTAAAACACCCCAGGGACCCCCAATATCCTTTTTCCACCTGGTGGCCACTGTAGCCCAACCAGGCTCCCAAGCACCCAGGCAGCACTATCAGGCAGCACACCGTGCCCCCCCAAACCAGCCACTGGCCCTAAAAAATGACAAGAGACTAAAGATTCAGGTAAACCTTGAGAGAGGGAGCGAAGAAAGCAGACTGCCCTCAGTATTTTTGCACACTGCCTTCCTGGCTGGCTACCCCACTTAGGCTCTCCACCAGTGGGGTGATTTAGAGCTGGGGAAGAGCAAATGAAGGGATAGGAAGTTCAGCTGAGAGTCAAAGGCAGAAGGGATGTCCTGGAGTGGTTTGTGCTCAGGATGGTGGTGCAGGATGTACCCTGCCCAAATCCAGGAAGGGCCATGGACATGATAATCTATGGGACTGGTGTCTCCTGGAATGGGGCAGGGCACAACCTGCATGACTGTATGTGAGTGGATCCGGGACAAGTCTGCACACAGTAATACATCGTTAACATCTTAAGCTCTATCCCGCATCAGGCACTGTGTGAAGTGTTTTCTGTATGTGATTTGATTTTCGCAGTAATTTGGCAAGTGGGGATTTTGCCCACTGTTACAGATGTACCAAGGAAGATGCCAAGTACTCGCTTGCCATGTAAAGGTGCTCTGTTTCTCATTGACTTCAAGTGCAAGTTTTAAAAGTATGTGTCCAGCTTGTTTAGGCGCTATCTATGTAGGTGTCCATGTGCACGCATGTATGAGAAAGTAAGATGAGTCTGAATCTTGGGCATCGGTTATGAGAAGCCTGAGTTCTCATTCGTTCCAGGCCTATGATCCCAGCGGTGTACATTTCTCTGGACCAGAGTCTCTTGCCTCCTTTATCCTGCCCCCAAAGTGCTGTGAAGCTGGGCAAGGTCATGTCTGATGACGATAGCAGAGTGGAATCAGGGTGGGAATCCCACAGGAGATGGCCTCATCTTGGTGGTTTTCCTGCATGCTCATCCACACCCAGGAGAGAGAAATCTCTCAGCTGCCTGGCTTTGGCCTTTCTCTGGCAGAGGCTCCGGGAGCTAACCAGTGGGGGCCTTGGGGTGCTGTGCATGCTGGCTCCAGCTCCCTGGTCACCTGCACCATCAGGGCTGGTTCGGGGGCTTTCCTCAGAGACTGCCGGCCTGCTGAGGGCGGCATGATGACTCTCCGCATGATGACTCTCCGCCACCATAGACCAGGCAACGGAGGCTTAACTGAGGTTAAGCAACTTGCCTGAGAATATCTCACCAGCGCATGGCAGAGACTGGACAACATCTGAGCCTGAATGCTTTATGACATGTTGCCTCTCTCCAAAGCTTTGCTGGTGGCTCTCATTACTGAAAAGAAAGATGGAGGAGCCAGACCTTCACTGTGTGTGGTAGCGCCTGGTCCCTGGAGCCCCCGTCTTAGGATATGAGAACACTTCCTCCTTGGAGTCATCACCTGTTTCCACCTGCCCTCCCCACCTGTGTTCCCATTTGGACTACTTAAGGGAGGAGCCCTGTGCCGGAGGAGGTTGCTGACACCTGTTAGGCAGCTAATCTGCACCAAGCACAACGTGAAGGGTTTTACGAATGTGATTTAATCCTCACAGCAATCCTGCAGGTTGAGATTTTGCTCACCGTAGAGATGCAGCAGGAAGAGGCCAAGTGTTTGCCTCCCACTTGAAGAGCCCATCAAGACTTGCTGACTCAGCCTGTCTGACCGCCTGGAAGATGGTGGGAGACAGAGAGGGGGTGCTTCTACCACCTGTCGCCTGCAACTCAAAACTCCACCACCTACCAGCAGCCCTGCCTTGATTGTCCTGGAGTGTCATGAAAGCCTGTGAGAAACCTTTGGGAATGGCCCTTAATCCAGAGGATCTCTGCATTAGTTCAAGGCTCCCGGCACTGGGGGGACCAAGGAGAAAGAAGAGCTCCCTTCTGCAGAGCAGGTCCCTGGGCTGACACCTTATTCTCATGGTCCTCTTCTGGGTGGAGGTACCCCACGTGCTGACCTCCCCTGCACAGATCCACGACAGATCTCCCGAAAAAAACCCATTCTTTCTCTCTCCCACTGGAAGGGAAGGGACAGGAAAGTCATAGATGGGCATAAGTTGGAATCCCAGCTCTATCATTTATTGACTACTGACCCTGAATGCCTCTGACCCCCCCACTTTCCACTCTACAGGATCTACAGGGGAGCGTGACTGTGAACACCTGCATACCCTCCAAGCTTACAAAGCGCTTATTCGCATGTATTACTTCCTGTTGTTCTTTAATGACTCTCTGGGGTTTTATAGCCCAGACTACCTGCCCAGCATCTCCTCTCATCTGCTTCCTTTCTAACGGATGCCTCCTTTTACTCTAGGTGGCGACATGCAAGACTAGAAGACATTTCCCAGCCTCCCTTCCCTGACGGCCGGGGATGGCTGATAAGATGTAAGCAAAAATTTTTGGGGGGTAGGGTGGGAAGGAGACCCAGGAAAATCCTTGAAAGGGGCTGACTCAGCTGGGAGTATGCCCTTTTGCCCATCCCTTCTTCTTTCTAATTTCTACCTAGGATCCAGACACCACGGTTGGCATTCTGACAGCCAACTTGGACCATGGGGTGAACTTGAAGTTGGAAGCCTACATGCCTGGGATGGTGAAATCATAAGATAGAGCCTGGAGCCTCCCATGGCTATGGAACTGTCATGGCATCTTGGAATGACCTACACATGACAGGATAATAAACCTCTATGTTGTTTAAGTCCAAATCTGCCTTATATGGTACATATGATTATCCTGTCTTTCAAAGGGGAAACTGCAGCGAAGCGAGATTAAGCAACTTGCCCAAAGCCACCCCTTTAGGTCAAAGGGGGCTACAGTCACACTCCTGAAAGAGAGAGCACTGCCTTCCCATATTCCCAAAATGTTCTTCAGTTTGCAAAGATCTGCAAACACCAAGAATCAGATGCTGTTCTTTTGCTGGAAGATGAAAGCATCTTGCTGCCTTCTAGAGCTGCCATTTCCCGAGGGCTCTTTTTATCTCTCTGGCTTTCTTTTTTATTTCTCTATCCTCTTTATCCTTGGCTCACTGCTGTTCCATACTTCCCTAAACCATTTTACCTACCAGTGGGAGGATACTGTTTGGCAGCCCCAAGCCCCGAAGCACAAAGCGAGTGAAGCCAGGACAGGGGCAGCCCCTGCTTCCGCACGTCCCCGAGAGGAGACTGAGCCATTCCATCCCTGGAGCTCTCGGAGTTCACAGCCTCGCTCCCCCGCATGTCCGGCACAGAGAACACATCTTCTAGCCCTCCATCAACCTCTTTCCCCACTGAATGGAGAAGGAGTGGACAGGGGTGCATGAACTTCTGGGAGGTCTCTGAGAAGCTGGCTGGGAGATGAGGTGGCCTGTCCCAGGAAGGGGAGCTGGGCTCAGTCAGGCCCCTGGTGTGCTGTGGCAGACAGAGGAGCAGACATTCCATGTCCTGGAGAGATGCACAATTTAAGAAGGAAACGCCAATTCCACAATGCCCCTCAAAGGGAAACCTTGACATGGACATTTGGCTTTTGCCATCTGCTGATCCATCTGCTGGCTCCAGAAACCCTGAATGATGGTCTTTAGTTTGGCAGGATGGATTCATGAGTGCTAAGTCGGACCGGGCAGAGGCTTGGAGTGCAGCTGGCCGTGGGCACCATGTGAATGAGCAGCTCCCATTTCTGGGGCTGGTGGGGGTTTTACTTGCCATGGGAGCAGACAGGGAGTGGCGGAGATGTCCTCAATAATTGGGGACTAAGAAGATACTAAAGAGTTTTGTTTGTTTGTGCACAACGTATTCTCAAGGGAGAAAAGAGATGCATATTAAGTTTTTCACTCTTTACTCAACCCCACAGCAGTAGAGCCTGGGAAAATGCTTCTCTCTCCCACTGACCAACCAGATGAATGAAGCAAATAATAGTGAGAGCCAGCATGCCCACACCAGCCACTGTGCTGGGTGCTGCTGTGTTTCACATGTATTAACTCATTTGATTTTTATGATAACTCTCTGTAGTAGGTGCTATGATTATATCCATTTTACAAAAAAAGAACACGGAGACACAGAGCAGTTTAGTGACCTGCCCAAGGTCCCCGAGCTGGAGAGTGGTGGAGACTAAGAGGAATTCCTTGCAGCTACGTCTTCTCAACAGATGCTGAGCATTGGGATTTCTGGGAAAGCAGGAGACAGAGCCCCTTTGGTTCTGTCCCCGGCTCTGCCACTCACTAGGCTGGTTTTACCCACTATGTCCCAGGTAAGATAATTAGGACATTAACATCTGTTTCATATGAGGAATGTACGGAAAATTCCTGGCCCCACTTATTCCATGATAATTGATTATTTTGAATATGGTCTCTCTCTTTTTCCCCAAATATGTGTTCATTGCTCCTTTAATGTATTCACTGGAATCTCACCACCCACCTCCAGGTCAGATCAGAACAAGGTCAGGTGCAGTTATGCTCACTTTATAAATGAGGAAAATGAAGCCTAGCAATGTTTCCTGAACTCCTTCCAGAACATTTACTATCTGTCTTTCTTGCCTTTTAAATATTAAATCTTCTAAACGATTCACACAGTACAGAAGAATATACAGTGGCTATCCCATGTTCTTTCTTGGCATTCCCCACTATTAGTGTTTTAGTATGTGTCCTTCTAGTCTCTGTTCCAAGCACAGAGCATACTCACGGGTGATTTTGAAGCAGCATGCGTGTGCTCATGCGGTATTCATTGCTGGCCTGCCGTGCTTCACAATATGTCCCGCTCTAGAGGTCTGCTCCTTTTTTTTTTTTTTTTCAAGTTTCAGATATTTATTATTCAGCGTAAACCCCAACACAATACACCAACATGATTTCGTGCATTTAGAGGGGAAATATTTCCTGGATAAGTGGAAAATTGTGCAGATGGCTTCTGGAAAACCTTCATTCTAAGCAGCTTTATAGTGAAACATTTCATTTCGAAGTCTGGACCTTCTTTCTTCAGTTTGCTGAAATCTACATTCACTGAGTAGAACTTGTATTGATCATTGGGACCCAGTTTGTTCCAGGGTTCTGGGTTATTCCTCCTATCCCAACTGACATCTGGATTGAACAATGCCAGGAGCAAGACATAGAGAGCTGCTCCAGTACCTCCCGCCCCAATAAATACGAAGAGGGGGATCAAGCTCGGATGCTTCTTGGCCTGACCGATGATGTGGCGTAACATGGTTGCGGCAGAGGCCTCCTGTCCAGGAGAAGAGAAAACCAATTGTGGAAGGCCCGGCACTAAGTAATCGGTCTGTTCCTTTTTTAAAGTGGCTCCATGACATTCCCTAGTATAAGTGTATCATTATTTGTTTATCCGCCGCTCTCCAGCTGTTGGACATTTAGGTTAGTCCCAGTTTTTGATGACTATAGTAAGTGTTGCAATGATCACTCTTATGTGTCTGTTTTAGTACACATGTTCAGTGGTTTTTGTAGATTTCTAGAAGTGTAATTATGTGTCTAATAGTACAGTTATTCTAACACTTTCAGTAGTACCAAATTGCAATCCAAACAAGTTTTGCCAAACGACATAACCACTGAGGCGCCTGGGTGGTGCAGTCGGTTGAGCGTCCGACTCTTGGCTTCGGCTCAGGTCCTGATCTCAGGGTTGTGAGACTGAGGTCTGTGTGGGGCTCTGCGCTCATTGTGGAGTCTGCCTGGGATTCTTTCCCTCTCCCTCTGCCCCTCCCTGCTGTGCTCTCTCTTGCTCTCAAATAAATAAATAAATCTTTTTAAAAAATGACATGTCCACTGACAGGGTCCAGGAGTAGCCCTTCTCTCCTCTCTTGCCAAGACTGGGTATGTTCCATTTGCTAAATATTTATTTCTCTGGTGGGTTAAGAACGAACACCCTATTGTTGTTTTCTATTGAATTTCCCTGATTACAGGATGAGCATCTTTTAAAAATATTTATTAGCCATTTGTATTTCTTCTTTTACAAAATCTCATTCATATCCTTTCCCTCTCCTTCCATTGGGTTTTGTCTTTTCTCTATTGATGTATGGTAACTTTCCATAGAATAGATATTGATTTTTTTCCCCATTGAATATATCGCAAGCATTTCCCCTCTGGTCCTCCTCTCTTGCTTTTTAACTTTGTGAGATGATGTCTTTTGATATATAGATGTTTTAAACTTCTAAGTATCACCTTTGTAAATTTTTCAAATCATCAATTGTTCCAAACTTACAGACAAATATAAAGAATATATAATTTATATACTCACCACCAGCATTATAAAATCTTAACATTTTGCCACGCTGAAATATTTCCACCAAATTGTAATTTTTACTTGCAGTTTTAGTTTTACCTTTTTAAAAACAAAAAATAATATTTATTTTTTACGGTATATTGCAATGGCACGTCCTGGCATGTTATAAATTGCAGTGGTCCCCATTGCTCCTTGTGATCCAAATCTTCCCTCTGGGTTTACTTTATTTCTAAATGAAGTACATCCTTGATAATGCTTTTAGTGAGAGGCTGTAAAATTCTTTTGATATTCTTTATGGCTTGAAATGTCTTTCTTTTGCTTACACTCTTTTTTTTTTTTTAAAGATTTTATTTATTTATTTGAGAGTGAGAATGAGAGAGAGAGAGAGCATGAGAGGGGGAGGGTCAGAGGGAGAAGCAGACTCCCTGCCGAGCAGGGAGCCCGATGCGGGACTCGATCCCGGGACTCCAGAATCATGACCTGAGCCGAAGGCAGTCGCTTAACCAACTGAGCCACCCAGGCGTCCCTGCTTACACTCTTAAATAATAGCTGTGGCAGTGACGGCTAGCTGGCCATCCCACATTCTTGTCCTCCTCCTTCCTTAGAACCGCAATTGGAACACTAATTTTATTTGGGGCAGCTGTGTGCTCAGCAGAAAGACTACATTTTCCAGACTCTCATAGTCATGAGTGGCCAATGAGATATAAGCAGGAAACACTGAGTGGGGGAAATCTTCCTAAAGGGGGCCAATTTAGCTTAGAGGGACACACTTTTACTTTGTCCTTTGGTGGGACATGGGAGCCTCCATGGGACAATGAAGAGAGAAGCCACAAGCTAAGGAAAGCAGAGCAGAAACAAGGGGAGTGGGACTCCAGGTTTTGTGATGGCCTCTCCCCTTCCACGCTCTTTTGATTTGAGACAATGAACTCTTTTTTTTTTTAAGATTTTATTTATTTATTTATTTGAGAGAGAGAGAACAAGGGGAGGAGCAGAGGGAGAGGGACAAGCAACCTCCCCGCTGAGCGCGGAGCCTGACACCAGGCTCCATCTCATGATGCTGAGATCATGACCTGAGCCGAAATCAAGAGGCCTACGCTTAACCAGCTGAACCACCCTGCCGCCCCTGACAATGCACTCGTTATTTGATTTGTTTAAGTCTCTGTTCTTAGGTCTCTGATGTTAACAGCAAAATTCAGTCCCAGGTTTATATTTATTTTCCTTTTGACTTTTGAGGGTGATATTTTACTGTCCTTGGCATCTGCTTTTGTGGATGACAGGTCTGCTATTAGGCTAGTCATTCTATCTTCTTTTCTGATAATTTTAAAGATTTCCCCTTGGTCCTTGTTATTCTTTAATGTGTCTGGGACTGGGTTTGCTTTTATTTATCTTACTAGATGCCTTGAATGCATTTTCCACTTAATGACTCATGTCCTCATCCAAATTTGAAAAGAGTTCAGCAATTATCTCTTCAAATACTGATTCTCTGCCATTCTTTTCATTTTCTCTTTTTCTGGAATTAGATGAATGTAAAAGCCTCTCTCTTAATTGTTACTTCTTGTCTCTTAACTGCAGTACATAAATTGTGTATGTCTGTGTTTCTGAGTGAATTCCTTGGTTCCATCTTTCAGATTATAAAAACTTTCTTTAACAGTGTCCTGTCTGAGTTTTTACCAATGATTGAGCTTGTAAAATTTCAGTGACATTTTTCTTTAATTTCGCAGATTTCGGGATACCTGGGTGACTCAGTTGGTTGAGCGTCTGCCTTCAGCTCAGGTTGTGATCCCAGAGTCCTGGGATTGAGTCCCGCATCGGGCTCCTTGTTTGGTGGGGAGCCTGCTTCTCCCTCTGCTTATGCTCTCTTTCTCTGAAAAATAAACATATAAAATCTTAAAAAAAAATTTCTCAGAATTCTAGTGGATTCTTTTTCTTATTTTACTATCTTTATTTTTTTGCTGCTTAGTTTAATCATTTCTTATTCTTTTCACTTTGGAAGTTATGGTTTCACTTTTCTCTAAGGAGATACTAAAGATACAATACTGAAAAATCTTTGTCCAACTGTTGTGTAGAATTAACCTTATCTAAAAAGTTCTCATCACAAATAAAAAAATCTATAACTGTGTAGTGATGGCTGTTGACTTACTGTGGCGATCATTTCACAATGTATACATATAGCGAATCATTATACTATACATCTGAAACTAATATAATGTTATATGTCAATTACAACTCAATTTTTAAAAATGTTCTACAAAAAAAAAAGAAAAGCCATAGCTAATTATTAAAATACTATTGGAAAAATGCAAATAGAAGGATGGTTGCTAAATATATACATCCACTTCTGCTTAAAACCATTTAACAACTGGGTGCCTGGGTGGTTCATGGTTAAGCATCTGCCTTCAGCTCTGGTCGTGATCCCAGGGTCCTGGTATCCAGCCCCGCATTGGGCTCCCTGCTCGGGGGGAGCCTACTTCTCCTGCTCCCTCTGCCATTCCCTCAGCTTGTGCTCTCTGGCTCTCTCTCTCAGTCAAATAAAAAAAAAAGATCTTTAAAAAAATAAAAGAAAACATTTACAGCTCTTTACTGCACATAGAATAAAATGATAAACCTAAGCAAGGCTTGCATGAACTGGTTGGCCACTGGCAACTGCACAACCTCACATCTCACTGATACCCTCTTCACTCCAGCCAGTCTGGTCCATATTTAGGTCCTTAAACACAACAAGACCTTTCCTACCACAGGACCTTTGAACATACTGCTCTCTTTCTGTGTTTCTCTTTGCTCAGTGCTTGACAAGACTGACTTTTTTTCTTTCTGTCCTTCATATCTTAAGTTAAAAGGCACCAAAAAGAGAGCAGTGGTTATCTATCTCTACATGGTACAACTTGATATAATTTATTTATATTTCTTATTTATTTATTTATTTATTTATTTATTTATTATATTTTGGCTTGGATTTTTAAAATCTTTACTCCATATACATTATTTTCCAAAAGGAAAAAAAGACCCAATGAATTATTTTAATCTTTAGCATGCTCGACATTTTTGGGAAGAAACAAAATCACTAATATTACAGTTCCCCCCAAATAAATAGATTAGTCTCAATGCTATTTGTTGGAAAAAAGAATTTCATCTGCAGTGAATTTGTGTTGCAAATGCTTTGCTGGCTGTCTGTATTAGTTTTAATTTCTTTACATATTTTGGGATTTTGGTTTGAAGGCTCATTTTGAGCAGAAGTTTTTGGTTCTTTGCTTTTTTCTCTCTCCCTCTTCCTTATCCTTACCCCTCTCTACCTAGCTGTTTCGTGCTTGCCCTTACATGACCAGAGTTGCCAGATAAAATAGAGGATGCTCTGTTAAAATTGGATTTCAGCTAACCACCAAATAACTTTTCTTAGTGCGTGTCTCAAATATTGAATGAGATGTGCTTATGCTATAAAATTATTTGTCGTTTAGCTGAAATCCAAATTTCAATGAATATTCTACATTTTTATTTGCTAAATCTGGCGACCTTATACCTGACCTTCCGTATCCCTATCCAGATCTTATTATGGGGATTTGGGTTAGCACTCCATATAATATTTAGGTTACCAACTAAAGCAAAACAAAACAGCTGCCTTTTTAGGACCACAGGAAAAAAAAATCATGCCAGCTGAGAGATGAGAATTTCCTCTTCTGGGACAGGAGCTTCCCTCCTGCTTGCAAAGTGTGAAAGACCAGTGCTGGAGGCCTAGCCCTCCCTCAGCTCTCCCAGGAGCCTCAGGAGAGCACCTTTTCTCTGATGCCACCATCCACCATGTCAACAGAACCTTGATGTGTCTTGTACACAGGTCAAAATAGTTAGATGTCGTGAAATCATGATTTACCAAAGAAAGAGAAGAAGCAGTTCCTGTCCCCAAAGAGTTTATATTCGAGTTTGAAGTCAGAACAGACACAGGAAGAAGCACAAGAAAAAGAATTTCAAAGCAGAAGCAACAACAGTCAGGACCAACGTGACACGAAGACTGCTAACTGAGAGAAGCCGTGAACGGAGATGGCGTTCCAGAAAAGGAAGCTGATGTTTGCTGAGCATTTATTATAAGCTCTCAAGATGATCTCACTTAATTCCCAGTACAGTTTTATGAGGCAGAATTGATCATCCTGATTTTAAAGAGGAGGAAGTTGAGACTCAGGATAATTCAATGTCTTGCCCTATGTCACATGATTAATAAGTAAGTCTTCCATCTGCACACTCTTTTCCCAAAGCCATGGGTCAGTGCTGCTTAGATAGCACTGGGAAATGTTGGAACTGAGGTCAAAGAATAATGGTCCCATTTTAAAACCTTAAAATGCAAAGTTGGAAAAACACCACAGCAATCTTGTTCGAAAAGGACTCCCTTGCAATGTTTCCCATTGGTTTTTCCTGCACTTTCCTAGAGACAGACCTTGGATGGAGCAAAAGATATTGACCAAGGTCGCAGCAGAACAGAAAAAGAATTCAGAACTACGGCTATCGATGTTTTCGTTCGTCTGTTTCGATGTCTATACCCTGACTTCTTTGAGCCCTGGACTAATTCTGGAGGGCTTATAGTAATTTGAATCACCACCCTAAATGCCGTGATGACATAAACTGTCTGAGTTTTGATGAATTCCTTTGGAAGGTGAGTTACGGTGCTCTGAGAGAGCTGGGTGCTATAAAGTTTTATATCCCCGAGTCGGGAAAGGCTATGCTTCCTCTGAGTGGCAGAGACGCCAGTAACTTATTTCTGTCTTCTCAAATATGTGGCAATGAAGTTTACGGCATCACACACCATCAACCTGTACGCTCTCACAGCTCTTTCCTGGCATCTCTCAGCCTCTTCCATGTCATTTGGGGGGCGCAAGACGGGAGGAGTGTTTGCCACGGGTTGCGTTGAGCTTGCAGGCTGCCTGCGAGTAGGAGGGGAACTGCACTGGGCTGCCCATGCAGGAAAGGACAGGATTTATGTGAGTGACTTTGAGCACTGAATGGGGGGAAATGGTTAATGGCTGGCACTGGAAGCAAGTTGGGAGACCCAACCACTGAGTCTGTGTGCTGTGCCTGAGCCGAAAGGACAGGAGAAATTGGAGAGGCAGGGGGATGTGCTCCCCTGAGCCTGCCCCTCCCTCCAAAAAGCCTTGAGAAAAGCGATAGAGAGAATTGAGCCGGCAGAGTGCAGACGAAATTATCCACACCACTGCTTCTCGGTGTTAGCAAGCATGATGGGGAGATGCGAATGAACCCTTTCATCACTTTCGTAATGGAACCTTGTGTTTGTGTTTACTTGATAATTTTCCATTTCCATGCAGCTATTGTCTTGCACATGCATTTATTCAGTAAGTGTTTATTGAGGGTCTACTCTGCATCAGGCAGGTTATTGAGCCCTGGGATGCAACGATGAATACACACTAATATGGTCCCCCCTCTGACAGCTTGTAGTTCAGTGGGACAGGCGTATAGTAATCAGTCAAAAGCCATTATGATATTACTACCAAAAGGAGTTCACTGTATTCTTTCTGTTTTATTTTTTTAAAGATTTTATTTGTAGGCAATCTCTGTACCCAATGGGGGCTTGAACTCATGACCCTAAGATCAAGACTCACATGCTGTCCCGACTGAGCCAGCCAGGCACCCTGAGTTCACTGTATTCTGAAGATCCATTTGGTGGGTCAGGCATTGTTCTAGGAGCTGAGGACATAGCAGTGAGCAGAGTGAAATCCTGCCCTCATGAAGCTTATGTCCTAGCACAGGACACAAAACACAAATAAACATATAACCTCAAAATAAACATACAATGTTAGTTCAGGTATTTGTACATGCTATGATAAAAATGAAGCAGGAGAATTGGTCAGAATTTGACTGGGTGGCCACTTTAAGTTAAGATGGCCCAGGAGGGTCCCTCTGGAGGGATGAGTCTTGAGCAAGGAACTAGGAGAACTGGAGGAGGATCCCACAGAGATCTGGGGGAAGATCATTCCAGGCCAAGAGAACACTGCATGCAAAGGTCCTGAGGCAAGAGTGGTGGGAACGAGGTCAACGGGAGGCTGCTGCAGGAGCCCAGCGGGGAGAGGTCATTGGGAGTGGAGGAGGTGAGATGGTGTGCGTTTTGGAATTTCCTTTATCATAAGAGGATTCGACCTGGTCAGGGAAGTCAGGGCAGACTTTCCTGAGAAAGTAACATTTGCATGAAGATCTGAAAGCTGAGTAGAAGTAACCAGGTGAAGATGGAAGGACAGAATATTCCAGCACATAAATGAACAGGCTCTGTGGAGAAGCAAGTCAAGTTTGAGACCCTGAAAAGAGATTAGTGTGCCCAGGCAAAAATGAGGAGTGAGGTGAAGCTGGAAAGATGGTCAGGACAGGTCATGGGGGGTTTTGTGAGCCTCGTGGAGGACACTGGCTGTTTTTCTCAGTGCTGTGGTGATGGTGGGGAGTCATGGAAGGGTTTTCAGCAGAAGCAACCGAATCAGATGTGCATCTTCGAAAATCTTCTAAATGCAGAGTTGGGGAAGCTCCATTGTCCTATTGCTATTCACCTTCTGAGGGAGGTTCTCGTATCCCCATTCTACAGAAAAGGAAACTGAGTCTCAGAGAGTAGATGGTGCTTAGCCAGGAACACAGCAATGGCTGACTCTGGAGTCTAGAGCTGTAGCCCTTTGTATCTGTTTACCTTTATTGCTCCGTCCCCTCCCCTCCCTCCCCTCCCCAGCCAGCCGCCGCCTGCCCCCAACCAGAGCACTCCACAGTGACCTGTACAACTATGCTTATTTCCACCTGTTCATTCTCAGACTGGGGGGCCCTGCATCCCCCTTGCCATCTTTCCAGGGTTGTGACTTCTTTCTTGGCGTTGGAAAGTTTCAGGAATGCAGACACGGTCTTCATTTCCCTACCCTAGTTAGCATTTTTGAATGAAGCATTCTCTTTTTCATGGAGTCCTGGAAGGGTAACATATTGTTTTAACATTCATTTATTTCTGTCACATCATTCCTCCTTCTCCCCCCACCTCCCCAAACTTCTGTTGGGCTTCTTCATATACACTAGGCTCCAGGGTTACGGAAACAATCCTTGGCTCTCTGGAAAAAGGTGACGTGCTAACCAGCAATCGCAGGCTAAACTGATACGTCGGCCAGATGTTTCCCCTTGCTGGAGACTCCGGGGAGGTAAGGACGTGTGCAGGGAGGTAGCGACTGGGCCATGAAACAGGAGAAAGGAGGCAGAGAGAGCTTCCCAGAGAAACTTAGCAACTTTCTTGGCATCAGGTCCAACAGGAGACCCTGAGTAGAAAAAGGCTCTGAAAACATGTGAAGTCCTTCCGGTCCTCACAGACTATGCTAACAAGAAAGATGGGAGCTGACAGAGTATGAAATTTTCATTAGCTCTGGCACAAGAGGCCCAGAAACGGGGGCTAGTGCTCCTTGAGACCACCAAGGAGAGAGACCACCATGGATACTCTGGGCGGGGTCAGCACAGAGGTCAGCTGGTCCCACGGGGGTAAGGAAGACTGCTCGGGGATCATTGTTTCGGCTGGCTTTAGGTTGTGTTTATTTGTTTACTGATTTATTTTGCCCATCAAACTCAGGCTTATTGACAGGCCGGAGCCTGCCCCTGGGTTGTTTTACCCGCCGACCGCAGTGCACAGAGAAATAATTAGTTGCTGAGGTGTCGGGAGCAGATGTTGAGCTGACATCTTCCCTTTACTAGTGTCAAATTCAGCAGTTTTCCTGCTTCCCTATAAATTATCGGCTGCTTCCTGCCTTCCTCTTGCACCGGCCTACCTGGTGGGCTTTCCTCCCTCATTAAGAGCAGAGTCAACCCCTCCTCGCTGACCTCAGCCTGCAAGATGCCCCCTCGTTACCCCCTTTTGTCCTTTTGCACTTTTTTTTTCTTCTTTAGGTGGACATAGGAGGAGGGGAAGGGGACTGGGGTAGGCTGTTTCCCTCCTTGCTGAGAAAAGCCGTGGTTTTTGCTGCTTCTCAGAGCCCTGGGGTCCCGGGAACAGGGAGAGGCCATTAATTGCTTCCCATCAGGGCCATGACCTTTGTCCCTGCGTGGCATCCTGAGGCCTTTTTGGCACACGCTAGCAAAGGTGGCTGTGCTCTCCAGAGCCCTGCTGGGTTCTGAACAGTATACAACCTCCGTGTTCCAAAACCACTAGAAAAGGCAGGGTAGGGTGTTGGGAGCACATCAGGGAGGGCGCCAGTCGGGCGCTGCAGGGGAGGCTCCGGAGAACACTTCAGAATGCAGAGCTGTGCCAGGCATTGTGCTTTAGAGAGATTGTTGCCAGTGGGGCTGACACAGGGGGTAACACCAGGGCTGGCAGGAAATGGGTTTATTCAGTCACTCAACTAATATTCAGGGAGCTCTTTCATGGACCAGTCATGGTGCTAAGTCCTGGGGGTGCTGTGCATGGTCCCTGCTCTCACTGAGCCCACAGGGGCCAACTGGGGAGGCTGGTGGGCCATACTAAGGAAGTTGATCTTTATCATGAAGGTGCTCGGAGCCCCTGAGCAATCTGAAGCAGGGGGGTGATGTGATCCAATTTGCATTTTAGAAAGATCACTCTGGAGGCTGAGGGGAAGACGGATTGGGGGCGGGACGCTGAAGGACACCAAGGACCTCATTAGAAAACTTGTAAGAGTCTGGCTGAGATAGGACTCGGGTCCCACAGAGGCTGAGGCAGTAGGTCTGGAGGGAAGAGGAATTTCGGAGATATAGGTAGGAGGACTTAGGGATTGGGGCTAAAATGGGTTTAAATCATGATCTCACTGCTTGGAGAAAGGTAAAGGATCTATGCCAAGTCAGGCAGCCTGTAGGACTTGGCAGGACCAAGGTGTGACTCCAGTATACTGTCTCCTAAGCCTCCCATTCACCACTTGCCAGCAGTTACTGCCCCCTCCAGATGGAGACCTGAAAGTTGCCTCACGTCACCTAATCTCGCAAGACCTCGGGTTTGGAAGGTGGTCTTGAAGGTGGTCGTGCCCAACAGTTTACATACTTAGCAATCCATCCGTAGTCTTCACACCAAAGATGAATCCAGCACCTGGACGCAGGGAGCTCACTATCCCCTGCGGCTGCGCCCTTCATCCTTGGAGGGCTTCTTCCCCAAGTCACACCCAAATCAGTCTCCAATACGGTCTGCTCCGTGTTGATAGTCCCAGTCTGGGAGGTCAATAAAAAAAACACAACACAACACCACACACAGCAGATTGGAAAGCTCCTGATGGATAGGGAGTTCTCATCCCAGAAGCAAAATCTACCTGGGCGAGGCGCGCGAGCTCAGACATTGTCAAGCATCAAACATCTGGGGTTGGGGACAGTGGGTGAGTTACCCTTCTCACACCTGTGAATGGCGGACTGAGCCACTTCGAGCAGTAGGTGAGGACCCTTTGCAGCTGGGCAGTGCAGGAAAGGCATGGATACTATCTCCCTCTCCAAACACTGGATTTCTAGATTCCACACCTAGTGTCTCCCATCACCTGCTCTCTTGACCCACTGGGACCTTGTTTGTTCCTGTGAACCACTCGCTCATTCCCTTCTGTGTGCAGATGAGGGGTGGGCCTGCGTGAAATCTCAGCGCTGTAACACTGTCCTGTTTCCTAATGCTCTGTAACCAACCTAATCATCTGATTTATTGGCTCAGCTACAAACAGCAGTGAGGCTCCGTTTTTGACTTTTAATTGGCCGTAAAGCTGGGTGACCCCGTGACCTCTTGTTAAACTCTTCCCATTAAGCTTTCATGTTTACGTAGCACCATAAATTTGGCTCATCAGTCCTCCAGAAACTTCTCCAATTTCTGCCGTTTCTGTGAAGGCAATTATCTTCCTGTTTCCCTGGCAGGTCTACTTGAAGCCTGAGATTTCTTCAACTACAGACACAAGGTGTGTGAATCTGCTCTTCTCTGCTCCTCTCCCCCGCCCCCCTCCAGCCTGGGGATGCTCCCGCTCTCGCCTTTGCCCCAGCCACTTATTGTTGGAAGCTTCTTGTTTCCTCTTTCTCATGCATCTCAAGGTCAATTAACCCGCCTGCCCCTTGGATCACCTATAACTTTGATTTTTTTTGGACCTTTCCTCAGCCAGGCAATCACACATTTCAACATTGGTCAAAGGACCCTGTGCCCTCCCTCCCTCCTAAAGTACCCCAAACTTACTAATACACATTTTGCAGCAGCAAAGAATAAAGAGAGCTGTAAAAGCCCAGGAAAAACATGAATAGTGACAGAAGTGATACAAATGTACACCCAAGCCCCAGTTCAGGCAATGGAAAAAATATGCCTGGAAAAAAATGAAAGAAAATTTAAAGCTTAACAGTAATAATAATAACAAAAATAAGCACAAATAGATCAAAACTATTGTTGCCTAATACATATCATGTCAAAAATGAAATATTGTTAGAAATGAAAAAAAAGACAAGAATCAACTGCAACAACAAATGAGTGAGGCATAAGATGAGCTGGAGAATTAAGAACCCAGCAAGATTAAATAAACAACAAAATAGGAAGATTCAGTCTTTGGTAAATAGCAGGAAAGCTTAACAACTATGGAAATAGTAAATAAGGACCTAATAGGAGAATGTTTCCCAGAGCTTTTTAATATAGAATTTGATCTATAGAGTCCCGTTCAGAATTAATCACCAGAGAAATATGATCAGAAAATGCCACAACAAAGCCTTAAAGACAAAGAAAGTATATATCAAGGAAATAGAAAGAGAAGAAATAGAATTTAAAGTAGCTGAGATCTTGCAACCCAAACAATAAAAGCAGAAGAGATTAGGGGAAGCATGTGAGATTCTTACCATGTCACGTATCTACACTCCTATATTCCAATAAGAGAGAAGGAAAACCTTCCTTTGAAGGACACGGCTGTGTTGTCCAGGATTCTCCAAGTTATCTTACAGATCTGATCCTATTAAATAAACAGCGAAAATACTCCATAGAGTTAAATAGAAGTTATTGCAAATCGTGATATATAAGAATAAAAACAATTTGGAAAGCTTTGTTTATTCCTTCTGTGAACATTTAAAGAGCCTCTAGGGTATGCCAGGTACTGGGTCGGTTGCTAGAAACTTGCCCTTCCAGGCATTTTGTTTCACAGTGACAACTATTAAAATGCTATAGCACTGGCTTAAAAACAGAATATAGGTCACTGTGAGATAACGGAAATTCCAGAAGGAGACTCTAAAGAAGAAATATTATAAAAATATGTGACAAGTGAAGTATAAGGAACCACGGGGAAACACATAATTGTATGTTTTGTTGTGATCACTAGAAGCTACGTGGAGAAAAATCGAGACCCCTAATTTATACCAAAGAGCATCATAAATCTAGGTGGATTCAAGATACAATATTAAAAAGAAATATTAAAATAGAATCTTATCCTTAGTAAACTGTGGAGGAGACCTAATTTCTTCCTTGCTTGAATTCTAACATTTTCAGCAATAAGGATGACAGGTTAAGATCCACACAGATTTAAAACTTCATGAGAAACAACAGAATCCAGATATAAAGGAAATGAATAGGAAACGTGTATCCGAGATATGACAAAGAGAAGTCTGAATTCAAAGTATATAAAAAGCCTACCCACATCATCAAGGGATGAAACCTCATGTCTATTGAGCCTGTGTCTGGAGAATGTAAGTAAATATCAAATGCAATAATAAAGTTAGTGAGGAAGATAATCCATCTCACACGTAATTAAAAAAAGGGAAGGAAGATAAAGCAACTGTGAGCTCCCACATCACATCCATTAGCAAAAAAATAAGATAAAATAATAAAACCCAGGGCTGGTACAGCTCTCTGCAGACAGTTTTCTCCTATCACCAGTGTCAACGTTAATATTCTGGAGGACAGACTATGAATAAGTAACCCACACACGAGCACACACTTTGAGGCAGTGTTTCTCCTTCTTGGAGAGTCAAGGACATTATTGCCATTAGATTAAAATCTGTTTTTATACAGATGTTCATGGGAGCATTGCTTATAACAGTGAAGGGCAAAATACTCACAAACTGGGGAGAGGTTAAGTAAGTGGAACCTTATCAATACAAAGGGATATGATAAACCATTGGCCACAAATTGAAAGTTATTCACATACATGGAAAAATTCTATACAAAAGCTTTAAGAGAAAAGCACAAAATGTAAGATCTATTGAACATAATGAGTTACAAATTAAATACATTTATGGAAAATTAAAGGAGACGCTGAGAACTGGTGGTGGTTATGATGATAATAAAAGCCAGCTTTCAGGGCGCCTGGCTAGCTCAGTCAGTAGAGCATGTGACTCTTGGTCTCAGGGTCGTGAGTTCAAGCCCCACATTGGGTATAGAGCTCACTAAAAAAAAAAAGAAAAGAAAAGAAAAAAAGCCACCTCTCATTGACCCTTTATTTTTGCCATGCCCTCCATGAATATTATCTCATTTAATCTTCTCAACAGTGGGTGCAGTAAGTATTCTCTCTAGTGAAATCTGATGCATGCCAAGTTAAGTACCTTGCCCCAGGACACACAGCTAGTAAATTGCAAAGGTGGGATTTGAACTCCAGAGTCCAAGCTAATACACCGCCTAATACAACCTCAATTATTTATTGAGATCGACATTCTACATGTTCTCTGAATTTTTGTCATAGAGCAGCCCCCAGCTGACCTGTTTTGTTGAGCTTTGAATGAGCTCCTCCAGAAGGTGCTAGCTGAGGCCTTACCTGGGAGGGGGCAGGGATGTCTCAGCTGAAGGCCTGGAGAATTGTCACCAGAGGGAACTGCTCTCCTACCCCCTGCAGCCCTTATAGTTTAGGTCTACATGTACTAACAGCTCTGCCTGCCCTCCTTCCAGATTGCCATATAAGACCCCAGCCCCACGGCCGCGGAATTATATGTGGAGTTCATTTCCTGGTGACCATCTTTTCCAGCAAGACCACTTCTAGAAAGGGTGGGCTCCACATCATGTCTGTCTTTCTTTCTTTCTTTCCTTTTCTTTCTTTCTTTCTTTCTTCTTTCTTCCTTTCTCTCTCTCTTTCTTTCTTTTTTCTTTTCTTTCTTTCTTCCTCTTCAAAAGATTTCATTTATTTATTTGACAGAGAGAGAGAGCCAGAGAGCACAAGTGGGGGGCAGGAAATAGAAGAGGGGGAAGGAGAAGCAGGCTTCCTGCTTAGGGAGTCCAATCTGGGGCTCAATCCCAGAACCCTGGGATCATGACTTGAGCCAAAGGCAGATGCTTAACTGACTGAGCCACCCAGGCACCCCACACATCCTGCCTTTCTCACTCACTTCTCTCTCACACCTCTTCCTTCCCAATTTAGCACCAACCTTCCTTAAAATGATTCCGAAAGCATTGTTTTGTGATCAGGCTCTCTGTCTGAGCCAAACGTCTCCTTGAAGGGCCTCTCTACCTCCCCTCCCTCATACTTTACTGACATTCCAACAGGCAGAAGAGAAGCATTTTTGAACACTTCTACGTGGTTTCCTCAAAATAGCATTCCGTTTGAGATCAGGTGGCAAAAGAAGGCTGAGCTGTGATGGAGACCTCCCACGAGTCCTGAGTCAGCCAACCCGGGTGTTTGGGCAGCTCCGTTGTGCATCATAGCGGTTCTGGACATCTAGCAAGTGCCTGAAAGACTTGATCATTGAGCCCTGCCTGAAGCAGGGCCTGGGCAACTAAGGCCTGCCACCTGTTTTAATACAATCTGCTAGCTAAGAATTGAAACTAAAGCAAAAAGAGTATTTTTTGGTGACATGCAAAATTATGGGAAATCCAAATTTTAAGCATTTATAAAGAAAACTTAATTGGAACATGGTTACCATTTTGTGCCCATTTGAGTAGTTATGACAGAGAGACCCTCACAACCTGGAATGTCTACTCTCTGGCCCCTCACAGATTTGTCTACCCCTGGTCTAAAGGAATGTCTCTTCTCTTTGAAGGCTGCCCTGCCAGCTCAAGTGCCCACCTTTGCTGGGCAGCAGGAGCCTGAGCCGCTGGGGATTCACTGTGCCCCTGTTCTAAGCTTCACATGCAGGGCTCAACGGAAATACTCCTGCTCTCTCTCGGACCTGCACAAAAGACCTCTCATCCCCATGGGGCCTCCTTTTTCATTCTAGGACCATGGAATGAGTCTCTGCAGAGGGAAAATGACATTTGTGACCATACCTGTGGCCCAGAGTGGGGGCTGAGGGCAGGATGGAGAGGTAAAGGTTATCTTCAGAGGGCTTCGATGTTGACCCCATCCCCACCCGGGTAGAAGCCAAATGATTCTAACATGTTCTCAGCACTAGAGATATGAACTTGGTCCAATGGGAGCTGATTCAGAACCATCAGAACTCAGCAAGTCCACTTCCCTCACCTCGGTAGCTGGGTTCACCCACGGGGCTCAGCACAGGGAGGGCCATTCTCTTTCTTGAATCTTCTATCTCCCAACTCCATCCTTAGAACTCTCAAGAAGGAGTTTTCACTTAAAAAAACCCCAACAACAACATAATACAAGTTCAGGCCCACTCTCAGCTGGGAGAGTTTATAAGTTGTCTCAGCATGAGAATTGAGAAGTACTATGACTCATTGTAATAAGGTAGATATTGTGACAAGAAAGATGTTAACATCTTAATGAAAGCCCTGAGGGGAAATTTGCATAACACAGTCTCTTTGTTGCTTATAAAAAACCACTGACGCCTTATTAAAAAAAATCAAAACCCAATTTTGTTAAATATTCAGTCTGGGAATGATTTGGAATATTCTCCTTATCTCCTGGGTGTTTTTTTCCTCACAGAATCACAGATGCTCTGAGTTGGAGAGGCCCGTCTTCCCTCAGCCCACCTTCCTTGAGAGTCCTGTGGTGATGCACTGTCCTACTCCTTCCAGAGCCCTGTACATTCTGAAGTCTGGGAAGAACAAGAGGGCAGAGACTAGAAACTCTGAAAAGATAATAAGAAATCCCTTGCTCACATCTCCCTCTATTACACTCATCTGTGCCTTTAACTCCATTAAAGAAAAATCTCTTACTTTTGTTGATTGTTTCCTTTGCTGTGCAAAAGTTTTTTATCCTGATGAAGTCCCAATAGTTCATTTTTGCTTGTGTTTCCCAAATCGTAAGAGACTCTTAACTATAGGGAACAAACTGGGGGTTACTGGAGGGGAGCAGGAGTGGTAGGAGATGGGGTAACTGGGTGATGGGCATTAAGGAGGGCACTTGATGTAATGAGCACTGGGTGTTATATGCACCTGATGAATCAATAATTCTACCCCTGAAACTAATAATATGGTATATGTCAACAAAATTGAATTTAAATAAAAAATTTAAAAAAAAAAGAAAAAGTCTCAGTTGGATTTGAGTCTCCTGAAATCTATTTTTCATTTTGAAATCTGTCCAACATTTCTTGAACAACCCACTGACAGGGAGCTCACCACTTCTTCAGGTGGGATATGCTACATTGGGCTGGAATCTACCTCCCATTAACCTCCCCTACTGTCCTAGCCTTTCCTTTGGGATTAATAAATGACCTAATCCTCTTTTCTTGTGGCAGCTTTTCATATGGTTGTAGACAATGACTGTATATATTCTTAGGGTCCTACCATAGCAATTTTTCTTTTTCAATCACATAGTAATGTTAAAAAGTTGCACTGAGCCCCACCCCTCTGGCTGGTTTTGGTGGCAGCACAATGTCAATAGGTTTTCCGCTACATAACATCTCCATCCCTGGAAGCCAGGTGGTACTCTCCTTTTATGCTGGTGGACCTCCAAAAGGAAAGAGCAGGGGATAGAACTGTATCACCCCTAGCAGTTAAGGCAACTTGCCGCAGGGCAAACTGTTTCAGCTGCAATGGCATTGATTGCTCTTTACAAGAAGAGATGAATTTACACTCTGCACCCCACTGGGAGACATGGCAAGTTCTGCATGCATGTGTGCATGTGTGGTGCGGCGCTCGAGGTGGCCTCGACAGCTCCAGCTGACATCAGGTGTGATGGAAGGTTTGGAGGAGATGCTTGTATCCTCCTGGGTATATGATACCCAGGAAGGGGATTTTACTGAATGCCAGGGGATAAGGAGAGCAAGGCATTACAGGACCATTTGGTCACTGGGGACTTATTGGATAGGAGGAGAAGGAGAAGGGTCCTAAATGAACCAAGTCAAGGTTACTGGCCGTGCCCAAGGTCAGGAGGTCACTCAGAAGTGGGTGGTGAGCAGAGGTTTCCTCCCTTATTCATTCAGCTAACCACATCCTCCCCTCTGCAGTCCAAGGAAGCCTCCTTGCCAGTTCTGCAGATCCAGAATGTGTTCCTCAGTAAGGCACCGGCAACACCATGGCATCCTGACCGCTGTGGGCACCCAAAATTGTTGCTGCATTATCTGCCTCCTCCCCCTGCAGCAGCCTGCAACCCGGCCCGTGGCTGCAATCACTATTCTTGGCAGAGACTCTAGTGGGGACAAGAAACAAACAAAAAAAATGGCCAGCCCTTTTGTGGCCCAGTTTCCAAGGTAGGGCATCTATATATAGCCCTTCTAGAGCAGGTCAACTCCAGAGTGAGGGCCCTGCTCCTGAGGCTCAGATGGAGGCAGACCACAGAGGAGAGGTGAACTCCCAGTGGAATATTCTGGCCCTGCTTGATTTTAATCCAGCAGTCAGTCTCCAAGTGATTTTATGGATAAGGAAAAAAAGCCCTGCAAGAATAATCTCTGTTTTTCTCCTACATCATGGCCCTCCGTCGCTCACTATACAATGAA
Organism: Neomonachus schauinslandi; assembly: GCF_002201575.2. Lineage (NCBI taxonomy): Eukaryota > Metazoa > Chordata > Mammalia > Carnivora > Phocidae > Neomonachus > Neomonachus schauinslandi. The sequence continues at coordinate 50,899,143 of NC_058408.1, forward strand.
AAGAGTGTGGGTGAGGTGGTCCGAATCTGAGCTTTGCACCTCTCTTTCTTTCATCTTCCTTTTTACTAAATGAGCAGTCGGGAGCACCCAGAGTGCTGACAGTTAAGCTTTGACAACTGTGTCTCTAGGCCACCTCAGTGGTCATTTACTCAACTTTGTATTTTTTCAAATGAGAAGAACAGACTCTAGGTACCCAAGAGTAGAGCCTCTCAGATGTTTGGGAGACCTGGGCCACTTCAATTTTTGCACTTCCTTGTTTATTAAAATACAAGAAACAATTAAAAATGAGAGTTATAAAACTCGGGGCATATTTTAAATGTTTACATTTTATAAATCAGAAATCTTTAAAAAAATTCAGCCTAATATATCTTAATAGTCACAAAATCTAGAAAAATAGTGGTGAGCTATAGGCAGTGTTGTATAGTCACAAACTTAAGGTTTCACGATGAAGTCTTCTTTCTTCAGTCCCATTATCTTTAGGATTGTCTGAGGAGCTTTATTTGGGGGAAAGTCAAAGGTATTATTTGAGGTCACAGTGAATGTGGAGCCCAACTGGTTCTTCTGCTCTCTTTGCCTCTTCTGAGCTTTTCCAGCTGTGTGAGCCGGACTACTCATGTGTTCATCAGGGCAGAGGACATAACTTTGTGTTTTTGGCTTTCTTTGATTTATTATCTTATTAAAGACCTGCTTGTTTGAGATACATAAAAGTCAAAACTTTTACTTCATGGTGGAGCCACAAGTGAAGCAAATTTAGGGGCAGAACGAAGGGGATCCTGGTCATAGCAACCTACTGGTGTTGTGGTAGTCACTTCTAAGATGGCTGCCGATGATCCTTGTCTACATATCCTTCTATACTGAATAGGGCTAACCTTGCAACCAATAGGATACTGTGGAAATGAGGGAGCATGACTCCCAACGCTTGGTTGGCAAAGATATTGTGACTTCTGCTTTGCTCACTCTTGGACTCCGAGTGAACCCAGCTACTGTGTTCTGAAGACACTCATAAAAGGACCAGATGGGGAGGAACTGAGGTCTACTACCAACAACTAGTATTTGGTGGATCCTCTTGCCCCAGTTGAGCCTTCAGATGACTGCAACCTCTTGAGACATCCTGAGCCAGAACCATCCGATGAAGGCACTCCCAGATTCCCGATATTCAGAAACTGAGTGTAGTCATAAACGTTTACTGTTGTTGTGTTGCTAAGTTTTGGAGTAATTTGTTATTCAGCAATAAATGACCAACAGTGCCATTTTACATAACAAACATAGTAAAATAACTAATGTGGGTCACCCAGCTCACTATCTATAGTTATTCACCACCTTCTCCTTGTCTGGCCTCGTGTCTGAAATTCTTGCTCTTGAGGGACATTCTCTTCTGGACACTCCTTCAGGAGTGTCATCTTAAAATGCAAAGAGCTCTGTACATTTTTTTTTTTTATCTTAACCCTTAAATTGCAATGTGCTAACCCCTGAATGGACACAGTTCACAGCCAGCTGAGAGGAGAGTACTCCTGGGAGGTAGGACTTGCGGATAAGAGTGGAGAACAAACTTATGCTGTTGATGAGAAAGCAATGGAGTATAGACTCAAAGTCAGAGAACTAAGCTTGAATTCTTGCTTCATCTGTGTGATCATGGGCAAGCTACGTCACCTCATGAGCCTCGTTTCTTCTTCTGTACAATGGGAATAATACAAGTATCTAATTCACAGTTTCCCCCTCCCCCCAGTCCCCAAAGAATAAGCAACAGTAACACACACAAAAGCATTTTTTATATTTTATTTTTTTTTTTAAGATTTTATTTTTAAGTAATCTCTGTACCCAACGTGGGGCTTGAACTCACACGCTGAGATCAAGAGTCACACGCTCTACTGACTGAGCCAGCCAGGCGCCCCCACACAAAAGCACTGTATGTCAGAAAGACTTATACAAAAGTTAGCTTGTTTAAGTACAATCTCTAAACAACAAAGTCAGCTTCCCAAGAGGGGAATACATGGGCTCTTTTCCCATTTGTTTGGTTTCTTTGCTGTGCCATGAATTATTAGGAGTGGGGACATACAAATGAATAAAATAAGTTTCCTGACCTCAGGGGGTTCAGAGTATGTGGAGTGATAAATAAGAAAACAGGCAATTAAAATAAAATGTAAAAGGTGCTATGCACAGGGTAATTAATTCCTTTCTTCATCAAACATTTATGGAGTGCCTTTCCCCACAAGTCAATGTGCTGGATGCTATTGGTACATATACAATGAATAGGAAGCCCATTGAGAAGGCTGCCAGGAGGAGGCATCATTGAGCTCACTCATAAAGTCTGAGGAAGAGCGAGTCCAGTGAAGTTTAAGAACAAGTGTACAGAAGGCAAGGTGCATCAAGGCACAGAGGTGAGCACCAGCACGGTGACTTGGGGGTACTTCCTCCCTCTCAGCACTCTGGGTAAAGTCAGCACTGTTGAAGTGAACCATCCCTCAAGGATGACTGGCTGACCCAGAACTCTGTTTAACCAGTTTACACCAGGTAAAACAGTGTGCCTTGATATCCCAAGTGGGGGTGCTTGTCAACTCCCAATTACCCATCAGTGTTAGCCTAGCCTGTCTCTGGGTTCTGCTCAGTTACAGGCCCTTATGCACTGTTGAGTGACTTAGAGAATACCAACACACTTAAATATTAGCCCAACTGATAATTTGGTTAATTAAGCTAATAATTAGGGGGATAAATTTATTGTGCAAGAAGTCATCTAAAGTATGCCAAAGCCAATTAAAATTAAAATTAAAATTAACTGCCGTTTGGGGTTTCCTGTATCCCTCACCTCACTGTTGGCTCGGACCATCCATCCTTGACTGTCCAAATTAAGGAGCCCCTCTTCCTTCATGCTCATGTCTGCTGCTCCGAGCTCCCGGCTGCTGAGACAAAGCGGAGAGAGCAAAGTTCCTTTGGGGTCACAAACTTATAATCTGATGCAGAGAAATATCTCATTGTCTTCAAATGACTAAAGTAAAAGATCAGCTGATTTCATTTTCTCATCAAGATGGATGATTTCCAAGTGCCGAAACTGAACTACATGCTTAAAGCCATTTGCTCCCAAGGCCTGCCCTGGCAGCGTCACCTCCCTCGGCTGCTGTACCAGCCCTTGGCGACAAGCAAGATGAGCTCAATGTGGACAGGCATTTAATTTGATTTCCAGGATAACATATCCCTCAAAGGTGCAGAATTCCCTAAGGAGATAAGATGGGCTTATTATTCACTGGGTAGAGTTATCCAGACACCCCCGAGTATAAGACGGAGCAGAAACAAGTCACATAAATGGGTGCTAGAAGTCTGATGTCTTTGCCCAAACGGGCTCACTGTTTTGAGGGCTTGCCCTCCGGGCAAGGAGTCTGAGGATTTTGTGTCACTCCTGCTTGTCCCTCACATGCAGGCCTTTCTCAACCATCTCATCCTGGCCGACATGGCCAGCTCTGTGTCATTTCTATTTAGGATAATAAAAGGGATGTAGATTGTCATGCTGACAGGAAGAAAGGATTTGCTTGTCTCTTTGGGTTGGTTCTTGCCATACTACACTGCACATGGTGTTGCTGAGCTTAGCTCAGCACTGGGTCTCTATCTCAGGCTCAGATCAGCTGGTCCTCCTCTGGGCCACCAGCCATTCTGCCCCTGCTTGCTCCCCTCCTTGAGGTTCATTGCGAAGGGCAGTGCTGCCATCTCTGTTTCCTCCATCCCTTTCACTCCCAGACCCCCTTTGCCTCAAGTCATTTGCTATAAATCCTGAGCTTTGGCCCTCAGTTTTCATTCCTGAGTGTGTGACTCAACAAACCCCATGGTGTTTGGCTCTCTCACTGCTCGATGATTCACTCACTGTCCATGACCACATAGCATATGTGGTTGAGATTTGTGCCTCTGCAAAATCACACACCTACCTCCACATGTCAAAGATTTTTGGGGCTGTTGGTAAAGGGTGAAGGTAATGGTGTTAGCTTCTTGGGTACCAAGGGTCCACTGAATCAGAGTGCTGCTGGAACACAAAGTATAAATTGGAGATAAGGATTTAATCGGGAACAGCTACTATTATTGTTTGTTTATGCAAAGGATAGCTAGTATGAACAGATAGCAGTCTTAGGAAACTTCCCTAAGTGTACCTTCTGTCCTGGTAGTAATGCTCCAACCTTCTTGGGCATCCAGCAGTGTTTCGAGCCCACTTGCTTCTGTCTCCAAATTCTCTACACACTGTACTACCTGGGGTGTACTGTTGTCATGTGGCTTTTTTGTTATATGGTGACTCTGAATGTGGATCTGGTGTTACTTACCTGAGAGAACCAATCACTTGGTCTATGGGGGAAAAAAAGGAAATGTTACATATCAACTGAGAGATTTTTGTTTGGAAACTAAAGATGTGAGATAAAATACAGGGAGATCAGGCAAAAGGCCTTTGTAAATCCATGGCAGAGACAGGGAGGGCTTGAAATAAAGGAGTCAGTGGTAGTGGGGTTGGAGAGGAAGAGATAGTTAGGAAAGGCACTTAGTAAGTCAAGTAATCAGAACTTGGGGACTAATAAGCTGGAAGAAATAATTGAAGGAGACTTTTAGATTTGTTGGTATATTTTGAGATATAGGAGACATAAGAAGGATGAAGGCATGGTAGGGAAGTTTAAGAAGTTTGTAGATGTGGTGGGGTAGGAAATTAACGAAGTTATGATTAATGATCCTTACATTTTTGCATGTAAATTTTTTTATGGTCAGTTTACTGGACTTCTTTGTCTCATTAATAAATTCAGTTTTGGATATGTTTGAGCATTCTTGTCTGCACTTGAGAGTTAGAAATCTGGGTTGGTAATAACATTTGGAAATCACCCATGAGTAGAGGATGTTAAAGTCATAGATCTGGACTAGATCATCTAAGAAGGGTATAAAGCCTGGAAACAGAAGCAAAAAAACAACCTGAAGAAGGGGTCCTGGGGGAAGAGGATGAGCCCCTGAAAAGGGGCAGTAAAGAAAAAAATAGGAAAAAACCAGAAGGGAATCCTGTCTTGGAAGATAAAGGAAAAAAAAAAGTTTTAAGGAGCCAATGACTGAGACTGTTAAATGATAGAAAAAAATTAAGTAAGGTCAAAGTGGGAAAATATGTCACATTTGTTGTTTAGACAGTTTGGGACATCACCAAAGCATTTTCAGGAGACAGTAAAGAGAGAAGTGGATATGCATTAGGTTGGCTGTGAATAGTCAAGAAAATCTTGAATAAGAAATATAAATCTTTTCAATAAATGATGCTAGGTCAGTTGGAATATCCATATAAAAATTAATTTTGGGCTCCCTATGCACAAATTTAAAAACTCAATCATAGATAGATGGTAGAGAAAGCAATAAAACTTTCTGAAGACAATGTAGGATAATATCTTCATCATCTTGATGTAGGCAAATATTTCTTAAACAAAGCACAAACCCACTAAACATAAAAGAAAAAATGATAAATTGAACTATAATAAAATCCAGAGCCTCATTTTATCAAAAAGTATTATTAATAGACTGAAAAGGCAAGCTACAGAATAAATAAAATACTTATAATACATCAAATAAAGAACTCATATCTAGTGTATATAAAGAATTCTTATATATCAGTAAGAAAAAGACAAAATGCCCAATTAAAGGTGAGTTAATACCTTAAAAAGTCATTTCCCAAAAGAGGACAACCAAATGGATCAGTAAACATGAATAGATGCTTAACATTAATTAACATTCATCAGGAAATTGCAAGTTAAAACTATAATGAGCTACCACTATACATCCATTAAAATGGCTAAAATTAAATACATTGATAATACCAAGTAATGACAAGGATGTAGAGAAACTGAAACTACCTTACACTTCTGGTGGAAGTATATATTAATACAACCATTTTGGAAAACTGTTTGCAGTGTATTCTAAATTTGAGCAGGGAGGTGGCAGCTGGTTGGTGCCACAGTTGGTTAAGCATCGAACTCTTAGTTTCAGCTTAGGTCATGAGCTCAGGGTCCTGGGATTGAGACCCATGTCAGGTTCCACGCTCAGCAGGGAATCTGCTTGAAGATTCTCTCTGTCCCTCTCCCTCTACCCCCCACTCTCTCTCTCTAAAATCAATCAATCAATCAATCAATCTTTAAAAAATAAAGATGAGCACAGGAAGAAGTAAAGTTGAATGTGGATACAAATAACTATGTAGGTATGGTGGGGGCTGGAAGTTGAAAGAGTTCTGATTAATGATCTTTAGTTTTTGCATATAAGTTTTATCCAACCAATTTAGTGGATATCTTTTTTACTTGCTCTAAAACTTTTTCAGTTAACTCCTTTGGATTTTATAAATGATGAATCATATTATCTATAGATAATTAAAATTTAGTATTAGATTAGTCAATATTTATACTCTTAAATCTTTTTCTTGTCTTATTGCATTGGCAAGGATGTAAAAAACACTAACGAATAGGAGCATTATTAATGAGCATCTTATTTTGTTCCTGACTTGAGTGCAAAGCTTCAAATGTTTCACCATTATGATGTTGGTTGTAGATTTCTGGTAGATGTACTTCAAATAACAAAGAAGTTCACTTACATTTCCACTTTACTAAGAGTATTTTATATTAAAAATTGATGTGGAATTTTATAAATGCCTTTTACCATCTATTAAAATGACATGAAAAGTCATTCTCTTTATTAATGCAATACTTTGCATTACTAGATTTTCAATTTAGCCATCTTTATGTTTCCAAAATAAAGCCCTTGAAAGGCTAAAAACAAAGAAATTATGTGTCTTTTAAGATTTCATAAAATTCATCTTTGAAACTGACTGTACATAGAGACTTCTTCTGAAGGGAATTTTTTTCCAACTATTTTTTTCTATTTCTTCCATGGCTATTGATCAAATCTGGGGTTATATTTAAAAACAAATAATTTTAATAATATATAAATTCCTAGCAAATAATCCTTTTGATCTGAACTTTCATATTTAGTGGTAAATGTTGTACATAATACACTTTTACAATCTTTACAATTTCCTAAATAGCTGCAGTTATGTACTTATCTTCATTCATGTTTTCTTTTCTTTCTTGACCATATATGTCAATAAATTGTCTTTCCTTTTTAAGAACCAGAATTTATTAGGTTTATTTTATATTTTATTATTATTATTGATGTACATACAGCAGACATACAATGTTCATTACATTAGTTTCAGGTGTGCAACATAATGATTCTACAAGTCTATACATTATGCTATGCTTACCACAAGTGTAGCTAACACCATGCAATGCTGTTATAATACTATTGACTATATTCTGTATGTTGTATCTCTTCTTTTTTTTATTACATTCTTTTTTTGACTATATTCTGTATGCTGTATCTCTCTTTTTCTTTTTTTTTTTTTAAAGATTTTATTTATTTCTTTTGCAAGAGAGAGAAAGAAATAGAGAGAGCATGAGCAGTGTGGAGGGGCAGAGGGGGAGGGAGAAGCTGACTCCCTGCTGAGCAGGGAGCCTGACTCAGGGCTCCATCCCAGGACCCTGGGATCATGACCTGAGCCGAAAGCAGATGCTTAACTGACTGAGCCACCCAGGCACCCCTGTATGCTCTTTCATCTCTGTGAATTATTCATTCCATAACTGGAAGCCTGTACCTCCTACTCTCTTTACCCATTTTGCCCATCACCCCTCATTGTCCTCTGTGGTATCATCAGTTTGTTCTCTGTGTTTATGGTTGTTTCTGCTTTTTTGTTTGTTTGCTCATTTGTTTTTTAGATTAGATTTAGATTTAAATTTTAGATTTAAATGAAATCATATGGCATGTATCTTTCTCTGACTATTTCACTTAGCATTATACCCTCTAGATCTGTCCATGTTGTTGCAAATGGCAAGTTCTCATTCTTTTGTACAGCTGGGTAATATTCCATTATCTACATATTTATAAATATATCTCATCTTCTTTATTCATCTATCAATGGATACTTGGGTTGCTTCCATATCTTGACTATTGTAAATAATGCTGCAATAAACATAGGGGTGCATATATCTTTTCAAATTAATGGTTTTGTTTTCTTTGGGTAAATACTCACTAGTGGAATTCCTGAATCATATGAATTTTTATTTTTAATTTTTTGAGGAACCTCCATACTGTTTTCCACAGTGGCTGCACCAATTTACACCACCAACGGTGCATGAAAGTTTCCTTTTCTTCATATCCTCACCAACAGTTGTAGTTTCTTGTCTTTTTGATACTAGCCATTCTGACAAGTATGAGGATTATTAGGTCTACTTTAAAGAATTCATTATTTTTCAGTTATATTAATTCCTTCTATTAAAATTATTTTGCTGTTTTTGAGCTTACAACTCTCTCACTTATTTATAAATTTGAATTGTGTTTTTTAATTTGACTTTTAGCCTTAGCTCAACATATATACTCAATTTTCTATTACTTTCTACATTTCATTAATTCAGATAAGATGTACAGACAGCTAAATGAAAAAGATTTCTAGGGTACAGTTTGATAGGTTTTGATAAATGCCTACAGTCCTGTAAAGATATAGAACATTGCCCTCTTCCCACCCTCACATTCACAACTATTCTGATTTTTATGCCTTACAGTAACTTTACAATCACTTTATTGACTTATGATAACAGTAACTTTGCCTGTTCTTGAACTTCATATAAATAGCCAGACAAACAAATGTTTGAAATTCCTGGGTTAAGACTCGGTTTTATTTATTCTGAAACTTCATCCTCTTTGGTTCACAGATCTTCCCTCTGGCCTCTTGGTTCCACTTTCTGAGTCATCCTTCCTCTTCCATGAAAGCTAACATGTGTTTGCAGCTGAGAATTCTCTTAGCCTGTTTCCTGTCAGGAGAATTTTAGGGGTCCAAAGACTTCTTTTTATTTTGTATTTTTTATCTGTCTTTTCCATCTAAGCTGGCCGTGTTTTTGTTGATATAATTCCATTGAAAGCTTTGTGGATCTCCTGGGAATCTTATCAAAATCAACTCCATTAGACAAAAGCTACACCCACAAATCTTGAGATAAATTCTTCCCTACCTTGGGATTTTGCTGAGGGACAACACCCTTAAACTTTTTAGAAGTCCTATTATTTGTTCCAAAAGATCTGTTAGGTGTAGCCTTGAAATTTTTAAAGGGTTTTATTTATTTATTTATTTATTTATTCATTTATTTAATTTTATAGATTTTAAGGATTTTAAGTTATTTTAAGTTATCTCTACACCCAACATGAGGATGGAGCCAGCCAAGGTGCCCCTAAAGGGTCTTTTTTAAATGGTATGGTATGCTGAGGTACCACTTTTGATATTTCTGAGGTTTTAACAAAGAACATTATGGCCATAACCTCAGCTCACTTTAGAAGATGTGTTCCTGGTAGTGCCCTACACTTGATCTTTGCTCAAGAGCCATTTCTTAATTTTAGCATCCTTTGCCATCTAGAGAGGCTGAAGCATTTTCCAAACTATAAATTTCCAGTTCCTTCATGTTTAAGTCCTTCTTTTAGTATATATTTCTCCTCTTACATTTCCCATAAATATTATAAGCATTTTGCCTGTAAATATTTCCAGATAGATCACCCCGTTCATTGGGTATATTTTTTATTTTCCACATTACTGCAAGTGACAGTATTTCTAAACTTCCTGCCTCTACATAACAAAGATCCTCTTCCCTCCAATTTCCAGTAGCCAATGAACCATATGAAGCTGCCACACTTATAGATAAAAAATCTATAAGTGGCCAAATCTATAAGTGGTTGGAAGTTGGCCAATTTCATAGAGTTCAACCTTATAACCCATTTCTGTTAGTTTCATGAGTGGGAGGGATTACTGACAGTTGGCTTCTATTTAGCACATTCTCAACCTTGCCTGCACATGAAAATCACCTTGGGGAGCTTTTAAAAATCATGATGCTCAGGCTGCACCTCAGAACAATTAGATCCAACCCTCTATAGCTTCAACCTAGGCCTCACTGGTTTCAAAAGCTCCATAGATGATTTCAGTGTGTGGTCCAACTTGAGAACCATGGCTTTAGGGTATATATATAGTTTATTTTCTGGGATGAGACTATCCAATGTCTCTGTGGTCTTAGGTTATCTGGAAGAGTACTGTGATTCTCTAGCCCTGACACTGACTTATACATGAAAACTTTAATGTTAGAATTCCCATTTTAGAGAGCAGTATTTAAAATCTGACTGAGGTAAACACTAGAATAAGTTATTCTGAAAGTAGGAAATTAGAAACAGCTGTTCCATCACCCTGTGATTAATTAATTTCTCTTATTTTATCCTCTGGTGACTATGATTTGAAAGGTCCTCTGGAGGACCAATGGAAACCCCACTTTCTTTCCTTTTTTTTTTTTTTTTTGAGCTGTCCTTTTTCACTTGTTGGATTCACAGTTGCCTTAGTTTTGTGGGCTTTGTTGTCAATCTTTCCCCTTTTACCTTTCAGAAACTTCTTCTGATGTGGACTGCTAGTTGGCTTCATGACTTTCCAGTGCTGCTTTGGATTTGTTTTTACATTTCTTTTGCCATTTCTGTGATTATGGAAGAGACAAGGAGCAATATTATGTGTTCAGTTTGTTAATACTTACTGAGCCCTTAGTATGTGCCAACTCCCTTTCTAAAAGCCCTACATCCATCAAATTATTGACCCAACTTGTGAGAAAGGGGTCTTAGGGTTCTCCAGAGACACAAAACCAATAGAGAAAAGATTTGCTAAAAATAATTGGCTTATGTGATTGTGGAGGCTGACAAGTCCCATCATCTGCTGTTGGCAAGCTGGAGACCCAGCAGAGATAATGGTGTAGTTCTATCTGAGTCTAAAGGCCAAGGAACAGGACAGCTTTCCAGTCCCAAAGGTATGAGACCCAGAAAGATCCAGTTTTCAGTTTGAGTCCAAGGGTAGGAAAAAGCAATGTTCCAGCTCAAATTCAGTGAGACATGAGGAATCCTCTCTTACTTAGGGGAGGGCCAGTCTTTGTGTTCTACTCAGGCTTTCAGCTGTTTTGCTGAGATCCTCCCATATCAGGGAAAACAACTTGCTTTACTCAGTCTATCAACTGAAATGTTAATCTCACCCCAAAACACCCACACAGAAACATCCAGAATAATGTTTGACCATTTGTCTGGGCACCCCGTGGCCCAGTCAAGTTGACATATAAAGTTCATCACCACATTTTTATCTTACTTTGTAGATGAAGAAACCAAGGCAGCATGCAGCTGCTAAGTGATGGAGCTGGGATTCAAACCCAGGCTGTCTGGCTGGAGAGTGCATGTTTTGAACCACTACACAGGTTTAGGAGCACAGGTGAGACAGGAGAGAGCACAGGTGAGCCTGGAGAGCTGGGATTAGTGTGCCACTTAACTTGCCAAGTCACAGCTCTCAGGGCTGACCAGACTTCTAGAATGGGGTGGGACACAGTCTCCCCAGCTGCTCTCTTCTTTGTGGGCTCTTAAAATAGACTGACAGAACTTTTTTTGCTTTAACAGTTTCATTGCCAATATTTGAGAAAAGGCAAGGATAAAGGGGTTGGAGGTATTAAAAAAAAACAAACCCCCAAACCCAAACTTGGGGGGAATTTAAAAGCTTCTAGAAACTTACAGGATTCTTATAGGAAATTATCCTGTTTCTGACTCTTTTCCTATGTTAGTAGCTGGAAGCCCTGATAGTTTTCTGCTTTTGTTTTCAGTTTGTGAGGGTGGAACTCACCAAACCTTATCTCTTCCTCAGTCTGCTGGATTCTTCAGACCAGCAATTTAAAAATACCAGGAGCTTCGGGGTGCTGGGGTGGCTCAGTCAATTAAGCATCCCACTCTTGATTTTGGCTCAGGTCATGATCTCAGGGTTGTGGGATCAAGCCCCAGGTCGGGTTCTGTGCTTAGTGCAGAGTCTGCTTGATATTCTCTCTTTTACTCTCTCCCTCTGCCCCTCCCCTATGCATGTGCTTGCTCTCTCTCCAAAATAAATAAATAAATAAATAAATATCAGGAGTTTAGTTTTTTTTTCCAGAAAAAAAATTACTCAGTATCCCAATATGCTAAACACATAAAGGCAGCATTTTGTAAGTATACATTTATTCAATAAATTCATACTTTTACCTTTTCCTAATTTTTACAAAGTTAATCAAAGAGAATTCTGAGTTTATTTTGATGAACACAAAAATAGGAAATCATGACTGTATAAGACATTTGCAGTCTTATACAAGTCTCAATATCCAATTTATTTCTGTAATCTGTTTTGAATATACAATATCAAAGAAATCTTGATTCAAACAGATAAGTAGCTTACCTGGCAATCTCAAGTTTCTCTTTGATCAAACCGATCCCAAAGCACTGAAGGGGACTTGCAGGACTTTTTTTGTTCCAAAGTCAAATCACCAACACTATCTAACAACTAGCTTAGTTCTTCATTATAAATATAAAAACCAATCAATATACACCCACACTTACAATAAATGCTAAGCCTGTCAATTTTATGACAGTAACACAATGAAAAGTGTTCTGTTATTTCATATTAATTATAGCTCTGTACAGGCTGAGGAAATGTGCCTGAACCTTGTCTATAGCTCTATAAAAGTGCCTCAGAAGAGCCTACCACCCAGTAGGCATAAAATAAATGTTTGTGGAATGAATGAATGCACAAACCAACCTTTCCTGGTATCTCATTAAGTTTTGGAGTATACATACATTTTTATTTTTACTTTTTAAATTTTCATTTCTACATATTTGAATCTTAGAAAGATCAGTGTAGAGTGACAAACTTCATAATCAATGACTCATTTACAAGACTTTCAAATATATCCCCAGATCTGGCTGTAGAAGTTCTCTAAGGTCTGCACGAAAACAAGTTCACGAGGCAGGATGAAGTTAACCCGTTGGTTTGTTGTCTTCAATATCAAAGTTAGCATTGGGCATATTTGAGACTGTGTTGAGTCTTACTACACTTGAAAACTTTATATTACAACCTTGAGTCAAAACATTTGTGGAACCCAAAACATGTCATGGAACTCAGGGTTAGCCCTTGGGTTCCAAGAAGCACCTCTGGAAACCACTCCTGAAGTTTATGTAGACCACCTCCTCCACGAGGGCCCCTGTCTCCAGCACACAGCTCTGAAGGCAGTGAGGGCATACAAAGGGCATCATGGGTAACCATGCAAGTGCCCCCCTTGCTGTGATCTCTTACTAAAACCATAACAATTTCATGACTGATTTTTTTTTTTACCTCTCTCTATGTGACGGACACTGTTCCAAGGACTTTACATTTATTAACTCATTTGTTCTTAAAACAACCCTATTTTAACTGGTCTTATCATTATTATTCCCATTTCATAGTTGAAGGAGCTGAGTTAGAGAAGCCTGGGCAAAGGCTGAAAACAGAGCTGCCTTTCGTGGACTAACTCCGAAGCCTGTGGACCCACGATCCTGCACTGACAGTTGGTGGGGCTCCCTGGAGGCAACTTGTTGGACTTACAGGTAGAAACCTGCAGCCTCACAGTCCCTTCTATGTTTAATTTATTTCTTTACTTTGACGTCAATAATTAATAATAATAATAATAGCAGTAGTAGTAGTAGTAATAGTAGTAATGACAAGGGGTGCCTGGGTGGTGCAGTCAGTTAAGCATTGGACTCTTGGTTTCCACTCAGGTCATGATCTCAGGGTCATAAGATCAAGCCCCAAGTCAGGCTCAGTGGGGATCCTGCTCAGATTCTCCCTCTCCCTCTGCCCATTCCACTCGTGCTCGCTCTCTATCTCAAATAAATAAATAAATCTTTTAAAAAACAATAGCATGACAAGAATACACTTTAGTACATTGGTCCAAATGGTATTAGTAAATTCAGGGCTGTGTTTGCTATTTCAGGACAGCCAGATCTCAGAAGTGATCAAAATGGCCAGCATGTCAATCTCCAGTGCCAGTTTTAATGAGATGTTATTTAAAAATTCTTTAAAAGTATCTTATTTACTTGAAGAAAAATTTATTGTTGCAGATCATTTTTTTTTAAAGCAGATAAATTAAACACAGATTGAATGCACTATTGTGAGAGAGTAGATGTGGTGACTCTGTTCTTGCAGCAATTGTTCTGATTAAAATTACTTGGCAACCTTGTGCTCATAGAGAGTTGCTCAAAACAATTCGGCCTTCTGTGGGCACAAGGGTAAACGTGAGCATGGAATCCCACAATGCTGCTTAGAAGATGACGCTAGCACGTAATTTCATTATTTTTTAAGGCTATGATTTTAAAAACGTAAAAAAAAAAATCATGTAGGGATTTTGAGGAATACTGAGAATATATCCAGAAACAGTCCCACAATGAGATATCCCAGGATTCTGGTTTGAGAAGCACAGAATTCACAATGTTTCCTTGTGTCCCGGTTTTCTGCACGATGCACTGACCCCAGCTCCACGGAACGAGAGGAGAAAAAGCTCCTGTAACAACACCCTGAATCTCAACCTCCTTTCCTGGGAAGGCAGCAACACTGAAGTTTATCCTCTGCTATGGAAATGGGGATGAGAGATGCGTGAGTCAGACAGGAGCTGGGAGGTGAAAGCTGGTGGCGTCAGAACGCTCCATGGGCCCATCTGCCTGATCCAAATGTCAAAGGAGGCTTTGCTTGCTCAGCAGCTGCAAGGCAGGAAGGGCACCTTCACTCACCAGCCCCAAATCAAAGAACAGATGGATTTTTGACTTGAAGAGGCAGCGGAGAGGCATCTGAACTTTATTATATATAAATACATGTATAAATAAATATAAATATAAATATATTTATTGCTGAGATAACTGGGGGAAATTTAAACACAGTCTGAGCACTAGATTATATTCTGGAATCATGTTAGTTGGGATAATGGTTTTGGTATTTTAATTATGTTAAAAAAATGGCAGGAGGATGGGTAGACAGATGAAACCAACTTGGCAAATGTTAGCAAGCTGGGTGATGAGTACATAGGGATTTGGGTTATTTTTTTTTCTCTACTTTGTTTTGTGCCAAATTTTCCATTGTGAATATTTTTTTTTTAAAGCAGGAAAAAGTGATCTTTCTATTTGAAAAAGTTGGGAACCACTCTCATAGAAACGATGCAAATAACTAATTCATATTCAGTGACAGAAAGCTGATTATCCCTGATTTGACAACTTGGTGTGATTCCATTGAAATAAAACCAAAATAAGGAGTCATAAAACATGATTTCCAGCATAAACCAGGCCACTTACTTTAATCCCCCTGGGACTCAGATGATTCCTCCTCCATGAAGACAGAATAACTTCCCACTTATTTAAATTAAACAGACATTTATAAATCCTATAACATTAAAGAAGATAATTCACATTAAAACTATGTAAAATATGAAAAGCTATATGAAGGGATGTGACTATTACTGTAGTAGTTATTTTCATCAACATCATTGTCATTATTCAAATATATTTAGTTATGAGAGTGGCAATGAGAAGATCCAGAATATTTCCTTTTGAAGGTAAGCCTGTGTAATGTGCCTAGGTGTTTGACAGAGAGGACATGATCAAATAAAACAGGGTAGGGTTGGATTTTCCTCTCCTGGTTTGAGAGACCTAGATATATAAGCCTCTTGGGCCTCTTGGGCCTCTTGGGCCTCTTGGGCCAAGGCAGCTTTTCACCCATCCATCCATCCATCCATCCATCCATCCATCCATCCATCCTTCCATTCATTCATCCATCCATCCATTCATCCATCCAACAAACACATGCTAGGTACTTCCTACTATGTGCCAGACAGTGTGCTGGATGCCAAGGATGAAAAGGAGATCAAAGTTGAGTGGGAGGGACAGACATCTAAGAAGATGATTATAAAAGAATATGGCATCACAGGAACATGGAATGGAGAAACCCAACTCAGCCTTGGAGGGGGAAGGGAAAATATTAGATAGGCTTCTTGGAGCTGTGTTGGTCAGATAGGAAGAGTGGGGGAAGAACATTCCAGTAGAGGGATAGAGTGACCAAAGACATGGAAGATGTACCTTAGGACACCACAAAGTTGCAGTTGTGCTTTTATTTTGCCAGAAGCAGGAGGACCCAATGTTGAAAGTACCTGTCAGCACTGAGACAGAGCAAGATAACAGAGGCCAGAAGCCAGACCAGAGGCTGGGCCAGGCATAGAGAGAGCAATCCTGAAGGATTGAGGGACAAGACTTCAGCGGCAAGTAGGAGTCTATTAAGGGTTGAAAGTGGTGAGGAGGGAGCTGCTGGGCATTTCCATGCATTCTGGCTCAGTTCTATTTAAAGGGCCCTCAGGATAACACAGCCCACTTTAAGCTGAGGAAGCTGAGGGTACTGCTCAGGTATAAGCCACTGGCCTGAGGGCAGTATCAACAACAGCAAGCTTTAATTAGAGATGCCGCAGAGGAGAGTGTATGTGCTGAGTGCACATTAATTAGGGCCTCACAGGTGATCTAACAGACATACCACTTCCAGTTCAGTTAAGAAAAATGGTAATTATATATATATATATATACACATTAAATTTTATATGTAATTTCACTGTCACTGAATATGAATTAGTTATTTGCATCATTTCTATGAGAGTGATTCCCAACTTTTTCAAATAGAAAGATCACTTTTTCCTGCTTTATTTTTTTCTTTTAAAGATTTTATTTATTTATTTGAAAGAGTGAGAGAGAGCATGAACAGGGGAAGTGGCAGAGGGAGAGGGAGAAGCAGGCTCCCCGCTGAGCAAGGAGCCCGATGCAGGAGTTGATCCCAGGACCCTGGGATCATGACCTGAGCCGAAGGCAGACACGTAACTGACTGAGCCACCCAGGCACCTCACTTCTTCCTGCTTAAAAAAAAATCTTTACGATGGAAAATTTGGCACAAAACAAAGTAGAGAAAAAAAAAACCCTGAATCCCTATGTGCTCATTGCCCAGCTTGCTAACATTTGCCAAGCTGGTTTCATCCGTCTACCCATCATCTTCCTGCCATTTTTAAACATAATTAAAATACCAAAACCATTATTCTAACTAACACAATTAACAATAATTCCAGAATATAATCTAGTGCTCAGACTGTGTTCAAATTTCCCTAGTTATCTAAACTATTTACTTTTCTATTTGTTTTAGTATCTAATCAGGGTCCACACACTGCATTGGGGTGACATGTCTTTAAATCCATGACAGTTCTCCTTCTTATTTTTTTATTATGCCATTTATTTGTTGAGAAAACCAGGCCATTTCTTATTTTTTGAAAGATTTATTTATTTATTTTAGAGTGAGAGAGAGAGAGCAGGGGAGAGGCAGAGGGAGAGGGAGAGAGAGAATCCTCAAGCAGAATCCCCACTGAGCATGGAGCCCGATGCAGGGCCCTGTGACCATGACCTGAGCCAAAATCAAGACTCAGCCACTTAACCAACTGAGCCACCCAGGCACCCCAAAACCAAGTCATTTCTGTAGCAGAATTTCCCACATTCTGGATATGGATGATTTAATCTTTCTTGTGTCATTTGATTCCTGATTTTTCAGAAACACTTTTTAAACTTATAAACTTTTACAGATTTTCTTCTCCCCTGTCTTAGTCAGCTCAGACTACTATAACAAAATGCCACAGACTGGATGGCTTAAATAATAGCCGTTTATTTTTTCACAGTTCTGGAGACTGGAATTCTAAGACCAGGGTGCTAGTATGGTTGGGTTCTGATGAGAGCTCTCTTCCTGACTTTGCAGGTGGCTGCCATCTTGCTGTGTGCTCACATGGCTTTGCCTTAGTGTATGCACATGGAAAGAGATCTCTTTTTTCTCTTCTTATAAGGCCACTAATCCCACATGGGGGTCCCTCCCCCATAACAAATTCTAAACTTAATGACTTCTTGAAGGACCCACCTCAAAATACTATCACATTAAGGGTTAGAGCTTCAAAATATGAATTTCTATGGGGACACAGACTTTCACCCATAACATCCCCCAAGCCCAGGCCACAATCTACACACAGGTGTGGCTGCTTTTTTTTGCAATTTCACTGAGAAAATTCAGAATGACAAAAAAATCCACTGTGAATTCCATAGTGTTTACAATCTACAATTGGATATTATTAGTGACCATAGTATTACACATATTTGATTTTAACAAAGTCCAGCTTATCAATTCTTCCTTTCATGGATTGTGCCTTTAGTGTGGTATCCACTGTACCTAGAAACTGTCCTTCAGATTCATCACAGGGAATTTTGGAAGAGTCATAGGAACAATCCAGAACCATGGTGCTGAGAAGCACAATGTTGGGCCTACAGAAGAGAGTAGGGAGATCATGGGAAATGCTGTAGGTTTTGGTTGTACAAGAGTTCAAATGATCTACATGAAACTGTTCCAAATATCACAGCTGTTTAAAGTAACTATGGAGAGAAACTCCATGAACCTCCCTGAATTTAGCACCAATGATAGAAAATAGGTATTTTACCATTACTTTAATCTATCTATCTATTATCTGTCTATCTATCTATCTATCTATCTATCATCTATCTATCTATCATCTATCTAGCTGTATGTGCATATGAAGCTGCCTTTTGCAATGCTTACCAGAAGAAATGTTAGTTCTAGAAATGGACTATAGAAAATACTTGTTTTTTCAAAATAGCCTGAGACCAAGGTCATTCTATAAAGGAGTTCTGTCTTTTCTTTTTTAATGGACATTAACAATTTATCTTAAGAAAGTTATTGAGAGCCTATTTCATTTATTTG
Source organism: Neomonachus schauinslandi (assembly GCF_002201575.2). NCBI lineage: Eukaryota > Metazoa > Chordata > Mammalia > Carnivora > Phocidae > Neomonachus > Neomonachus schauinslandi. The sequence goes on from NC_058408.1 coordinate 50,917,834, forward strand.
CATAATGATAAAATGTGCCAGCATTTCTCCTCCTTGCTATTATCAATGAATAGAGACACACAAAACCTCAGGAAAAAGGCATAAAAGGCACCCAAGCATCCTTTGGATCTCCTTTATGAACCAGTCTGCTTTACAAAATGAAACTGGCACCTCTGTAAAAACATATGTCTATAAAAATCTCATGGTAATCAATAAATCCTATTTAAATGCATGCTAGGCAATGTACTACTTTCTTCTTGTGTGGTATCTCCTTATTATGTTATCTTAACACACAGAAGCACACGCCTTTCTTCTTCCAATATCTGCATTTAGTTACTCCATAAACAGAACAACACTGCACAGGAAATGGGGGCGGTTCCTGATAACTTATTAGATAAGGGGATTGAGAAAAATGAGAAGTCCAGGATAATTCCCCAGTTCTGGCCTTAGTGTCTAGAAAAGCCATTGACAGAGATAGGGGAAAGCCCTAAAGCTGAGTTGCCTTTTAACATTAAACACTTACAGAACAGAGCAAAATCTCTGTGATTGGTTTTAAGATCTGATATCAAACTGAGCTAAAAGAATTTGTTAAATAATTTCTAAAGCCCAGACATAATAGAAAGAACTGACCTCCAATGGAAACACTGGACAAGAAGGTTCAGGTGAGCTTCCCTGATTGGCAATATCTTACACAGGTTGTCATACCTCATTGCTTGGAGAATGGAATGTGACTCCACTGGGAGTGGACACTTGGAAGCTCGTGCCTGGTTTCTCCTGGACTTTGCCTCATGTACCTTTCCCCTTTGTTGATTTTAATCTGTGTCTGTTTGCTGTGATAAACTATAAACATGACTATAACTGCTTTTTTGAGTCTTATAAGTCCCTCTAGTAACTGATGGAGGTCGAGGGCCGTCTTGGAGATCCCGACACAAAATCTCAGAGACAAAAATTTGGATGGAAGAGACAGGTTGGAATAAACTTGAGAGTGTCCTGAAAGACCCTGAATTGCATAGGAAAGCAGAAGGGTTGTAATGGCTCTAGGTATTGAACCAGTTCTTTTGAAGTGTATCCTGAAAGTTAGAAGATAGATTGGACTTGAATTTGATCCTATAAACAAAGAAAGGATGAGTCTGTTGAAAACTCCAGGGAGAGATTCTTCAAAACTTTTAGACAGCATTCAAGAGTAGATCCTGATACAGATGTGACCTTGGCTCTCACCTCATGTTAGCGAATGACCTTGAGCCAGAAATAGGATTTTTGACATGTAATGACTGGAAAGGGAACTGGCTCCATGGCTGGATCTCCAACATTGCTGAACATTTTCAAAGAGCTTTAGGGCAAAAGCAGAATAAGGCTAATGTCTTACAGATAAAAAAAACTAGATAGTCCCATCCTAGTCAATAAAATCAGGTAAAGGATCCTCTAATTTTACACACTTGTAGACACTATGAGCAAAAAGGTCATGGGACAAACAATTATCCTCTGCCAACTAAGAAACTGTAGGAAAAATTATAGGGTGGGACATGGACAAGGGCTGCAAGCTTCAGGTTCCTTTTTGAACATCTCCAAAAGTATTTCATATTATCTTCCATAATGATTTTGCATATGACTATTGCCTGTTTTTTTCTCAGGATGTATAGATTCTTTTCCTTGTCAGAGAGTTATGGCTCTGAAAAAAATTCCTTGATTTTGTCTTCCCAACCTTGGGAATTGTAATCCATCTCTCTGGTAATCTATCTCTCAGGAATATCCATTTTACTGGGAGTGCCATTTAAAGAGCTTTGCAAAGCCTTTCCACCTAGGGACTTTACTATCCACATCATCCCCAGTCTTTGGAAAGTTGAAAAATACAAATGGAATTCCAAACTAAAATTAGCAAGACTCTCAGGTCTCTGGAACATCCATGGCCTAAGGTCTTGCTACTGGTTTTAATGGCAATGAGATCGACTGCTGGGGTTCATCAACTGTTCCTTTATAAGTAAGTAAAAAGCTGATCCATACGTCTAGAGATATCACTTCTGACCCTAGACTCTGCTCTATTTCATGCAGATTTGTCCCAATATGCAAAAAACTCATATAACACAACCAATTTTAGCATTAATAGGTATGGGCAGCCTTTCTTCAACACCTTTCTAAACAATATTTGCCTGACTTAACCCCTGAAAAAGTAGTTTTCTGGAAGAGATGTTGGAGACAAATAGACTTCAAACTTCAATAAAAATAACCTTATTAGGTATTATCCAAGAAATGGATGCCTGGCTGGCTCATTCGGTTAAGCGTCTGCCTTCAGCTCGGGTCATGATCCTGGGGTCCTGGGATTGAGTCTCACATCTGGCTCTTTGCTCAGTGGGGAGGCTGCTTCTCCCTTTTGCCACTACCCCTGCTTGTGCTGTCTCTCTCTCTCTGACAAATAAATAAATAAAAATCTTTAAAAAAATAAAAAAAAAGAAATGACTAGCATAGCCATAAGATTCCAAGGGGTTGGCCCTTGGATTTATGTCTCTCAAATAAAGAGACACAAGCCATCCCCAAATCACTGGAAGACTATCCCAGCTGGAGGCTATAAGCTGAGGATTCTGACAATCTTCAGAAAGGAGGAGACAGCTTCTATCCAATACCAAGATCAAGTAGACAACAGAGTAAATTGTTTCTGCAAACTTCTACCCAAGACCCACAAAATAAAATACAGATTTCCAGAGCCACAAATTATGATGCTTTAATTTGCACTTCTTGCTCTTTGTTTTCCTAGCTAGTTATCCTTTCCTTTCTTTAAAAATCTGCTCACAGGTACGTGTTAACCCTTAACTGTGACACTCATACGGCCTCTGTCTTAATACTGCTTTTTGTATCCCTAGTCACTTCTTGGTGAGAGCCCAATATCTGGCTATGATTTGCTAATGATTTGGCTAAAATATACAATAAAATCAACTGTTGGCTTTATACTAATTTTTCAGTGGTTGCCATCTACTTTTCTTCAGTCTGGGTCCCTTGTAATGAATTGGTTGGTTTCTTCAACCACTTGGTGACTTTTTTAGATGGCAAACACCAAAAAAGCTCTAAGAGCCAAAAATCTGAGGCTTACTTTCACATCATACCTTGGAAGGAAACATCCTATTTCCACTGAAACAACACCTGGGAACTTTTTATAGGAAATGGCCTATGTCATTAAGTGTTCCCAAAAACAGACCTTGGAAAGGGACTATGAGACATATGGGCCATGGGTCTTGGAACATCTTTGAGCTGCCCTACTTTTGCAGACCTTAGCAGAGAGGCTCACTGTTAAAGCCCAACTTCATGCTTCTTTGTTTCAGATGGACCTAATGATCTGTCTTCTATAAATCACACTGGCTAGTGCCAAACCAGTCTTGTCAAGCACTGCCAAAACCAGATTCAATAACTTCATAGGGATATTTTGGCTGATTACTGATCATTGAGAGGTTCCCAATGACTAGGATTGGATATGTGGCCAAAAAGCCTATAACTCACAAACCAGCTGGGGATTTGTTAAGTCGAAAAACTGATACCTGCCTTCAAATAGTCTCGGATATCACCCAGAATATTTTTTGGCCCATCCACTTAATAAACTCATTTTTGCTTGTTCAACAGGTTTATCTGATGGGCTCTGAGGGGCAGTTGACACTGCCCTGTGGGCAGCCCATCTTTCTTTGATTCCTGAGAGGCCAGAGTGGAGTGGAGAGGGGGACACAGCAGAGACTCTGGCCCAGAGTGAGTCTTGATTGTCTGAGGAGAACGGTGTTGTGTAACTGTGTCATTCAGGCATGGGGCAGCACTCAAGCCTGCTTTCCCCTGCAGAGCTGGGTGAGTTGGAGAGAGAAAAATGGGGGAACAGTTCTGTCTTTGATCTTTTACTCTAGATCAGCACCCAGTTATGGTGGATTGGGAGGGTGTTTTCACTGGGCTGTGAGAATTTGAAATCCTTAGTGTTCCCAGCTTCACCCCCACAGAGGAATATGGGCAGGAGGTCAGAGGGTGAGGCAGAGGGGTTTAGGACAAGCCCTGAGAGCTTCCTAGAAGTTTGAAGTAAAGGGATAGCCATGTCTGATGGAACTAAGAACTTGTCCTCACCTCTGACAACTCAAGGCTTCAGGTTCCTTTCCAGAATGTTCCTATCTTGAGACTAGGCAAAAATGGATGTGTGGATGAGGGGAGCAAGGATGGCTAGGTACTTGACTTCTGTTTATGGACTCGTGACTACTCTCTAAAAAAAGAGGAAGCTTCAATTTCCGCAGTGGCCTGTCACTGAGGAAACCCATGCCCTCATCTTCATCTTTCATTAGAGTGAGATTCTGGTCCTTTGGTTCCAGGGGTCATAGGCAGCTACCCTGCTGGGATGGGACTGAGGTGGGTGCTGTGTGGGCCCTGCTCTTTGGGGCCTGTTCTAAGAGGGGAGGAACTGACATGGCCTCCATGCCACAGCTGTTATAGAGGCAGGCTCTTGGGTAGCATTGACCCTTCACATTCTGTTTGTTACTCCTCCGTTCCAGAATAAGTAGCCCAAAAGGGAGAAAGAAAGAAGGCAGAGGCAGCAGGAGTTCAGAGATCTGAAGCTTCGGAGCTGTTATGGGCTGAATTGTATATTCCCCAAATTCATCTAAGTTCTAACTTCCAGAACCTCAGAATGTGACTGTATTTGAAGGATGGGTCTTGAGGGGGGATAATTAAGGTAAGATGAGTACATTAGGGTGGGCCTTAATCCGGTGATGGGTGTCTTGATAAGAAGAAGAAATCTGGATGCAGAGGGAAGCCCAGATGGATACTCAGGGAGAAGATAGTCACGTACAAGCAGAGGAGAGAGACCTCAGAAGAAACAACCCTGCTGACACTTTGATCTCAGACTTCCAGCTTCCAGAACTTGAGGCAATAAATCTCTGTTGCTTAAATCACCCAGTCTGTGGTACTTGATTAGGGCAGTCTCAGCAAACAAATGCCAGGGCTTGAGGCTGTGGGTGCCTTGAGGGGCTGGGAGCTAAGGGTGCATCGTCAAACTATCAATTCCCATTCTATTTGGGGCCTTTTCTTCTGCTATCGTGGTTTTTCTTCCTCCCTGTCCCTTACTATTTCCTGTTACCACTCCCTTCTGTCCTTTTTATTACCAATGCTCCTACTTTCAGATTTGAATATGCAACAAGTTATGACTCAGAGATTCAGAGAACTGATTTATTATTTATTCTTCATGAGTCAAAGCAAATGCAAAAGAAAAAAGAAAAGAAAAAGAAAGAAAGAAGAGCAAGCAAGGAAAAAAAGAATAAAAGAAAGAAAGGGAAAAGAAAAATATCACATAAAATTAAACTTAAAACATCACATAAAACTCCCTTTGAGTGCTACCAGGAGCCCTGGTGAATTGAATGGGGGCAGGGAGAATGGATATTTGGAATGGCAGAGGGTAACATTCCTCAGTGTTAGCAGAACATTTCACTGGAGGGAATCTTAAAGCCACCAGATCCAACTTTCTCGCATCTGAACTATTGATAGGATTTCCCTCAGGTGGTTGACTGAATTTTCCTTCCTCTCCTCTGGCTTCCTTGGAGGAACACTGGTCAGTAATGGTGTTTGGAGGTGCCAAGCCAGGTCAAGACAGTAGAAACACTCCAGCCAATCACAGCTACACCTCACCCCAGGCACATTCCTCAAATACTGCTTTCTCTTGGTGTATCTGAGGAGGATATGGAAAGGAATCAAAGGATTTGGGTGCACCCAACTGCAAGAGTTTCATTTTGCTCTTTGCACACCAGCTGGGAGCAGGAAGACAAGAGGGAGCACCCGGTGTTCCTTCAATTGACTCTGATGGAAACCAACCACACCACCTTTGAGGACCCCTCCTGCAACACTGGCCAAATTGGAACTATCCTGAACTAGGGCAGGGCAGCTGTGCAATGCAGATGAGTCCAAACTTTGCTTCTTCTAGGTCTCTGCTTAGTGTTACCTCTCCAAGCCCACACGTCAATGTCCTCTCCCTTTCGGAGGCTCCTTTTCCCCCTCACTGGCTTTATTTTTCTTCTTAGCTCTTCATACCACTTGGCATTTTATGTGTGTGGAGTTTTCTGTTATTGTTCATGTTTGTGAGGACCGGGTGGTTTCCTGAATGGAAGGCAAGTTCCTGAGGGCAGGGTCTTTATTTTATTTACTGCTACATCCCTACTGTGTGCCTGGGACATAGCAGTTAGGAATATTTCCTGAAGGAAAGACCTGACAAAACTGGAACATTTATTCAGATTATTATTTCAGCTAGCGTTACAGACAGGTAACCCAAGGGGTAGGAAGGCCTGAAAGACCACAGTGTAGAACTAACTCCATTTCCCCCTATCCCACTGCAGGGGAGGATGAAGTTTTCCTTCACCCTCTTAGGGTCTCTGGCTGGATCTGGAAGTTAAATTGACAAAAGACAGATTAACAGGAAAAAAATCTACAAATTTTACTGGATTATTACATGTACATGGGAGCCTTTGCAAGAGAATGAAAACTTAAAGAAGTGACCTGAGCAGGAAGCTGTTATAGTTTTTCAACAAAGAAACATAAATTTGTGAAGAAATGACAAGACAGTGGGGTTTGAGTTCCGGGTAGTAGATGGTGAAGAAGTAGGTAGGAAGATAGAGTTAGTTTAACGAGGTTTGTTTGTACCGATTTCTAAGCCCCGAATCCCCCATCTCCGGTGATAAGAATGTCGGCCTTCATCCTGGTGTAGCAACTTTTACATGGGAAATTCATCCCTGTTTCAGGCAAGAGGGATGAAGTGCAGGAGGTCAGAGTGACATTCCTGTACCTGCTGTCTTCTCAGACTCCTTCAGCTTAAGACACTCACTGTACCAAGGTGCCATATTTTGGGGTAGTGTGTCCTGAACCCTATCCCCACTCTACACAATTTTATGCAGGTTAAATCAAGTTAATTTAATAATAAAAATAATTATGCTTCTTTATTTAAAAAATTTGAGGGAATTTTTAAAAAATGTTAGTGGATCTACATCCTTCTTAGTTGTTTGCTCTTGAGTCTTGGTGGCGGCTTTCCTACAGACCTAAGATAATTTACTGAGTCCTTAAACTAAGGAAAGGCAGCACCAAGATTGCACCCCATTCCCTGCAGTCCGTGCTCTTCCCACTGTGTGTCAGGATCCCACTATTGTTGAACTCCTTCTGTGCCTGGTCCTTAGGTGTTGGAGGACACAGGGCCTGGGAAAAGCCTTGTTTCATTCTTTCTTCATTTGCTATAAAATATTTTTGTGAACTTCAACTCCAGGCATAGCTTTTCCAAGAATGTTTATCTTTAAAATGTGGGAAATGATTCCTACTACAGAGTTTTAAAGATAAAACGAGGTATTTTTATGGTATCTTGTAAGCTCCAAAGAATTAATGTCTGACATTTTAGTCATCATAATAATAAATTCAGAAAACCAGTAGAATGGAGGGAGTGAATAAGATCCTTAGGAGTGGGTGAACAATACACTCAAATGAACTGCAGAGGAAAAGTAGTGTAAGTTCAACCCAAACAGAGTTGCCCGAAATGCTAATTTTCCTTCCCCCATTTTAGGAAATGGGCAGAGAAGACACCGTGGTGATTGGGACTTGAGCCCAGCTCGGAAGTCAGGGTGGGACTTAGAAAGGCAAGGAGGAAGAGAGGAGACGCTCCTGATCCTGGAACGGCAAGAGAGCATCACAGAGCCTACCACACGGACAGTGTGTCTAGGGAACAGTGAGGAGCATAGCTTGGCCGGAGCAGATACATAGGTTTTGAGAACAAGAGATGGGTGAGGAGAGGTGGGGTGGAGTCTCATTGAGGAAGCCTCCCCATACCAGGCTGAGGAGTTTGGTCTTCAAGTGATGGGTAACAGACAGCCCTTAAAGCTTGGGGGTGGAGGAGTGACCCTACTGAAGTGACATTTTAGCAATCTGACTGTGGAGCTTACGATGGAATGGAAGGAGGGAGGTTATGTGTTAGGACCCTAGTTGCTCAGTCTAGGAGTGAGGCCACTAGAGCCAGCTGCCTTCAGCAGATCCTGTTGGAATAGAAAGGGAAGCAAGAATGACAGGACAAAGAAGGCATAAAAGGCTGTAGGAACTGCCTCAATTTGGTAGCCAGAGAGAGGGATTGGGAGGTAAAGCCAAAATGACCTCAAATCTGAGCGACTGGATGAATGGTGGTTTATTAACAGAAAAAAGGAAGTCGCTAGGTGGCCCTGACTTGGGAGAGTGAGTAGTAAAATCCAAAGAGAGGGATTTTGAGTTTTAATTTAAGATTGGAACATCCAAGTGGAAGCGTCCCATAGGCAGTGGGAGGTGAAATGCTTAGGAGAAAGATCAACCCTGAAAATAGAGGCTTGGACAGTATTCCCCATAGAAAGTAATAGATTTGCAAGAATAAACATGCTTTCTGAGTGTGAAAGTCTGAACACCACTGCCATCTTTTTACAAGAATATTTCCAAAGAAAAGGTATTTTGTATGCCAGGTAATTTACAGACAAGGTCAAAATGGGGGCCAAACACACTCCAGGCCCTTTTGAAAGTCGCTACGCTCACCTCATCTTCTGGCCTGGAATTCATGCTCCTCTGCAACATCCAGCAGAGAAGAGCTGGCCTGCCAGAGGGGTGTCCGGGCTTCCAGGCAAATCAAAGCTTGGTCCATGCTTCGGGATCTGTTCTCCCAAGAGATGGGAGAGGTGGGGGAGAGGCCAGAATCTTGACTTGCGCAGGGAAGGAGAAGCATATCAGAATCAACAGAAGTGGGGCTTTTAAAAACAGCACAAACGCCCCCAATTTTAAGATACCCCTCCATCTTAGGAGGATCACCCTCCCCCCCATGCTGAGCTGAGAAGGGGTTGTGTTTGAGGTGTGGGGCAAGATAAAGACCGATTTCACTGGTGGCCTGAAGGCTGAGCAAGGAGAGGTGGGGAGTGAAGAAGAAGAGAAGACAAGGAGCTGGAGGAGGAAGAGGAGGCTGGAGACTCGGAGGGAAAGCCAGACAGAGAGCCACTGAGGGGAAGGCCTTTCACAAAGGAGGCTGTGGCTGACGGTTTGAGGCCTGTCTGGAGTGGAGAAGAGCAGAGGGAGGCTTTGTCCTGGTGGAAAAACCTTTGGATTGACTGCCCCACTGTGGTTATGCAACCACCTCAAAATCCACTCTTTTGAGGATAACATGCATTATACACTATTTTAGGAGTGGGTTACACGGGGGTCAGTCCTAAGACAGTGAAAGCATTTCACTGCAAAGTGGTGAGTTTAATGACAATGTGGAGCTGAGTCCTCAATGAGCAGAAAAAAAAAATCAATGGGACAAAAATGAACTATTTTCCATTCGTTAATTTCGTTGCCCTTCAGAGTCACATCAGAGGCACTTAGTTACTTTTTACATTTTTCGGGCTCCTCACGGGGAGTCCTGTCAACACTGAGGGTGACTCAGGAACATGAAGGGCCAGGACTTGTCCCCAGACAAGGTCCCCAGGCAAATGGGTGAATTGGCCGCTGGCCGTCTCTCTGTTTCTGTCCGTCTCTCTGACCTCCCAGGGGATCGCTGGTCCCTCAGCATCCCTGACTTCACTGCTCCCATGCTCTGCCCCATCTCCTGCAGGTGCTCGCTCCTGACTTGACTCCCTCATGCAAGGCTTGCAGTGGCGAGTCCACATTTTCTCACTCTTCTTAAGTCTATTGTCTCTCTGAGAGTCTCGGGCAAATCAAGACCTTGTTGTGACCTCCTTCACCTCCCTTCCTCTTCACCTGTGAATCTCTTCCCCATGGTCCAGAGGGTGCAGTGATGGCAAAACTCACCTCAGGTCTTTTCTTTCGTGTACCTGTGTCCCTTGCAATGTGACTTTGTGTTTCTTCCAGTTGAGAGGTAGAACCTCCCCAGCTCCCCAGGAATGGGAGATGGCCTTGCTTAGCCCAAGAGCATGGGACAGAAGCGACGGTATGCCTGCTCCAGACTAGACCTCAAGAACTCTCATGGGTCCTGCTATCTCACTCTCCGTAGCCTGAGCATAAGCCCAGGCTACCCTGCTGGGAGATGGGGGACCGTGGACAGGGACAGCTGAGGTGCCCAGCAGAGCGACCTTAGACCAGCCAAGCTCCTAGCCAACTCAACAGCTGACCGCAGATGTGTGAGCAAACCTAGCTGATGTCGGCCAAGCCTGGTCCAGAAAATGGTACTGACCAGGCTGCCCATACCCCTGTAATACACATCAAATGTAATGCTTTAAGTCACTGAGTTTGGAGGTGATTTGTTACACAGCAATGGCTGACTGATGCCGAGAATCTTTTCCTTTCTGGGGCTGATCTGTTCTTACTCACCTCCTTATCCATCTCTAGGGGATCCTGGCTTTCTCACTTCTCTGTTTTTAAAAAGGCTTTCCCTGATGGGCGCCTCCTCTGTCCATGCCTCCAGCGGACTCAGCTTCTACATTCCTTCATTTCTTCTCTCTGTTGCTGGATGTGGGGAGGTGGTGGTGGTTTCTTCTATCAGATTCTCCCTCTGCTCTCCAGCAGGCAGGCCTCCGTCCCCAGTGTCCTCCTGAGGACGTCTCTCAAAATGGGCTCCCAGGGGCCATTGACCAGGCCACTTGCTCTCCAGAGGATCCCTCAAGGTCACTGTTAAAGTTGGGGTTTGAAGGCCTCTCTGTGGCCACTGACGCTGTTTGTCACACTCCCATGGCCTCTTCTGTACCACCTTCTCCTCTCTCTTGTCCCTTTTCCCTAGCTATGCCTTCTTCTCACTGACCAGCCTGCATCATCCACTTCATAACTGCAGACATCTCTAATTTTCTCTCACATGCTTCCATCTTGCAATTTAATTTACTTTAGGCAAATGACTCACACTCACAATCTCAAGTCCTGGCCTTAAATCCAACCCTATAATTTTTAAAGGTCTAATTTGACACTTTCATTTGACTGTCTGGCTGTCACCTCTGACTCAGCATTTCTGAAGATGCTCTTGCCTTCTCCTTTCTAACCACACCCCCTTCAGTATTTCCACCACCATCACCAGCCAAGCTCAAAGTCTTTGATTTCTCCCTGCTTCTAGTCCCCACATCTAACCTCTGTGGGGTCACTCTGGTTTTTTTTGTCCCCCCCGTCAGCACGGCCCCCTCTCTCATTCAGGCAGTCATGATTTCTTAACTATCACGGAAGCCATCCGATGCCTCTCCGTATATCTAGTCTCTTCAGCGGCACCTCACCCTGACACCCAGGCCAGATTATCTACCTAGAACATCTCTTTCCTCATGCCAGCCCTCTGCACCAGAACCTTCCATGGCTCCTATTTTTCTTTCTCCACATGGTTTGCTGGAACACTTCTTTGGAGAGCTACTTAGAGATAGGCTATTGGAGTCCCTTACGTGGGGTGGCGGTGCAGGAAGATGTAAGCTGCCCCAGCTCCTCCTTTATACATGGTCAGGTATGGAAGCCTTCTTTCCATTACACCATCCCTGGAAGCTGAATCCCATGATGAGGACCCCCGTGGTGATCTCAGCTACAGACCATTGCCCTTCCTGTGATGTCCTTCTCTGATAATGAGGCCCCTACCCCTTGGGCCCTCCATGTGCCCCACTTTTTCTGGATCCTTGTTTAACTTTTGACTTTCCCCATAATCTGCCTGGACGGTAATAGGATGTCCTCAGCCCTTAAGGTCTAGATCAATTTCCTCCAGCTGCCAGGGCATGTCCCGTGGAATTGCAACGTCTGTATCAAGATGACCCTTTTTCTGGGATGTGTAAATTCTCGTTGTTGCCTTGGCCCTGAATGCCTGCCTCTGTGGAATGAGTTCATTTTATGGATCCCCACATTGTCCCATGGTATCAGCTGATTCTCTCTGCCCCACATTGACCCAGCTTGGAAATGTGTCAGTTTTCTTTGATTCATGATCTTTGAGCACAAAGCAGATTTTGATATCAATTTGGAAGGGAAATATGAAGGTGGTTACTTACACTGCAGCAATCCACATCTTCAAATTAATCACTAGATATTTTTGTTCTGAAAAGCTTTTTGGCCATCTGCTCCTAAGGCTGTTTTGAAGGCTTGTTTGTCTCTATATAGCATCCGTCCTCACTCCTCACTCCCGGTTGGACCCCTGGACCTTGAATTCTTCTTGCTCTGTTTATGCAGAGCCAGATAGAAGGTGCTAGAGAAGGAAGGTCCCCCTTGCCCCTGGTTTATCCATATCCATCAGATGCTCAGAAAAACTAGAGTTTTCATTTAACCAGCCACACCTTCCTTAGAAAGATGTGTGGTTTAAATAAATATCCCCCCTATGTCCCCTCCCTACCACTCAGCAGCTTTTTCCTAGGTTTGCGGTCATACTCCTTCCAGCCCCTTCCCTGTTAACCCTGTTCCTGATCATTCCAGTCTGGCTACCACTATGGCTCTTAGCATCATCTGTTGCCTGGATTCCTTGCTGCTGCCAATTGCGAGAATGTTTTGGAAGTTCAAAACTTCTACATACACCTGGGGATTTGGCTTCCTGAACTTCTTCCTGCTCTTGGGCTCTGCATGTTTCTGAGGCAAGCTTGCTGGTAGAGGAGAACATGCCTTCCCGTCCATAAGTGTAGTTCACTCCAATTAATTTAATGCAGGTTGATAGCAACTCAGCTCCCTGCCTCTGGCACCTAACATGCTATGTCTGTGGCAATGGGCTTGCAACATGAGCTCTCACCTCTGTGTCCCAGGCAGTGATTTTCCCTGCAAGACACAGTAGCATAGGCTCGTTAGGGTCCTGGGAATTTAGCAAACAAACTTCTTTCAGAGTGCTCCTATGACATAAGCCTATATGTTTGCCTTGGATTCAAAATAGCCATCTTCTTGGATGGGCTCATCTGAAAAATGCCCACCACCTTTGGAAGGCAAGTGGCACTCTCCCCCTTCACTGAGAGTACTATCTTGTACAGAATGAAAGCCAGTGGGGTCTGAGGTGTTCCCCAGATCATTGGCCTTAAAGTGAGCATTTCTGGCTGCTTATGTTTAGAAACTGGTGGTGGTATTGCAAAGTGGGGGCATGAGCTATACACCTAACCAAGACACTGTAAGGAAGTTACTGTCTCTGCCCACAGCTGGGAGCCAGTGATGCAGGCTCTGAGGTGCTCCCTCCTCTTCCTTGGCTCATGAATGGTAGTGGGGAGCCCTAACAGGTAAAAAGGTCATGTGCGCAGCCAGCCTGCTGTCTTTCTATGCTTCCCACCTTACGAGGAGGATGGAGGCCCTCCTTCTCCCAGACCTTCACGTGCGGCTCTGTGTTTTGTGATGTGTTTGCCTTTTAGAGCCCTTGATGTTCACTCATGGATCTAAGAAAGGATTGTCAATGGGTAAAGAGGGAAACAGGCACTGAGAGTTTTCTGTCTCTTCAAAGATAGCCATGAGATGATGGGAAGGGCTAACCACAGCCATGCCCCATCCTAGGTGCTGGTTGTTGGGAGAACTTCAAGTCTTTCCTAGGGAATTTGAACGTCTTTTGCAGAGGAGGTCCCTCCCAGCCACCAGGACTGGCCCAGAAGGACTTCCTGTGCTGAATTCTCTTCCTGGGAAGACTTTGAAATATAGCAAAGAGAGATCAACGGTGAGACCAAGAAAGCCCTAGCTTCCCTTAAGCATTGAGGTGACAGAAACCTGGGACAGAGTTGGGGACATGGGAAGGGCTGGGACCCACGTTATTCAGGTCTCTGTTTCTCCAGGCTGGTGCTACTCCTGGGCTGTGTGTGCTGTGGCCTCATTTGCTCCTGTTGTCTTTGTGACCTAACTCCCTGTTGGCCAGTGGGCCACTGCAGCTCCCCCAACTTCACTGCACAACAGACAATGATGTCATGGACCATGCTTATTTTTAATAGCTCCTTAAAATTCTGGTCCCATCCCAGCACTTACCCAGCTATTTCTGCTGAGTGCTTAATCAGTAGGTCCAAGATGTGAGCTGGAGCCATGCACAAAGGAGCAATCCTGCTTGTTGGCTTTTATATGGGATGTGGACCTCTGTGTGCCCCATGCCAGCCCATCCTGATACCTACCTCTCTTTACCTCAGGAGCACCTCAGTGCAACAAATATTTACTAAAAATCCCTATGTGCCATGGGCTGACACTAAAAATGTTCACTCTATTGTTTGTCTGTCTTTTAAGAAAATAAGAGCCTGGGCTGGGAATGAAGACACACATTGTTAGAAACTCCAGGCCCACCAGACTCTGCCCCTTAATGTCACAACCTGAAATACTCACTAAGTGTGGTTTTCTGGGTTGCCTGGGCATGATTTTTATTTTTATTTTTTATTTTTATTTATTTAATTTTTAAAAGATTTTATTTATTTATTTGACAGAGAAAGACACAGCAAGAAGGGAACACAAGCAGGGGGAGTGGGAGAGGGAGAAGCAGGCTTCTGGCGGAGCAGGGAGCCCGGTGCGGGGTTTGATCCCAGGACCCTGGGATCATGACCTGAGCCGAAGGCAGATGCTTAACGACTGAGCCACCCAGGCGCCCCTGGGCATGATTTTTAGCTGAAAAAAATATGTATGTACATATACACATTCACACAACACACACATATATTAAATACTTTTTTCTTTTCAACTAACATGACTAGAACTGGAAAGAAAATCTGATCACTCAATGAATGATGAAGGGGGAGGTCACTGCTGTGATGATGTCAAATTAGTTTATGACAAGAGCTGGTTGTCAACTTGGAAAGCAGATGCCTTGGTCTTCGAAGGCAGAAAAATCAGGGTTCAAATCCCAGCTTCACCAATTACCAGCTGGGACATGGGGAGAGTTCATAATCTTGCTTCCCAAATATTTACCAGGTAATGCTCACTGTTATAAGCACTATCCACAAATCATTGCATTTAATTCTCACAACACCCAACCAGGTAGATACCACAGCACTGGCTTTCCTGGATGGTGACAGGGGTTAAAGGTGGTCATGCTAAGAGCACCAACACACCACTTGCACACCCATGTAAACACAGCTGGTCTTCGTATCACCAGCGTGGGACACAGGACACATAAGTTCTGATTATGCCCAGAGGATAAGCTGTAGGCGGACTGCCCCTGGAGCCTGGGTGCTTGGTCAGCTCCAGGACTCAGGAGTCTGTCTAGGTTAGTGCCCTGAGGGATGGTGGCGGCTGGATCAGTCTGCTCAGGCTGCCATAGCAGAATGCCCCTGGCTAGTGGCAAAACAACAGACATTTATTTTTTTTACAGTCTGGAGGCCAGAAGTTCAAGACCAAGGTGCAGGTGGGTTGATTTGTGGTGAGGCCTCTCTTCCTGGATTGCCTTCTCACTGTGCCCTCATGTGGCCTTTCCTCCGTGCACACGGGCAGAGAGAGAGAGTGTGCTCCTGGTACCTCTTCTTTTTTTATTTATTTAAATTCAACTAATTAACATATAATGTATTATTAGTTTCAGAGGTAGAGTTCAGTGCTTCATCAGTTGCATATAACACCCAGGGCTCGTTACATCCCGTGCTTTCCTTAAGGCCCATCACCTAGTTACCCTATCCCTCTGCCCCCCGCCCCTCCAGCAAGCCTCAGTTTGTTCTCTAGAGTTGAGAGTCTCTCAAGGTTTTCTCCCTCTCTGATTTTCTTATTTTATCTTTCCCTCCCTTCCCCTATGATCCTCTGTTCTGTTTCTTAAATTCCACATACAAGTGACATCCTAGGATAACTGTCTTTTTCTGATTGATGTATTTCGCTCAGCATAATACTCTCTAGTTCCATCCACGTTGTTGCAAATGGCAAGATTTCATTCTTTTTGATGGCTGAGTAGTATCAAAGGATACAGACTTAGTGATCTGATCCCTCTTCTTATGAGGACACTAGTCTGATTGAATTAAGGGCACACCGTTATACCTTCATTTAACCCAATCACCTCCCCAAAGGCCCTATCTCCAAACATAGTCATATTGGGGGTTAGGGCCTCAACATATAAGTTTTAGGGACAACAAACATTCAGTCTAGAATACCTGGTGGTGTGAGGGACAGATCAGCAGTCAGCACCTACATGGGCTTTACTTCTTCAGCATAAGGTAGTGGTTAAGAGCAGGGACTTTGGGGGCGCCTGGCTGGCTCAGTCGGTGGAACATGGGGCTCTGGATCTCGGGGTCGTGAGTTCGAGCCCCATGTTGGTTGTAGAGATTACTTAAAAAATAAAAGGGCAGAGACTCTGAGGCTAGACTGCCAGGGTTTGTATCCCAGCTCTACCACTTACTCTCTGGGTAAACATGGCTCAATTTCTTAACCTCCTTGTGCCTCAGTTTCCCTCATCAGTGAGATGAGGATGCCAATACTACAGCCTCATAAACTAGTTGTGTGGATTACATGAAGTAAAGAGTGCAAAGCTGTTAGTGCCCAACTGGGCACATAGTGAACACTGCAAATGCTTGTCAAACCCAAACCCAGGGGAGTGGGTCATTACTGACTCAAATCTCTTTTGACTGTTTGCCCAGCCTGTGTAGCGGCTTGGCTCCATTTTAGACTCTGTGTGTGTGTGTGTGTGTGTGTGTGTGTGATACAGATTAATTTAAAGACACAAGCTTTTACTTTTTTTTTTTCTTTTAAGACACAGGCTCTTTCCTCAAGAACCACAGTTTTCATAGGGCCATTTATACCCAGGAAACTATTAAAGGGGAACGAGAACACTGTTCAGCATCTAAGGCATTTCCCTGATGTCACATCCAAGGGCTTTCTAACTCAGTGAGGCCACTCTTGCTTGCATTTCCCTGGGAAGAAAGTTCAACAGGGTCCACTTACAGTTACAGCTAAAGCCATCTTGCGTTAACCCCCCCGCCGGGATCCCGTGACCCAAATCCTTCCTTTAACGGTTCTTAGTGGAGGCTTTCTTTTTTCTCCTATTGTTTTGGTATTGACTTTTGCCTGTAGCTGCACAAAGACAGTGCATTTCTGTTCTACAACCTTTCCAGGGAAGATGCCCTCCATGTCTTTCCAACTTTCTTTCTTATGAGGGTCACGGAGCAGGGCTACACTGTGCTCACTGCCTATTAATATCCTTCTAGTGCTTCTGGTCATTGACCTCACTTCCTCTTTTTCCAGGAGTGAAAACGTGAGTATATGACAATGCTGGGCAACGGTGCATCTTGACTCTTGCCTCCCAACCCACCCCTTATATACCTGGGTAGCTTATTCCCCAACAAGCTTATTTCCAATTAATTAATTACTTGAGCACATGTTATGCATCTGTGATGTGCTGGGCATTGTGCTAAAGGATGGGAATACGGATGTGAGTTAGGCAGCCTTTATTCAGAATATCATGGGGAGACAGACAGAATATCATGGGGAGACAGACAGAAGAACATGACAGGCCCTATGCTGGATGCTACGGGAAGCCCTGTATGGGGAAGGAGAGCCTAATGAGACCAAGCATTCAAGGATGCCTTTGGCAGAGCTGATGCTTGAACTGGGTTTTCAAAGATGAGCAGTGGTTTGGTAGCTACGGATAGAAGTAATGAGGTTAATTAGGGCTAAAGTCAGAGTGTGTGGCAGGAGGAAGAGGGGGGAGGCTGGAGAGATGGGCCCAGACTTCTTTTTATTACTCACAGGAAGCAAGACATTGTTCTGTTGTTATTTACAAGTGGGGCAACTGAGAGGTTGCCTCTGGTCACAAAGTCAGGTCGTGGCAGAGCTGGATGGAGACCAGGGACATAAACCCAGATGGAGCATAAACCAGGATCAAAAAGTAGAAGGAAAAAGGGATTGTCATTGCTTCTGCATTTCAATGTTTTTCTGGGTGGCCTTTCTTCCCTCCTTTACTTGACTTGCTTGGCTTGGAAACATTCCCCTGTTTCCTTCTGACTTACACATTTTCTCTGTAAACTCTGCTTCTGGGAAAGCATGAGCTAGCCCTTTCTCCAGCTAGTCTTAGGAGATGCAAGCAAAGGAACTAAATATTTTCAGTGGATTTACTCCTGTTATTGTACTCTAGCTCAGCACCCATCCTCTGGATAAGTTATAAAATTAAGTTCCTAACTGTAGTTCCATGCTAAGAATTCCCCCCCGCAGCTAGTCAGTCTCAAGGGCAAATGGGCACTTGGAATGTTCAAGCAAGATGCCTAAGTGCCTTCTGTGTTCTAGGAGCTGCGCTGAGAGTTGGGCGGACAGAGATGAGCAAGGCACATTTACTTCCATTGATGAATTTATAGATGGACTCGCAAATAGATCATATGGAATCAGATGGCCGTGGGTAGGGCTGGGTGGCTGAGGTAGTCGTGGACTCTGGATTTTGAACAAGTGCACTGGGTGATTTTTCTGCTGTTAGGTTTCAGCACCACTGCTTGAATGGCTGGGAAGGAATTGCCATTAATTCTGATTACTTCTCATATAAGAATTACACATGTGGGCACCTGGGTGGCTCAGTCGTTAAGCATCTGCCTTCAGCTCAGGTCATGATCCCAGGGTCCTGGGATCAAGTCCCACATCGGGCTCCCTGCTCAGCAGGAAGCCTGCTTCTCCCTCTCCCACTCCCCCTGCTTGTGTTCCTGCTCTCACTATG
Source organism: Neomonachus schauinslandi (assembly GCF_002201575.2). Classification (NCBI taxonomy): domain Eukaryota; kingdom Metazoa; phylum Chordata; class Mammalia; order Carnivora; family Phocidae; genus Neomonachus; species Neomonachus schauinslandi. Next base: position 50,936,288 of record NC_058408.1, read on the forward strand.
TCTCTCTCTGTCAAATAAATAAATAAAAAATCTTTTTAAAAAAATTACACGTTTTTCACTTGAGATGATGAATGTTTAAGCTCCAAAATAATTCCCAGCTCTAAAAATATTGCTAGTTATTACTTAATGTTTACTCTGTCCACATATTGAGTAACAGGCTTTACTCTCCATATGGGTTAACTGCTCCAACAATTTCATGACATCTATATTATTACCCCATTTCACAGATGATGATTCATGATGTTAAGTAACTTGCTAGGAAATGTTCCTGATTCAAGTCCCTCTATAACCTTGACCAAGGCCCTCATCTTCCTAGAGTTTCTCATCTCTGTGCTGTGTCTCCAGGTAAACCACCCACATCTCTTTTCTGCCCTAAGGCCTCCTGGGAAGATGAGTTGATGAGCCGATGAGCCTGGAGGTTGCCTGTGTGATGGGGAACAGCAGAGGGCTCAGCATGTGGCAGCAGTGGGCTGGAAAGCAAAGGACCAAGCCAACCACGTAGAGGGGATCCAGTGACCCTCAGTTTCCCGGCTTCCCCTGTCCTCCCAGCCCTGTTTGTTGTCTTCCTTGTTTCTGTGTTTACATTCCACCTTGTAATTAAGCAATCAGCTTTTTCTCAGTGATTACTCATGATCTCAGCTGGCAAAAGTCACTTGATCTTTGGCTCTATGCCTTCCCATCAGAGTGTCGCCCAGTGCATGTGCTAATAGCCCAGAACCCCCGCTGCCCTGCTTGGCATGTTCACTTTGGAGCCAGCTCAAGCCACGTGCCCTCAGTTGCAGCTGCCCCACCTGGCCTGGCCAGGGTGACTGTCACTTGAAGTTTCTCCATGGGATGGCAGGGCTTTTAGGTTTTGTCGAGATCTGTCTGTGCCCATCGAATGGGGGTGAGGGTGGCTGCCTCCTGTTCACACTTGATGGGGACAGCACTGTCAGCCCCTGAATGAGGAATGCAGCCCACTTGGGAGGAGTTCTGCAAATAAGCCTCCAACTGGTGTGTCCTTGCAGAACCTGCTCTGTTGCTGGGCAAAGCACAGGAGAATAGATGGTGCCAAGTGAGCCACTGAGAGTAGACTTAATCAGAGTGGTCCACCCTTGACATTTACGAGGCGGTTGAACAAACAGTCTGCAAGCTCAGAGCCGAAGTTTCTCACCTTCTTACTAAATAACTGCAGGGTGGAGGGTTTTTAAATATATATATATACTAAAGTTTATAGTGCGAACATTTTATGGCTGCAAAAGCCATTCTTTCCTCTTGGTTCTATTTCTTTTCTCTCTCCTCTCCCTTATTTGTACATTTCATTCTCTGCTTTGCCAGTGCAGTCAGCTCCCATCCCTGGGCTTTCTCTCCTTCATCCCCATTTGTCATCATACTTTGACAATCCCTCGATCCTTGTATAATCGAGGCAGTGGTTCGATTTGCTCCCGGTCTACTCACAGGAGAGGGGGCGCTCTGATAGAAGAAAAGCACCAGGAACAACGGAGGCATCTGAAGACTCATTGCCCAGGCTTCAGTAAGCTCCTTGAAGATACAATTTATTTCTCAGATTCTTTATATCTTCTTCCATCCCTCCCCTGTTACTAGTATTTCATACGTGTACATTTAGTCAACAGAAGGGTGAATGCAGAAGCAAATTGGAGCTCATGTCTCATGTCGCTTGGAACCTGCATTTGTCATCTCTGAAAGGATTGTCTCCAATGATTTCGCAGGCCCCTTATTATGTCTGAGGTTTGTTGAGTGAAGCAGCCGGTGACCAGGAGTGTGGGATCTTTCCTCTTCTACGCAGGCTCCTCTCTGTGGCTCAGATGAGCAAATACTACAGCCTGATGACATCTTCTGCTGGGGTCTCTGATCAGCCTTCAGTGAACTCCTTGCCCGCATGCCAGTCTGATCCTGTCCCCAGTGGCAGAGGAGGAGGAGGAAAAGGGGTGGGGAAGGGCAAGGTGAAAGGTGATTCAGGGGGTACAAACAAGTCAGAGTGCCTCTGGAGAGAGGACACAGTACATGAGGTCAGAGACAAAAGCCCACACAGCTACCCATTCAGTTAATATTTATTGAGCATCTACTATTTGCCAGGTATAGTGGTCATTGCTGGGAATACAATGGGGCAAAAACAGTCCCAGTGTTGGCTGTCAGGAATGCATCTTCTAATTTAGGGTGGAGTTGCTGATTCTTTAATGTACACACAGATCATCTGGGGATCTTGTTGTAGTCAGTGTTCTTACTCTGTAGGTCTGGGTGGGGCCTGAGATTCTGCATTTCGAACAAGCTTTGAGGTGGTACCCATGCTGTTGGTCCAAGGAAAACACATTGAAGACTAGGGATCAAGAGGAGAAGGCGAATCTTGCAGGGGCTGAAAATCCTGGAGGCAGGAGGGAGACCGAAACGGAGTCAGTAGCCAAACTAGACAAGAGAACAGTTTAGAACAAAGGGAGTGGTAGGCATTTGAGGAATCAAAGAATCAGTAAAAGGAAGTGGAGGAAAAATACAGAGATTGATTGAGAAAGGAACACAGAGACAGAGATCGGTGGTAGGAACAGACCAAGAGGTAGAAAGTATGAATTCTAGAAGTAAAAGTTCAGAGCTGCTCTTCCTCCAGAAATAGACTCACCATACTAGCCAGCTCAAGATGGACAAGGCCATTGGCTGAAGCCAGAGGAACTAGGAGGTCAGGAATGGAAAGGCCCTCTGAATTTGGGCCTCCCACATTGGAAGAAGAAGGAGATAGACAGAAGATGCGAGTCAATAATACCGAGTTAACATGCACCAGTAGTAGGGGAGAGCTAGTACAGATTAGTGAATTATAGAGAGAAATGATGCATTCTTCCACTGTTGAGGAGATCTTGTAACTCAAAGTAGGTGAGCAAAGGCTAACTAGTTCTTAAGGGGCCTCCTTAAATGAAGAGATGAGAACAGTTTGTCGTCAACCTGATAATATACAGGTGTTATATAAATGGTCTTTTAAGATGGCTAAGGGTATTTGAAAACAGTTCTTCCTTGCACAGCTGAAATATTCTGCTTGCAGTTTAATGTCATACATTAGTGATGTCTGAGTGAATGAGGGTCTCTTGAGTGCCCATACCTATGACTACCGTCTGTGGCAGAGTGGCACGGTTGAGCTGATGGTGGTTCCAGGAATGGGTGCACCACTGATGGTTCTGTATGAATCTTCCCCCCAGGTTTTTCTCTCCCTATATCACTTCCTCCCCCGCCTCAGCCTTCAGTGGGTCCTGCCAGCCAACAATAACACAAGGATGAGATGCGGGGTCCTGTGTCTGGTTCTCCATAATTAGAAAAGTCTATGCAACCAAGCATGGGGTCAGTGTCTTGGAGGCTCTGTCGCCTGAACTCTGTTGCTGTTGAGAAAGTGCATCATTGAGATGAGGAAAGGAAATGCCATCTGTTTATGTCTGTGCCTGACCAGTCCTGTCTTCCTGGAGCCCTTTGCTCTCTCCCTTCCTTGCCTCACAGGTGGATTTTCTCAGGATCTCTTGATCTCATGATGCCGTTTTCACCAGAAGAGAACAGCAGGCAGGAAGGGAAGAGGCCAGGGTTTACTGTGCTTCTTGTGAGGCACATGGGCACTTCCGTGACTCCTGAGACAGGCCTCCCACAGAGCAAGAAGCAGGTGGACCAGCTTTCCTCCATTCCTTAAAAGAGAGAGAGGAAACCTGACAGAGACAGGTTAGATGTGAGGAAAGGATCCCATTAGAGCAGGAACTGTTGGGACTGTGACCAGCCATGAAACCACCCCAGGGGTCTAGAAAGACAAGGGGGATTTTCATTTCTGTTGGATGTTGGAGTGTGATCCCACATAGAAAACACTGGAGTAACCTCCCTCCTTCTGATGCTGGGTTTGTCCTCCTTGTGTCATTTGGGTATGATCAGGGATGCTTCGCCAGCTGCAGGACTGATGGAGACCATGCTCCCATGTCAGACTTGCCCAAGTCAGGTATGGAGAAGTGTTCCTTGTGGGGCCCACAGTAGTAGGGCACCTGGTCCTGGGCACAGTCATAATGTGCCTTCTGCTCCAACTGCTGAGGTGGGGCCAGGGGTCCCATTGGTAGCCTCTCTGGGTTTGTGGGCCAGCCAGCCACTGAGAATAATCTTCCTTTGTCACTGCTATTGACTCCAGTTCTTCTCCTAAGGAACCCAGGATACTAGTCCACCAAAAGGCATAAGATTCCCTGTGCCCATGCTCCAGGCTCTGAGTTAGGAATTACTGGGGCCACAGAGGAGCATGAGACCTCATTCTTATGTGAGCACTCCAAGAAATATTCAGCCTACTCAAAAAGACCAGAAATACTCACTAATAGACAAAATGTAACCTCCCAAAGATAGGAGTTCCACACAAGAACAAGATGTTGTCAGCAGCATCTGAGTGATGAGTGGGGCCAGCTCTGGCATGAAGGATGCAGATGCCCGCTGGGGTCATTACACTTCCCTTGTATAAACCAGCTGTCAGTTTGGGGTCTCCACATCCCTTGAAGTGTAGATGAATTGCTTTGAATAGGCCTCCAGTTGCAAGAATTATTAAAGTTAAAGCCTTTTCCAAGATTTTGACTAATCTCGGAAGCAGTGGACGGGTAGACTTTTAGCAAAATGAAATTTATATTGTCCTTACTTCCTTTGCTTGAAAGATTCCATCTTTCTAGAAGGATATATCCTTCCCTCTCCATGCTGACCCCAATATGAAACTTAGATCTTTGTAAAGTTCTTCCTCCCAAACCAAAAAAAGTCACTCTCACTAAGTAGTATGCATTTGGGTAGACTGTACTACAGGTCTTGGAAAACACCACCAGGCAGGACAGACTTCTGCCATCTCTGGGCTCCCTTTCCTCCCCTCCTTCCCAAACCCTTCTTAGTCTCTGCCTCTGAGGGCTCCAACCCACACCTCCATCCCTCCCTTTCCTTAGAACCTGGTGTTACTGGATTTCCAGGACATGGGGAGAAGGGCCTCATATCATAAACACTTGTCAGATTATATTTCCAACAAAGATTGTTCTTTTCTGAAGAGAAACTTGGCTACCAGCTATTACAGGAGTATAGACTTCCCCACTTTGCTACCTTGTAGTTGGACGCACTTTGGGCACCACCCTCTTTTCATAAAAAAGGATGCTGAGACTCAGATAGTTGAGTGAGATAAGAGGTGACAGCTGTATCATGTCGTGGAAAGACAAGTTTTGGATCAGGCGGAATTAGTTTAAATCTTAACTCTGCACCTCACTAGTTGTATGACCTCGGGTAGATTACTTAGTCTTTCTAAACTTTGGTTTCCTCCTCTGTAATTCCTACCTAGCCCTCTTATAGGGAAGAGTAACTAAGATAATGCATGTGAGAATGTCTAGTCCAATGCCTGGCATAGGAGAGGGGCTCTGCTCATGGGGTGTTTGGCCTGGAATTATGGACTGGTGGTGGCAGACATGTCTCCTGATGGCCAGGGCACCATCTGATGGTGACATCCCACTGGATCAGTCAGGGGTCAACCAGATAGTCAGACCAGCAGGAAACATACACTAAGTGAACTTATTGCAAGGAATTGGCTTGTATAATTGTGGGGCTGGCCAGGCAAATCTGAAATCCAGAATGTAGGCTGTCAGGAACTCTCAGACATGGCTTGGAGCTGCTGTCAACAAGAAGAATTTGTTCTCCACTGAGGAAACCCAAGCTCTGCTCTTAAGACCTGTCAACTGATTGAATCAGCAACCTCCCGCCACCCCAGTTCATTAAGGGTAACCTCCCTCACTTGAGTTAAGTGATTATGGGCTTCAATCACATTTACAAAATATCTTTGCAGCAACACCTAGGTTGAGTGAATAACTGGAGACTGTTACCTGGCCAAGTGTGACATATAAAACCAACCATCAAACTCACTAACCTGTGAGCTTCCTGAAGGCAGGAGCCATGATTCCATCTCTGCGTTCAAGCTGCCACTGGCAGGTGCTCAGTGCTTGTTGAATGAATGTATCAGTGGAGGTCAGGTTACAGAGTCCCTTGAGGATCCTCCTAAGGAGGTTGAATTTTATCCTAAAGGCAATGGGGAGCCATTGCAGGATCTTGAGCAAGAATGGAAGGGATGTAGTCACTGTGTATTGCGTTGAAGCCCTGTGCCAGCAGATAGCTCTTCTCCGAAGAAGGGAGGAATGGAGTCTGATGCCCACGTTCCTCGTGGGTGGATTGCTCCGGCTTGGGAGACATTTCTCTTGAGTTCTTTCTAAAGGGTAGAGACTCCCTGGAGAATGTGTTCCAGACAGGCCTCTAAATATAGTCCTCTGCCTTTTTACGACAGCAAAGCCAAAGCATGATATTTTACCCCAAATTATGTCCAGGCTTTGGAGGAGAGTGCGTCCCCTCAAACGTGACTCTGGGGGCTCCTTTCTTTGACTACTCCTTGGGGAGGGGGGTAGTTAGATCACTCCCACTGGTGGCAGGATTGTGACTTGGACAATCATGTGCAGAGAGGAAGCAAGAGCAGATGTCAGCCTGACTGGAGTCCCTGCCCTAGAGGCTTCTGTCCCAGGGAAATTAGCTTTGCAGCAGTAGACTCAAAGCGAGAGCTTTTCACATCTTGATTAGAAAACAAAGGACAGGGCGCCTGGGTGGCTCAGTTGGTTAAGCGACTGCCTTGGGCTCAGGTCATGATCCTGGAGTCCCTGGATCGAGTCCCGCATCGGGCTCCCTGCTCGGCAGGGAGTCTGCTTCTCCCTCTGACCCTCCCCCCTCTCATGTGCTCTCTGTCTCATTCTCTCTGTCAAATAAATAAATAAAATCTTTAAAAAAAAAAAAAAAAGAAAACAAAGGACAAGATATCTCATTTACTGCTATGCATCCCAGCTACTGCACAGCTTCCACTGCCTCAGACCCTGAGCAAAACCCCATTAGAAAACTTCCTACTGCCCTGCAGATGCAGAGGTGCTACCAGGAGAGCCGAGTCCTACATGCTCTTGCTGATTTTCTCAGCAAAACAAGCTCATCTGGCCCAGGATGGAGCCAGACCAAAGGGCCACCCACAACCTTGAACATGGAGAAACATTTGTTTCTTCTTTCAATGCTCTGATGAGTGAACTGCTTCATATCCCCTCCCCTCACATAAAGACCTCATTTTTGCTTTTGAAGGAAGTTAATATTATTTTTAATCACATCATTTTTATAATCCTGAATGAGATTTTGGAGAGTTTTCCTACTGCTTCTGGGATTCTTTGAGGATGTCTGAAGATTCCCCATTGATTCTAGAGACCTATAGATTGGAGCCTTACACATACGGATCATACTGAACCCAAGGACCAAGAGGCCCCGAGAGGTTGTTCAGTTCATCCTGTGGTCCAGGGCTGCCCCAAACTAAATGACTTTAGTTCCAGTCAGTTTAGCCACTATTTATTAAATCCTCCCATGACATTCTTTGTGCATAAAAGGGTGAGTTGGACGTATCCTTAAAGAATACTGCTAAGTTAGGGACAGACCATGATGATAAGGGATGATCCAGGCAACACTCAAGATTTGTCCAGGGTGCCAAGGAAGCCTGGAAGGCACTGCATTAACTGTGGCTGGGACAGGCTTTCTTAGGTGGAAATACCTAGACTGAATCTTGAAGGATGAGTAAGACTTTCCACATGAAAAGAGGATGAAACGAAGCAGAGGAGAGAAGGATGTTCAGAGCAGACGGAATAGAGTATGCAAAGTCACAGAGCTGAAAACAACCTGGGATGGGGCAGGAAACAAAGACTAGATTGGTGCTGCTGGAAGGCAGAAGTGTGAGACCACATGGTAGGTATCCTGGCCTTTATCTGGGAGAGGGACTGGTATGGTCAGACTTGGCTTTATAGATAGCTCTGTCTGTTGCAGGGAGGATGCTTTGCAAGAAAGCAAAACTGGAAGCAGTTAGAACCAACCCTGCTGTGTAGGTAAAAGATAATGTGTCCTTGACCTTGGGGAAGAGAGGACAGATTAGGGAGATATTTGAGAGAAATCACCAGGCTTTGAGAATTTGGATACCATTTCCTTAAACATTTTGAAGCAGCACCCCTGATAGTGTGAAATTCTTTCTCCTATCTTGCCTGAATCCTTCCTGATGCAAGGTAAGCACATTCCCTAGCACAGCCTTTACTTTTCTAGTGAGTGCTGCCTCTTCGCTGTGTCAGAGAAGTCTAGAGCTAAGAGCCTTGGATGCAACTTCCATGTCACTCTGTTGTATCAGATGCTTGTCTCTGATTCACTGTAACTCAAATAGAACGTGCTAAGCATAGCTGGTGTGGGAAACCCTGGTTTAGGGCCTCTGAGAGCCCTGGACTTCTCTCCTAGGCCTTTCATCCTCTGCCTGGCATTGGCATCCCAGCATGGCCCTCAGCATCTCAGATGAGCATACCTACAGGTTCCCTTCAGGGTCAGGAAGGAGCAGTATTCACTCAGATGATTAACAAGTCTAAATTGGGGTTCAAAGCTCCAGTTAGCATGTGACTGCCAAATTCCCCATGCATGATGCAGGTCAAGCTCCTATCCTTGGTGGACATCTGTTTGCTCATCTGTCAGGAGAGCTAACCATACTCTCATTGCATGCTTCTCACTGGAATCTGGAAGATCTGGAATGTGCCTGGAGAAGGCAAGTGCCTAGGTAGGGTGAGCCACATGGTGTGGGCTGTGGGGGCAATGGGCAGAATTTGCCTACTTTCAGTTCTATCCCCGAAAGAACCTCTCCTTGTCTCTCACATTCTTGGGAGGCCCTGGAGCTGAAGGTGAGGGAGTCCAAGTAAAGCACCTTCCTAGATGCCCTTCATCTCCAGACAAGTGAAAGAAGGAGGAGTCTGCTTTTCCCTGTCTGTCATTCCCAGCCCTGAGAAGGAGGCCACAGCATTCTGAGCTCACCTTCCTTCCCTTCACTCAGAAAATACCTCACGCTTACTCTTGGGAAGAGGTGGACAGCCACTTGCTTAAAGAGCTGGTCCTATTATGTGCTAATCGGAGCCCTGGGCCAGGAGCTGCTCATCTTCCCAGGAGGCTAACAATGAGATATAAAGGTAAAGCTTTATGGAGGGAGCCAAGCTCTAAGCAGGCAGCCCTGAGGTACTTAATACAGCTCCTCACAGCCGGAACAGTAAGGAAATGGGGCTTCTGAGAATTTCCTGAGAAATCTAAAGCTCCTTTTAAATGGCAAGAAGACATTCTGACGGTGGGGAGGGCACTCTTCGGTTGCTGTTTTCCCTTCAAAGACAGTGAACCTCACTTCCGAGGCACCCACCTGTCCTCTGCAACCAGAGTTGGGGGCCCTTTTTATAGGAAACCTCATATTGGTTTTTTAATCCCAGACCCTTGGCCTCCCCTTGCACAGTAGTTTGTAGCAGGAACAAGGTATGTTGAAGCATCAAGTACAATTTCCTTACTCCAGAATGCAGTAACAAGTGCTTTAGTCCTTTCTTTAAGTTTCACACTCTCAGGGAGCCCCTTGGGAGGTGGGGCAGAGAATTTTGGTTTTATCCCCATTTTAAAGATGAAGAAAGTGAGTCAGAAAATGGCAAACTTTGTGCTAAGAGAAGCGGAGTGCGGATGAGAAAACACGGGTCCCCGTCATGAGTGTGCTGAGACCGGCAAGTGTCAGACCCCTCATTGGTGGAATGAAGGACCGGGGCGTGAGGTCAGCGGTTTTCAGAATGGAATTCCTGGGACAGTGAGTGCCTCTGTGCCCATAAGAGCATGGGACAGGGAAGCCAGAACTCAAGAATTTCTATGCCAGCCTCAGTCAGAGCTCTCTATTTTATCTCTTACATATTGGGATTCCACGTGGAATTTCATTGAAGATAGGGTTTCTCAGTTTGAAAGTTTGAAAACCATTGAATTAAATAGTGTCTAAATTCCCTTCCACTTCCAAAAGCTGTGACTCTCTTGAGTCAGGTCTCCTTGGTCATGATCCTCTGTCCTCTCTACCCTTTCTCCCAGACGGGTGGGTTACCATGGAGCAGGGCAGCGTCTCTCTGTGGGGTGGGACATCTGCCTCAGGCTGGTCATCTTTACTTTGATCAGAAGCATCTCCACCATGGAGATGGAGTGGGGACTGGAGGTTTTCATCTTGGTGTCTCCAGCACCTGTCACACTGTAGGCTGTCCTAAATGAGGGTGGGACAGCTCCATTCCAAGTAGAAAGACTTTTAGAAGGACCTATTCTCCAAACATTCTCTTGTCTTGACGCCAGTTCTCTGGAAAAACCTGTGGAGCTGAGGGGCTCTGTTCCTAAGCTCCAAAATGAACGAGTTAACACTTACTGCTACCAGTTGGTAGGTTGGGGTACCATTTGTGACAGATTTCTGCTAGTAAAGGAGATATGAATAGGATCGTGTGTAATGAATAGTGCAGTGGGTGGTCAAAATATCTGCTCATCCCATGGTTCGCTGCCTTTGGAATCTTTCAAGTTTTTTGCCACTTGCTTTCTTCTCATTTGAATGTAAAGGGAGTTATGATAAAGGTGAGATCTCCTAGGTATCTTCAGTCATTGGTGACAGGGGTGAGGGAGTATTGTGATCTCCAAATACATCTCTTTACTTCCAGTGCAGTTGTTCTCAGTCTTTTTTTCACCACAGAGCAAAGTGGTGATTTTTAGATGCCGGAGGCAACCTCATGGCACCATAAAAATAAGGATCAGCGGACTCGTTGAAGGAAGCAGAAGTGAAGACATCACCCTGGGCTCTGCTATGACACTGGACTGAGTGCTTACCAGAGGTCATCACCACCACCAACTACTACCATGGTGCAGTGAAAATGACTTCCAAGTGCTCTCTTTGTCTTTTGTTGTATCTTTGCATCTTTTGTTCAAGACTCAAAGTCCTGACTGAAAAATATGTGATTGGCTAATTCCTAAGTGATTGGGTTAAGTCATACGGTTAGTCCCTGGTTGTAAAAGTAGCAGAAGTTTCTGGCCCCTTGGCTTCCATAATGGGAGGTGGTCAATGAAAGTAAGAACCCAAAACTATTCTCTGTCTAGATTTCACAAAATAAGAAAAAAGGTAAGTCCATGTAAGTAATTTGGAACATGTAGTGAAACTACTAGCTAGTGATCCAAGTTCTTTTCTCTTATTCCTGGGCACAGACTTAGACTGCATTTCCCAGTGTTCCCTGTAGTTGGGTGTGGCACATGACTCAGTTCTACCCCATGAATATGAGGGGAAGTGATACCATTCCCCATGCATCACTTCCATGCATGCTCCCGTGCATGCTCTTCCATGCTTCTTTCCCCTCCGCTGGCTGCACTAGAGATGATCACTCAACATGATCTTGAGAGCCATATGTTGAAGATGGCAGATCCACAAGACAGAAGCAGCTTAGGTTTCTGAATTACCTCCTGGAGGAGAGGTGTTTGTCTCAGCTGTTCGGGGGAAAAGAAACATGCTCATTATATTAAGTCATGGAAGTTTTTTTTTTAATTTTTTATTGTTACGTTAATCACCATACATTACATCATTAATTTTTGATGTAGTGTTCCATGATTCATTGTTTGTGCATAACACCCAGTGCTCCATGCAGAACGTGCCCTCTTTAATACCCATCACCAGGCTAACCCATCCTCCCACCCCCTCCCCTCTAGAACCCTCAGTTTGTTTTTCAGAGTCCATTGTTTCTCATGGTTCATCTCCCCCTCTGATTCCCCCCCTTCATTCTTCCCCTCCTGCTATCTTCTTTTTTTTTCTTAACATATATTGCATTGTTTCAGAGGTATAGATCTGTGATTCAACAGTCTTGCACACTTCACAGCGCTCACCATAGCACATACCCTCCCCAGTGTCTATCACCCAGCCACCCCATCCCTCCCACCCCACCCCCCACTCCAGCAACCCTCAGTTTGTTTCCTAAGGTTAAGAATTCTTCATATCAGTGAGGTCATATGATACATGTCTTTCTCTGATTGTAAGTCATGGAAGTTTTGATGTTTGCCTGTTAGAGCTAGCATTGATTAAATGAATATTGAGTGCTACTAGGAAAAGGGCTAGAAGCTGGACAGTAAAGCCATTTACACATCTTCGCCTTGAAGATAGGTAAGGTCAAGAAGGGTGGTTGGGATCAGACTGTAGAGGGTCTTGGAGGCCTAGATATCAAAAAATAAACATAAGAAGTTGGATCCTCTTTGGTCATCATAACACCACTTGGAAGATCAGCAGTGCTATGAGAATGTTAGGTGGTCTTCTGCAGGAGGGTTCAGACAGATTTATTAACCCACCAAGAGATGTTTTTCTTTCTTTTCTTTTTTTTAAGATTTTATTTATTTATTTGACAGAGAGAGACATAGCGAGAGAGGGAACACAAGCAGGGGGAGTGGGAGAGGGAGAAGTAGGCTTTCTGCTGAGCAGGGAGCCTGATGTGGGGCTTGATCCCAGGACCCTGGGATCATGACCCGAGCTGAAGGCAGATGCTTAACCACTGAGCCAAGAGATGTTTTTCTAAAGCAAGCAAGAATATCAGCAATTCACCCATTTGACTTGGCAACTGGAGGATGATCTAGTAAGGGTGAAGAGGGGCTACTGCTAGGGCTGTCAAGGTGATGTTTGAATGTTTGATGTGCCAGTTCCTCGAGAGCCCTCATGAGTCCAGCATTCCCTATGCCCCTTCTTCCTGCCTCACCACCATGCACATTATCTTCCCTTCCTGGTCACAGAAAGAGCACTGGACAGGGAGTCAGGGAAACGAGGTTCAAGTCCCCATTCTGCCACAAGTGGTTGTCTGACTTTAGGAAGTTTTGTCACTTCTCTGGGCTAGAAAATGAAGGTGTTGGACTAGTTGATTGGTGATTTTTTTCTTCCCACTCTATCATTCTGCCCAGATGGATTTCTAAAGGTGCTACCAATCTCTTGGCCCCAGAGAGGTAAATAAACAAGCCTCCCGGCTCTGTGTGATACCTCCTTGGGTGCCTTGACCCTGTGCTTTCCCATAACTCAGTTTATCAAACTTGCCAATGGGCAGTGCTCCCGGGTTCCTCCCATGCTTGGAATCGTGAAGAGTTACAGAAGAGGAAAGTGACTGTCTTAGAAGAGCTCGAATTGGATGTGAGTCTCTTGACTTCTAATTGTAGCTTAGGGGGTTAGAGAATGGGCTGGTATTTATGAGTCTGTTGATTTGGATGAGGGGAATAGGGATGTAAATCAATTCGGCAAGAGCACTGAAGCCAAGTCTTCTGGGTCCCAAGCAAGTGCACAGGTGGCTGGGCTTTTGCCTGCGGAGTTTTTTTTTTGTGTGCTCTGAGGACCTCTTTAACTTCAAGTGAGCCTGTGCATTCATGAAGGGGCATGGATGGACTTGAAAGGGAGAGCTGAGAGCCTCAGCTGCTAATGTGGGATGGGGGAGGAAGCTGAGAAAGAATCAGGTGTTCGTTCCTGTTAGTGGCATCCACCGTGCTAGGTTGTGTGACCTGCTATGGGGAGGGGAGGGGGGGAAGAGGAGGCCCCCCCTCACTTACCAGGGCCTGTGTCAGCTTGGAACAAAGAAAAGGCTGAGTCCCTGTCCCCTCTGCCTTCCCCACTCCAGGCTGGAAGCAGTTTGTTCTCTGTGGGCTTGTCTGCTCCGTTCTTGGGCGCTACTGAGGCCTTTCGTCCAGCTTTGTCAGCTTCTTTGTCAGTCTTAGGTTTACTCTGTCACAGGAGACTTGGCTCCAGGACCAAAGGCCCAGGGTTAAGAGTATGTGTGTGAATCTTGGTCAGGCAGGAAGGAGCTCCAAGTCTCAGATTTAAAACAACTTCTTGTTTTCAGAATACTGTGTGTGCGTGTGTGTGCGTGTGTGTGTGAGTGTGCACGTGTGTGCGTGTGTGTGAGCATGCACGTGTAAGCGTGTGTGTGTGTGTGTGTGCGTGCTCACTGCGGTGAGGGCGGCCGTGGCAGTGGAAGAAAGATAGAGGTCGGGAGAGTGTAGTCATTTTCTAGGGCCTGCTGACAAAGTACCACAAACTGGGTTGGGCGGCTTACAAAAATACGAATGTATTCTCTCACAGTTCTGGAGGCTAGATGTCCAGAATTAGGTGGTCGGCGGGCCTGTAGAGGAGCGCCCCGCCTGGCGTCAGGTGGTTGCTGGCAATCCTTGGCGTTCCTTGGCTTATAGACATATCACTCTAATCTCTGCCTCCCATCTTCACCTGGTGTTCTCCCTGCGTGTCTCTGTGTCCAAATTTCCCTCTTCTTATGCAGATATTAGTCATTAGATTAGCAGTCACTCTAATCCTGTATGACTTCACTGTAACTTGATTGCATCTACAAAGGCCCTACTTCAAATAAGGTCACATTCACAGCTAGCGGAGGTGAGGATTTGAACATATCTTTTTGGAAGACACAATTCAACCCACATCAGGAAGGTGCCTATTTGAGGTTATCGGTTCAAACCTTTTTTTTTTTTTCTTTTTAGATTTTATTTATTTGCGAGAGAGAGAAGGAGAGACAGAGAGCATGAGAGGGGGGAGGGTCAGAGGGAGAAGCAGGCTCCCCGCCGAGCAGGGAGCCGGATGCGGGACTCGATCCCAGGACTCCAGGATCATGACCTGAGACGAAGGCAGCCGCTTAACCGACTGAGCCACCCAGGCGCCCCGGTTCAAACCTTTGAATGAGGTGGAGCCTGACTCACGGATCTTTTACTTCATATAAGCATTAAGAGTGTGCTGTTTCTGGGTGCCCATGCCCTGTAACTCATTCCTCAAGGCGTCATTCACAGTGAATCAAGAACAGGAAAATGAGAATAAAGCCACTTTCCTGTTTTTTTGCTGAATGGAATTCTTATGAGCACAAACTGAACAGTGAGTGGCTGGCCTTTCTATGTGTCCCTTTTTCTTCTCTTTTCTTTTTTCATTGTTGTAGGATGCCATTTATTTATATCATGAGAGCATGAGGTTTTTTTAAATTTTATTTTATTATGGTATGTTAATCACCATACATTACATCATTAGTTTTTGATGTAGTGTTCCATGATTCATTGTTTGCTTATAACACCCAGTCCTCCATTCAATACGTGCCCTCAAACTGCGGGTTCTATGTGTCCCTTTTTCATTCATTCTTTCTGGTGTTCCACGGGTTACTGTTGGTCATTTCATTCACTCAAGAAGAATCTGGTCCCTGAAGACAGGAGCCATGTCTTTTTTATTTTTTTAAAGATTTTATTTATTTATTTGATAGACAGAGACACAGCAAGAGAGGGAATACAAGCAGGAGGAGTGGGAGAGGAAGAAGCAGGATCCCCGCTGAGCAAGGACCCCGATGTGGGGCTCAATCCCAGGACTCTGGGATCATGACCTGAGCAGAAGGCAGGTGCTTAATCCACTGAGCCACCAAGGTGCCCTAGGAGCTGTGTCTTAAATTTCCTGCATGCCTTAAGCATGGAACCTAGTGTTGGATGGACACAGAGTGGATTCTCCATGCTTGCAAAAGGATTTATTTTAAATTCCTTCTGCTCCTGTCCTTGTTGTGCCTTGAAAGTCATTCTCTCCACTCAGAGTGCTCCTTCTGAGTGAAGGATGAGGGCCCTGGAGGCTTCAAGCTGGATGCGTGGCCTTCCTGTACGAGGCCCCTGAGTTGAGTGGGGCTGTGGGAGGGACTGGCTTGAGTTTGGTCCCATCATCAATATTACACACACTCCCCAGAGCTCTTCACAGCTCCACAGAGACCTCCAGGCATGTCGTGTTTGGCCCCTCTGATCAGGATGCCTCAGCCCTCAGAGTTCCAGGCAAGGGCAGCCCAGCAGATCTCTGCTTTTCACCCAGGCCGAAGGGCCTGTTGTGGCCTTGGGATCAGAAACAGAGGTGGGGTGAAGACCTGCAGGGAACTGGAACTTCCTTATCAAAAAAGAGAAGAAAATAAATAAATAGAACTTGATAAAGCCAATCGCGTTCAGCCTTGGGAATGGTTTTGGCAAAGCCAGCAGGCTACCCGCATTATAACCTTTTATCTTGTTTCACACAGTTTGGGGCATTTCTGATTGTATCAAGGCCCAAGCTCTTGCTCTTAGCCAGTTCCCCCATGCAAGGACTATGTCTGCTGTAAACATATTCGGAGTTCCTAGGAAAGCTGAATGGGGAAAGCAAGTGGGGCGGCACGTTTTCTTTCTGGTCCATTACCTAGCTCTTGTCAGACCTGCTGGCTGACTCTGGCCTGGTTGCTGGGCGGTCCTGCCTTGATGCTTCACTCTCATACCTGGAGAAATACACTGTAGGCAAAAATTCAGTTTTAACTGACATGCAAAAATTTATCATTTCAGTTTTATCTGAGTTTGCTCTAGTGTCAAGCCTATTGGGACAGCCCATGAAGCAAAACTCTGAGCGGTCTGTAGCAGAAAGACTGGGGACTAATTCTTGAGTGGAGAGCTATGCAGGCACTCACACTTAGTTCAAGGGCAACCAGCCATCCCCAGAATGGAGGGATAATTGCCTCCATAGAAAAACAGTCCTGGTCTCCCACTCAGATTGCCTTCATTCAGCCCCCATGGTCTCATGCCTGGACCCCGGGGTGAGGAGGTTGCCAAACAAGCATTGTAAGTACCCAGGGTCATTTGTAGCTCCTCCGAGAGGCACAAAGAGCCCAGCCTGACAGTAGCCTCGGGCTGGTGTTGGCTGCTTTGGTAGCAGCTTTGCTAACAGGAGCTGGAGGTCTGGGCCATGGTCTGGGCTTGGTAGGAAGCAGCGCTGGTCACATTGGTGGTGGCCTTGGTATTGTGGCTTGGCCGTGGAAGCCCCGCCCAATGGTGCAGCTCTGGGCCCAGTGTTGGCCATAGCCCCTTTTAGCTTTCTGGTGCCATTGGTGACAGAAGCAGCACCTGGGGGGAACTTGGGGACACCAAGTAGTGACAGAAGTGGGCATCCGTGGTGTTGCTGCCATTTGGGGGCAACTGGAGACACCACCAGAGCGAGCCAAATTTGAAGTGTAGGAAATGGCACAGGTACATACAGCAAAGACGTTTTCTGGGAATCCATGAGGCCCCACCAGGCCATGCCTGCAGGGAGTGTAAAAGGAACGAGAATTCCCATAGAATGGAAGGGTGTGAAGTGAAGAGTCCTGTGTCTGCCTGTGGTCACCGAGTCACCCAGGAAGGCTGGTGGGGAGCATGGCTCAGCCTGTAAGCTAGAGCATTCCAACTGGCAACTGGAGGGGACAGAGGCACGTGTCAATCAAAACAGACTGCCAGGAGTCTCAGAGGGAGATGCTACTTTTTTTTTTTTTAAGGCAGACTTTCTAAAAATTCAGAGAAGGGCTGGACATCTATCCTGATTGAGAGGACCAGGAGACATGGGACCCCAGAAGAGATAATGTGCCAGAAGCAGAGCTGGGCATGTCACCTTGACATTGCGGGCCCAGCAGGTGGCCTCGTCAGAACCTCAGGGTAATTATTTTCTCTCTACCCCAAGCCCTGCCTCTGCTCTTAACAAACCCCTTTCTTTTTACTTTCCAAAGCCAAAGGAGTATTGGCATGATTTGTCCCCACAGCTCAATTTATTTTCATTCAGTTCAATTCAACAAATATTTATTGAGTGAAGCAGTCCTGAGAGCCTGGAATGTAGAGAACACATATATGAGCCGGACACGGGTCCTGCTCCAATAGGTCTGTGATTTCTATGGTGATGGAGGAGGAATAAGACAGGTACAGCCTGCTGACCTGACGCCCACACACCTGTCAAGGGTCATCTTCCTCAGAGGCATATTGTGAAAAAGAAGGGGTAACTGAGGAAGTCCCCGCATCCCTCAAGGAGGCTTGACTAGGACACTCTCTCTCCCCACTGTAGAGGGAGGAGAGGGGGCCAGACGGAGGCTTACTCTTCTTGCTCTGTCCCTTTCTCCTCACAGGGTAACTCAAGGCAGTGGGAGGTTACCAGTGGGCTCGGGTAATCAGATGATGTTATGGGTTGAACCAAAAAGATATGTTCAAGGCCTCATCCCTGCTACCTGTGAGTACGAGTGGAAATAGAGTCCAAACATAATCAATTAATCAAGTTAAGATGAGGTGATGCCTAATCCATTGACTAACATCTTCATAAGAAGAGGGAAATTTGGACACCAGCAGACATGGAGAGAGGAATTCCATGTGAAGACAGAGGTAGAGGTTGAATTGCTTAGAGCTGCCAGCCAAAAAATACCAAGGAATATTCTGGCAACCACTGGAAGCTGGAAGAGGTAAGGAAGGATTTTCCCCTACAGGGTCCAGGGGGAACACAGCCATGCTGACACCCTGATTTTGGACTTCTATGAGACAATAAAGTTCCCACCCAGTCTGTTATGGCAGCTGTAGGAAACTAAGACAGATGGAATCGCCTCATAGAATGGGAAACCTTAAAGCTGGAGCTAGGTACCACTCTTCACTTGTTTGAGGGAAGAAACTTACTCAAGGAGTTTAATCCTCCATTGGGATTTCCTGGTTGGCACACCTCAACCCTACTCTCCCTCTCTTGTCCTCAGGACTATCTTTGTGAATGTCCCCCCCTGTTTCTTGTTCTTTTGGTGCTTCTCCACACATCCAAATGTGCCCACAGGGACTGGTCTTTCCCCAGGATGTGTGACCGCCCCCCAGGTGTTCATTACTTCATGCTTGGTGTATTCACGGTAAAGTGACATCCTGCACGAGAGCCTTCAGTGAGACATTTGTGCCTCTCTGGAGTGGGAGGGTGGCTTGGATGGACATGTGCACTCCACACGTGGCACCTTTGGGCTGGCCCCTCAATGTCCACTGCAGACCACTGCATATCTCCCGGTTACCCACATCTCTCTCTCTCTGTTGCACACACAGACACACACACACTCAGTAGCGCTCAGAACCCCTATGTTCTCTCAGCTAAGAGTGGCAAACTCTTGGCTTCAGATTCTGACTGAATTACATATGCAGTGCTATCTCGACTTGTCTGGAGCCCTGTGCCTCCTATGACATGAGCAATTCATAAAACAAAAAACTTAGTGACAGATTTAGAACAGGAGCTCTTTAGAGTAGAAGACCCTGGTGGGGTTTTAGTCTGTATTTAGGCTGCACGTTTCTTCCAGTCTGCAAACCTATGAACTGAGCTTGGGGTTGAGCATGACTGAGAAGTGGGAGATCCTGTTATTGGACTTAGTGACCTAGGAATGGAGTGAAACGAAAATTTTTTTTCTCATTTTTTTTTTTAAACTGTGGTTTCTATTTCCATTGCCCTTCAGGGATGGCACCATGCTCAGGTCAGCGATCACAGGACACCATGGCCCGGCTGCATGCCTTTCTCCGCAGCACAGAATCCCAGAACTGGGGGGCACAGGACGGAGCACCCCATCAGTGGCTGGTCTGCAGTGGCAAGCTGGATCCCCCACCCACACCATGCTAAGAACAAACGTCCTTCCCACCCCAATCCCGCAGCTCAGCTCTGTTCAAAGATCTCATTTTCTCTCCTGGGCCTTCCTACAAATCCTCTCTTTATCCTGCTCTTTTTCTCTCCCACCTGTTGACCAGCACGTTCTTTCCACCCTCCAGCGCCCACAGCTTTGCCTCGCTGTGCTTACTATCTACTCTTTCCTCTGGATACCATGATTTAATTTTTGATTGTAGGGCATTAGATGGATTTAAAGATGTCAGTTTATCGCTTTTTAGATTACAGTCAAACCCTCTTAACATTTCTGTGGTTGACGCGCCCTGCCCCGACCTGCCCAGCCTGCTAGAGCCTTGGACTCGGCCACTTCCCCGCTCGACCACCGGAGGCGCCCTTGGCGCTGCGTTGGCCGTCGACTCACTCCAGACCCCAGGTGGGACGCAAGCGCAGCCTCGCGCTGAGGGTGCGCCCCTGCCTCCAGCTCTCTCAAGCTGACTTTTCGGTCTTGTTACTATGCAGCTTAAGATGGCAGGTCCTGGCTGACCCAGGAAAATAACACAAGGTTCCTGGAACCTCTTCTGGGCTTTGGTCCCACTCCCCTTTGGCATAAAGCAAGTGCGCGGGGTGAGAGGCAGTGAGGGAGGGGAAGTTCAGGAGCAGCGGGCTGTGGCCGGACTCTACACACTGAGAGCCCAGAGCAAAGTATGGCTGTTGGAATGGAGTTTGGTTCTGAGCTTTGTTTTAACCTCTCCGTCCCTCAGTGTCTGCATCTATGAAATGGGGATAATAGTGCCTAGCTTAATAAGATGTTATGAAGAATAAATTTAAAAAAATATGTATACATATTTCTTTGGCCGTTCTATATTTCTACATATATTACATATATCAACGCATATATAAACATGTATATATGAACAACAATATCTGCTACCTGGTAAATGCTAAATAAATGTTATTTATTATCCTGACTATAATCGTGTAGGAAACACAGCCTTAGAGACAATAGGCCTTCAGGCTCCATAATGTACTTGTTGTATGTATATGGCCAATTATTTTAATGCTATGTTATTATTCACTATTTATATCAAGCTTATATATTTTTTTAAATCATATTATTATTCTTATGGGCTAGGTGTTGTCTTTGAGCCCACACACTCTCACTGGGAAATGGGGTTGGAAATTGCTGTTCAGTCTCCTTCTTGGGGTCCAGCAAGATGTCAGAGGGTTTTGCAAAGGGTTGGCAAGTGCGAGGTAGCACTGCTCCCGGCAGGTATGTGGTGGACAAACAGCCCGCTGCGTGGCCTCTGCCCTTTGCCCCCACGAAGCCTCCCATGCACCCTGCACCCTCCATGCCCACGCTGCTGTGAGCCCAGCAGTGGAACTCCCACAGCAACCACCTGTGCTAGGAAATCTAGTAGTACTAGTGAAGAACAGCCATCACCACTAGTCCTTTCCTTTAGGGAGTGAGGACAGACACTTGCCTCAATGGTTTTCAACCAGTTGGGTCACTTTGAGGAAGTCCTCTCACTGCTCTCTGATCGGTGGGGTTCAGCCAGATGACACAAGGGCTCTGCCACCTCGAACACTCTGTGAATCTAAGGTTCCAAGGAACACAAACAGGTTCATGGGACAGATGCCAAGTCTGGCTTTCTTCAGAGTTTGGGGACTCATCCTCAATAATGACACTGAGGCCATAATCCTGGGCAAAGCCAGCTGGCAGGATCAGCCAGCCTGGTGGTTAGCAAGAGCCCTTGCCATAGGATGAGCCACAGTGACAACACATGGCAATTACCCATTTATAGGTTAATGGATGAGTAGCAGGGACATGTGCAGTACTCGAGGAGAAATGACCTTCCATCCTAGCTGGTGGGGGCATGGGGACATACTGTTAGATTTCCAGGAAAGGTCCCTGGCCAAGAAGGGGACACTGGACACATGCTATGTCGGGGTGAGTGTGTCTTTTTCTTTCTTTGGACCTTGGCACCCTCATCTGTAAAATGGAACAGACTGGTTGGAAAAGATAACTCTGACGCTCTTTCCAGCTCTGACATTCTACAAGTTCATTATTTCCTTTCTTCTAGATGTCTCTGGCTAGCAGCCCAGACTGAGGCTGGTCTCTGTATAGGATCATTTTACCTTCTTTCTTACCAGGACTTTCATTCATCTTTATTCTCTGGCACAAGATAAATGTATGCTCTCACCTAGTTAGGAGACTCTTTTCCTCCATTTTTCTTCCTAAACACTTAAATAAATGAAATCTAGTATGTAAAGTGCATCACACAATACCTAGCTCATAATAATGTATGCACGTATATATGCATATGTTCTCCTAATATATGTTTTCCTCTTTTTCCTCAAGCCTAAACATCTATGTCATTTAAAATAATCTTTATTTTTTAAAACTCAGGGCTACTTAGCTTGTTCTTTGCAATAAAAAGTTCTCTTTCAGGGGCACCTGGGTGGCTCAGTTGGTTAAGCGTCCGACTCTTGATTTTGGCTCAGGTCATGATCTCATCAAGGTCGTGAAATCGAGTCCTGCAGGGCTCTGCGCTGGGCGTGGAATATGCTTGAGATTCTCTCTCTCTCTCTACCTCTGCCCACCCCACCCCACCCCAGCTCAATCTCTCTCTAAAAAAAAAAAAAAAAAGTTTTCTTTCAAAAGTAGCTCATACATTCAAGGTCACAGCGTACTGGACCCCAGTCACTTCGAGGTGACGAGCACCATGTCAAATTTAAAAGCAAGGGTCTGTCTTCAGATTTGACAAAATCCCTAGGAGCACATGTTTTCTGGAGATGCAGCCCTTGCTCAGTTCTTAGGGTATATGCGAAGTTGGTAAGAGATCTGATAAAGGGCCAGTGCCTGTGGTCTTTCCTTCTCTTTCCTTCCGTCACTTTCATTCATCAAGGATTTAAGGCGCTCCCTCTGTATGTCAATCACTGCTCAATAGTGATACACAAAGGGATAGTTTGCCTATGAGGCCAAAGAACCTCAAAATCTGACTTTGAGCTATTGAACTTATACTTTCCAACAGTGCTTGCTATTCCAAGTGAGAAAATACAAGTTCATCTCAGATGGGGCTTGAGTTTGCTTCTCTGAATTTAAGCTACCCTCAAATAGGCAAAAAAAAAAAAAAAAAAAAAGTGATCCGGAACCCCACTCACCTATGATAACAGTGAGAAAAGCAGGAAGCCTTTACTGACTATTTCTGAGGGTCATTCCTTCCCAGATACCCAGACCCTCCCCTGCAGCCTCACGTCCGATCCTCAGAACACACTCCAAGGGGCACAGATCCTGGAGTAGAGATTATTGTTCTCATTTTTGGGAAGAGAAAATGCAAACTCAAGAGGTTGCTATCAACAGGTGAAAAAGGGGAGGGGGACTGGCCTTGGGGAGAGTGGCAGGTCCCTAGTTGGACCCAGATTAGAACCTGTGCTCTGTGAGCCACCTGTGCGTGGCTTACAGAATTCTTACAGACTGACTCTTGAATGGGAGTAGGAAGACTATAAAATAAACTTAGCCTGGACCCTATGACTCTGAGCTTCTTCAGAAGCCTCACAGACAGCACATTGCCTTTGTATTTGTTTTAACCATACATGATTTTCTACTACTAACAGAAGGATGTAGAAAATTCCATGGCAGAGCAAACCCATAGTTTGCACTGTGATGACTAAAATAGGGAGTGATGGGGAGCCAGTAGGGTCAACTGTCTCCCATGACAAGGGAGCTTTCTTCCCATGTTGGGGTTTTCTTCTTCCTCTGTATCTACATCTTGGAATCACACTCTAGCTATTTGGAGAGAGGAAATCAAAGGAGGGTGGGGAGAAGGTGGGAGAAGACTGGAATAAAGAGCGCTGGTTGGGCCTTGCCTCTTAAGGAAAGAAGAGGACAGGAGCCATAAAAGCGGAGAGGTAAAAACAGAAGGGAGTAGGAGAATGACTCCTGATTCAAGAGTAGTAGATATCACATTGATTGATTTATGGATGTTGAACCATCCTTGCAGCCCAGGAATAAATCCCACTTGGTCCTGGTGCATAATCCTTTTAATGTACTATTGGATCCTCTTAGCTAGTATCTTGGTGAGAGTTTTTGCATCCAAGTTCATCAGAGATATTAGTCTATAATTCTCCTTTCTAGAGGAGAACGTAGGTAGCAATCTCTTTGATCTTGGCCACAGCAACTTCTTGCTAGACACATCTCCAAAGAAAAGAGAAACAAAAGTAAAAATGAACTATTGGAACTTCATCAAGATAAAAAGCTTTGGAACAACAAAGGAAAGAGTCAACAAAACTAAAAGGCAACCTATGGAATGGGAGAAGATATTTGCAAATGTCTTATCAGATAAAGGGCTACTATCAAAAATCTATAAAGAACTTATCAAACTCAACACCCAAAGAACAAATAATCCAGTCAAGAAATGGGCAGAAGATATGAACAGATATTTCTCCAAAGGAGACATACAAATGGCCAAAAGACACCTGAAAAAATGCTTAACATCACTCAGCATCAGGGAAATACTAATCAAAACCACAATCAGATACCACCTCACACCAGTCAGAATGGCTAAAATTAACAAGTCAGGAAATGACAGATGCTGGTGAGGATGTGGTGGAAAGGGGAATCCTCTTACACTGTTGGTGGGAATGCAAGCTGGTGCAGCCACTCTGGAAAACAGTATGAAGGTTCCTCAAAAAGTTAAAAATACAGCTACTCTACAACCCAGTAATTGCATTACTAGGTATTTACTCAAAGGATACAAATATAGTGATCCAAAGGGGCACTTGCACCCCAATGTTTATAGCAGCAATGTCCACAATAGCCAAACTGTGGAAAAAGCCCAGATATCCATTGACAGATGAATGGATAAAGACGTGTACACACACACACACACACGCACTGGAATGTTACTCAGCCATCAAAAAGAATGAAATCTCGCCATTTGCAACAACATGGGTGGAGCTAGAGGGTATTATGCTGATCGAAATAAGTCAATCAGAGAAAGACAAACACCATATGATTTCACTCTTATGTGGAATTTAAGAAACCAAACAGATGAACATAGGGGAAGGGAAGGAAAAATAAAATAAGATGAAATCTGAGAGAGAGGCAAACCATAAGAGACTCTTAACTATAGGAAACAAACTGAGGGCTGCTGGAGGGGAGGTGGGTGGGGGAATGGGGTAACTGGGTGATGGGTATTAAGAAGGGCACTTGATGTATTGAGCACTGGATGTTATATGCAACTGATGAGTCACTAAATTCTACCTCTGAAACTAATAATAAAAAAAAGAGCAGTGGATAAAAAAGATGAAAAGAGATATAGGAAATAAATAATAAAGGCCTTTTAGAAAAACTGAAGCATGAAACCAAAGTGCCAATGGGTGTTGGTGACGCCTTTCTGAAAATTGGAAAAATGTTTTTTGGTCACTCTGGTGCCTCTGGCAAAATTTGTTCCCTATTTGTGGCACTTGAGCTAAACTAGTGGTCGACCCTTGCTTTAAAGGGTAATAACTTCTCAGGCTGATCCAGATTGCTGTTGCCAGCAGGGACTCAGAGAGACAGACGCCCTATGGCTGAAGGATTAACAGGAGTCCCAGCGTGCCAGCTTCAGGCAGGGGAAGGAAAGGAGGAAGTGAGGAGGACAGAAAGGTTGGAGGTAGGAGATCTGATAAAGGGCCAGTGCCTGTGGTCTTTCCTTCTCTTTCCTTCCGTCACTTTCATTCACCAAGGATTTAATGTGCTCCCTCTGTATGTCAATCACTGTTCGAGGCACCATGATCTCAGTTAATCTTGAAGATAACCCTTTGGTAAAAATATTATTTTCTCCATTTCACAGATGAAAAAATGGGAGCTCAGAGTACATTTCTTAAGGTAGAAAAGAGAAGGTTTACATTCTGTTCTGCCTGATTCAAAACCTTACTGCTTGCAATAAACCACATGACGAGAGGGCTAAAAATGGCTAGGCTATAAAATATGCTCCGAAGCAGCAATATTTACTTTACCTGTTTGCAAGAACCAGGTACTGTTCTAGGCTTTTGGGTGCACAACCCAGGCAGAGGTCCTGGCATCCTGGAGAGTGGTAGGTGCCCTAGGGGGTTGGGCCATAAACAAACAGAAAGATGGGCTGTAAAGTGTCAGCTAGTATTAAGGGGGATGGAAGAAAATAAGGCTGGGAGGGGCGTGGGGGGGTGGCCACACTGCTGGCCTTGTGAGAGGGTGTCAGGAAAGACCTCCCTGAGGGGTAGCATTCGCGCACCGAGGGAGAAAGTTCAGGAACATGCAGGCAAGTGAGACAGATGCTCAACAGACAGCTGCTGGGTTTCTACTGTGTTTCTCATCCGTTATTTCATTTGATCAATACAACACCATGGAGAGGGAGTCATTATTATGACCTCTTTTATGATTAAGGGAGTGGAGATGTGGAGGTATAAGGGACTAGCCAGAGGTGCACACTCTCTGAGTAGTTCAGAAGTTGAAACAGGGTCCAATCTACCCCAAGCCTAGGCTCTTACCTCCTTCAGACCACAGAGACCCCTGGAGGCAGAACCTGACGAGGTCCTCAGAGTCCAATCATAGTGTCCTATCAACCAAACAGGAGCCAAAGGAGTGGGTGCTCTACCCAGAAAGGATATTTATTCATAAAGCCAGGACCAGCCAAAGCTAAAAGCAAGGAGGGCTTTTTAAAAATGTGTGTATTCAAAAATGTTTGCTGAATAATAGCTAGCATGGATGGAGTAATATCTAGCAGGTGCTGTTCTAGTGCTTTCCATGAATGAAGTAACACAACCTGAATAGCCACCCTGTGATGAAGGTACAATTATTATCTCCAATTTACATATATGAAAACCAAAGCGAAAGCTGAGTGTAAGTGCCAGAGCAAGGATTCAAATCCAGGCAGGCCAGTGTGGGAACAAGCTTCCACTCTGACTCTCTACTTCCTGCAGCGGAAGTAAGGCCTGAGGAGAGGGAGGTGTGAGCTCGGCTGTCAGGGTGGGAAGGTTTCAGCTGCTGCAGAGTCAGGCTGAGTAACAGAGGATGATGGAGGTTCACCAAAGGGTGACAAGCCAGAATGGTCCCTGGCCCGCCACCCCTCCACCCCCTATGCTGTCGATAAGGAACTAGGGTGCAAAGCAGCAGGGAACAGCTGCTGGAGAAGGGAGGAGACCTAGCCTCCTGGGCTAGAGCTTTCTCACAGAAGAGAGGGCTCAGGGAGGAAGCAGGGGGCGGGGTGGGGGGAAGGACTTGAAGTTTCTAATATGGCCAACTCAAAAGAAGATAAGACCTAAAACAAAGCCTCCATTTTCAAAGGAAATGAATACTAGGGCTTAAGACAAAATGAGAGGAAGGAAAACCCATGCTGCAGGCAGAAGGGGGGTGAGGCTGGTTTTGACCCCAGGCTGCCCAGCCACGATGTGGTCTGTGAACTCCAGGGAAAGTCACCTACCACAGGACCCAACTCTTGCCCTTGTCTATAGGAAAGGGGAAAGACATGAGCTCTATCCTGTCTAATCCTTTGCTGCACTGAACGGAGACATCTGCTCCGCTCTTGCTAATTTAGTGTGGGAAGCCTGGCTCGTTCTCCGGTGTAGATAACGATTCCCACTAGCTGGCAGGCAGGCTAGGGAGCCAGGGGCCCAGCCGCATCCCTCCCTGGCTAACATTCCATCACTCGGCAACCTGCCCTCCTCAGGCAGGCTGCAGCTGGTCAGGCAACCTATATGCCAAAGCTGAGGCACCGGCAGGAGGAGGGGCAAGTTTCCTGCCTCAGAGCGAGATAATGCAAACTTGCTCATACAGGCTCAGGCTGCAGATTCCCAGAATAGGCCTCTGCTCAGAGCCCCCTGAGCCAGCAGTGCCCAGAGAGAAGCCAAGGGAGTAGGAGGTATTTGGAGGAGTTGTTCCTAGCTGGATATGCTAGAGGGTTTGGGGGTGAGGAGGAGAGCAGGTTTGTCAGAGATGGATGGACATGGTCTCTGGTCCTGCCACCTTCACCCAGGTAGGCACACCACAAACGGGGCAACAGAGCCTTGTGATGGCCCTGATTACAAGTTTTGGCACAGAGTCTCTCCAACTGGAAAAGCACAGGTAGTAACCACATAGGCTTCAGAACAAATGTGTGCTCTGGGATAGACTCACCCCATGCTTCCAGTGTCCCGCATTTTCTACACTGATGCAGGAATGGCTGCCTTATCATTTCACTGGGCCTTCTCTCTACACTCTCCAAGAAAAGAACTTGGACATCACATCTGTCCTCAGCAGACTGATGAAGAAAGGAATGCTTATCTTTTCTCCCTGAGCCCTAATGGCATCTTCAACCATCCCCCACCCTGCTCTTGTTCTTATGTTCTAAGCGTCTATCTGTTCTTATGTTCCCACTTAGATGCTTCTCATCCCAGCTGAAGGCATGCCCCTAAGAGGAATTCAAATTTTCCTGGGAGCCTTAGAGGATTCAAAAGTTAAGCCAGCTTGACAAAAACCCAACACAAATTAGCTTAAGCAAAAAGAGAATTTATCAGCTCACCTAACTGGAAGATTCAGGGCTGGTTGGATCTAGGGGCTCAAATGACATTATCTGGGCTCTCTTTTTCCCTATGGTTGGCTCTTTCCTGCTGAGTGTTGGTGTCATTGTTTTTAACTGTGGATGGGATTCCTCCCTAAGGTCAGGTCAACACCAGGCTTACATGGTCCCTGTTTGACAACTCCATTAGAAAAAGAAGGTTTCTTTTCCCATTACTAAGTAAGATTCTGGTTGGCCTTGCCACTTGGCCCACGTGCCCAGCCCTGAACCCACCACTGTATCTAGAGGGGGGACTTGGGTTGGTCAGGTCTAGGTCTAGGTCAAGTGTCCAGGTTAGTGTCTGTGTGTTAGAGGATGGGCAAGTTCTGGTTCCAGAAAAAAAAACAATGAGACTGGGGAGAGGCAAAGTAATAAGTACTACAGTCTACCATAATGGTGTCTGCCATCTTGTGGCACACAGTAAGAGAAAGATATAGGGTAGGGATTCCTTCCCACTTACTCCACTAACACATTGGGCAGATCCTAGCTCTTCAGTGGGTTTCCAGGAGCTTGGGATTATCCAACTGCCCTACTTTCTTCTCCAGCTCAGGCAAGCCCCCCCACCCCACCCCCTCTTGCAGGGAAAAGCTCTTTTTATAGGCTTATTCTATCCATCAGTGCTCTTAAAACTTCTTGGGAACACTTCCTAATGCTCCCTCCCCCAGCCAGTGCCTGGCTGAAACTCTAGCCTTCCTGTCTATATGGCACTCAGCCAACACTTCTGGACTCTTTCCAGACATCACCCCCATTGTGCAATGAGGTCACCAGAGCCTACTGAGTCAGGCTGGGACTGAGCCCAAACCCAGCCCTGGCTTTAGGAGGACAGGGACTTCTCTATCTCCTTGTGAGGGTTAGCTTTGGAGCTACATTACCCTCATGGTCATCTTTAAGAATTCCTCACTCTACCTCCCAGAAAATGAAGCCCAAATCATGAACTTGTCTTTTGTAAACAAATCCCTCAGCCATTAGGTCAATATAATCTTACATTATCTGAGTTGGAAGGGAATGTAATGGACAAGTGGACAAGTTATTTACTCCAACCACTGAACTGATGTTTGAATCTCCCTACAATGTCCTAAGGAGTGGTCATCCCTTGCGGAGAAAGGGGAACCCTCCTACACTGTTGGTGGGAATGCAAGCTGGTGCAGCCACTCTGGAAAACTGTATGGAGGTTCCTCAAAAAGTTGAAAATAGAGCTACCATATGATCCAGCAATTGCACTACTGGGTATTTACCCCAAAGATACAAAAGTAGGGATCCGAAGGGGTACGTGCACCCCGATGTTTATAGCAGCAATGTCCACAATAGCCAAACTGTGGAAAGAGCCAAGATGTCCATCAACAGATGAATGGATAAAGAAGATGTGGTATATATATACAATGGAATATTATGCAGCCATCAAAAGGAATGAGATCTTGCCATTTGCAATGACGTGGATGGAACTGGAGGGTATTATGTTGAGTGAAATAAGTCAAACAGAGAAAGACATGTATCATATGACCTCACTGATATGAGGAATTCTTCATCTCAGGAAACAAACTGAGGGTTGCTGGAGTGGGGGGTGGGGTGGGAAGGATGGGGTGACTGGGTGATAGACACTGGGGAGGGTATGTGCTCTGGTAAGCGCTGTGAATTGTGCAAGACTGTTGAATCTCAGATCTGTACCTCTGAAACAAATAATGCAATATATGTTAAGAAAAAAAAAAAAGAAGAAGAAGGTAGCGGGAGGGGAAGAATGAAGCGGGGGAAATCGGAGGGGTAGACAAACCATGAGAGACGGATGGACTCTGAAAAACAAACAGGGTTCTAGAGGGGAGGGGGGTGGGAGGATGGGTTAGCCTGGTGGTGGGTATTGAGGAGGGCACATTCTGCATGGAGCACTCACTGGGTGTTATGCACAAACAATGAATCATGGAACACTTCATCTAAAACTAATGATGTAATGTATGGGGATTAACATAAGAATAAAAAAAAAAAAAAGTGGTCATCCTTCCCGAGTTGGACCACTTTTAGGAAGTCCTCATTATCAGGAAACTCTGTCGGCAACTGTTCCTCTCTTTTCTTTCCATTCTCCATGGACCCTGGAAGGAACACTTACTTCTAGACCCTCACTTTAGAGGTCTGGGAGTCAGTCCTCAAGGCAGCTTCTTCAGATGGTCTGAATATTTGCTTCTTGATTTTGTGAGCTCTGAGACATTGCAGAAGTTCCTTGGTCCCTACATGGTCAGGGGCTATGCTGTAGGAGGTGGTACAAAGCTTTATGGGAGTCTGTGGAAAATTGTCCAAATACTCTTGTCCTCCCTTCTCCAGTGTTGGAACTGACTGGATTGAGCTGTTTCTTTGCTTTAGGGGAGTTATTGCTAGGGTTGCAGTGCCTAACACTCCTGGGCCCCCAACCTACAGATTGTCACTTTTGGGCCCTCTACCTACAGAATGCGGCAGTGAATGGTCTTTTAAAATTAGGTGCACAGCTCATAGCAGTGCTCTTCTGCCCAGGGGAGGGTAGAGTCACAATAAGATCGGCATGAAGTGCCCAGAGTCCTCACCTTTGTTTACTATGGGGAAAAGATTTGGGGTGAGAAAGATAAAAGAGTCCATTTGCCTCCCAAATAGTGTCTCTTAACTGGAAGAACCTTTATTCAATACACTCTACTCTTTCCCTCAACCTAGCAGACTTAGTGGACCTTAGAAGAGCCCCCTGGTATATTATCAGATGCTTCCTGAAGGCAATCCATGTCCTAGCTGTCAAGGAGTTTACATCCTTATAGGAGGAAAGGGCAAAAATGTATAATTCTACATAACCGTGGCCTGGGAAACAGACTTTGGGAAAGTAGAGAGGGCAGAGTCAAAAATTATGTAGGATGGATGTGTTGGGAAATAGGAAGACTTGCCCAGGACAAGTTACCTGAAACAATTCTGCCATTCTGAATTTCTCTCTCTCTCTTTTTTTTTTTTATACCGACTACTGCCTTCTTGTGGGCTTCTTATCTAACAGATCACACTTCCAGCTTTCTGCAGATACTCAGTTACTGTATGCATTTTATTGAAACACCCTCTGAAATCAAGTATGCACTTCCCAGGGGTGAGAGAAGACAATGTGGTGCTTCACAAACAGGATGACTTTGAGTTAAATAGATGTGCATTTAATTTGGGTTCTACACTTACCTAGATGTGTGACCTTGATCAAGCCTCTTAACTTTTGATTCTCAGTTTTCCCATTTATAAATAGAAGGGTAATGTTTACCTTCAAAGTTCCACACCGTGTTCTCTCTCACCCCCAAGTTTGCACACGCTGTGCCTTTTGCTTTATTTTCTCCCCCACTCTTTGCTGAGGTAATATCTCATTCTTCAGGTCTCAGCTTAGATGCCCCACTCCTCAGTACCCTCATCCTCAAAGATCAGGCTGACTATTTTCTCTATGTGCTCATTTATTCCATTGTATTTGACCATATCTCAACACTTACACACTCTGAACTGAAGGTTTTTCTTGCCCCCCTCTCCTACTCTGAGGAGCTGGAAACTCCATGAGGTCAGGAACTAAGGTTTGTTAACACTCACATCCCATCTTTGTCCTGTTCCATTCACTTTTGATCTAAAGAAAGTCAGGAAAAAGTGAGCCACATTAGGTAAGGAATTCACAATTCTGAAAGTCTGAAGAAAATGTCAACAGCTCACTGAGTGCTTATTAGCTGAGTGCTTTGCAACAATTCAGCTCATCAAATTGCCATCTCCATCCCAGTACTGTGTTAGGCACTAGGCGATGATCTCCTTTTGGTACAGAAATCGAGTGATGTGTCTTCTGAACTGATTTTAAAGCCTAGTAGTTTCCAACTTCATGAGATTTACAGCCAGTTTTGTATATGTGAAACTACCCAAATCACCAAGAGAATTAGTTTTCTCAGAGAATTCTCATCAGTAATAGCAATTTCCACAGTTTGTTTGGCACCCATAGTTGTAAATAATTTATTTAAAAAACTCAGCTGCATATAAATTTATTACAACAATCTAGATACTTTATCATAAACAAAAATAATGATAGCTATGGTTCTTCTATTTATTTCAGATGTTGTCACTTCTGAAGTGCACATTCATTGTATATAGAGGTTAATAGCATAAGCTCCAAGGTCAGATGGCCTGTATTTCAGCCCCACCTCTGCTATTCACTAACTGTGTGATCTTTGGCAGATCATCATATCCCTCTGTGCCTCAGTTTCCTGGTCTATAAAGCTGTAATAGTAGCATCTGCATTATAGGGTTATTATTAAATGAGCTGATACATGTAAGGGCTTATAACAGTGCCCAACACCTGTTAAATACTCTATAAATGCTAACTATTATTATTTGCTAGGTATAAATTAAACATCAGAAAAGTGTTTTGGTAGGATTACCTTTAAATTCCCTGCCAATTCTACGGTTCTGTGTCTCTATACCATTCCAATCCCTCAGCATTTCTATTCAGTAGGGAGGGGGCAGCATTATCCACATTTTACAAATAGTGAAATTGAGCCATAAAGAAGGAAAATGTCCAGTAAGCGAGTGGCAGTCTGAAACTGGAACACAACTTTGTAGATGTAAGTACTAGGACTTTTTTCAGGAGGTTCTGAGACTATACACTTAAAAAACAGTGTAAGACATCCCTTAGGAGCCTCTGAGAAGTGACCCCTTGATGGCTCTTCTCTGCCACAGTTCTCTACAGACGCTCAAAGAGGTCGCTTCTCTATTCTCTCTGAGATGATCTCAGGCCAAGGCTTCCCATATATTTTTCTTACCAGCTTTCAAAAGAGCCATATTAGGGCATCAAATGAGGTGGTGACTAGATAACTTTCTCTTCGTTTCCCTACATTTGTTGCCTCTTTCAGCACTCCAGTTCTGGGTTGTCCTAAGTATACACATAGTTCACCTGACTCTTCAAAGGGTGTCATTCTGCTGAGTCAGGACATGAAAGCACTTGAGACCCCCCACAACTCATCTTTCAAAAAACATTCTCTCCCCAACCACTTCCCACACCCCATTCCACCCTTTACTTCTGCAATTGTGGACAAAGAATCTGCAAAAGCTCCTGTCTTCTCCCTCTTCCTCTGCCTCCCTCTCTCTTCCTATCTGGGTTGGCCAGAAGGAAGACTCTGGCTATACAGGACCCTCTCTGTGCAGAAGCAGCCCCCAGGAGCTTGAGGACGGAGATTGCTCCTGTGTCTGAATCTGAACTGTTTAAAAGGACTCAGGATGCTTTTCTTTTCTGTCCACTAGGGGGCTGCTTGTAGGGGGATGGAAAAAAACGAAGGCTTAAAAAAAATATATCATGCTGCTGAAATTTCAGCAAGAGGGGAAAAGAGAGAGTGCGTGAGAGAGAGACAGCAAAGCAGTCCCAGGCTTCCTTGTCTCTCACGTCAGAGGCAGGAACCTACTGTGCTAAGGCTGTTGGCTCAACACGCAGAGACCGAGAAAGGCACAGACACAGAGAACGAGAGGAGAGGGGTCCCCCCTGACCCAAGGAATTACCACCAGTGGAGTAAAGCCACCTGACTTTTTAATCTTATTTTTGTTGCCTCCTCTTTCTCCTTCCATTCTAGCCCTGTCAGCTTGGGTTTCATTTCTTTCGTGGAGCCTCGTCTCTTCCTCCCAGAAAAGGAGGAAGGAAAGAAAAGGGAGAGAGGTGGGTTCTCTAGGTGAGCGCATCAGCTGGTTCCAGCCCGCACAGACAAGAATTCTCTTCGCAGGAAGCTCCTCTCGCTCCCCTGCCGCCCACCCTCAGCCGGGTAAGTCCAGCGCACTTGCTCCTTCGATTTCCTTGCTAGCGTGATTTCAGCACCACGGAGAGCTATGAGATGCATTTTTTTTTTGGTTCCCGTGTGTCTCTGTGTGTTCCTGCAAGGCGCTTGGCACTAAGGTTACATCTGTCTTTCTGCTTTCCAGTCGAGCAGTGTTCTGCGTAGGGAAAAGAAAGGCGCAAAACTGTGTCTACCGAATTAAAGGGGGATGTGGACTCTGGCCTTCGGGTGTGTGTGTGTGTGTGTGTGTGTGTGTGTGTGTGTGTGTGCTGTTGCATAAGATAGGTGAGGTCTGAGGTAAATTGCTAGTGGGTTTCTGTGTGTCTCCGTGTAGGGCTGTTCTTTTTCTATGTAGATAAGAGGGAGGGTTTGGGGAATTAGCCATGCACCTTCTTTAACTCTTTCAGGACAAATCGTGGAGGGAAAGTATTGCAAAGGAAGCCTGAGGGGGTTGGGAAAAGTTAGGCTCCTCTGTGAGAGCTTGGAAGAGGTGGCTTTTTAAATGTCAATTTCCCCAGGATCTCTGGGTTCTTGCTGTGGAGAGAGCCCAGTCTGACCTTTTACTTTCTCTCCTGGTGTGAATCCGTGGCAAGTGGGCAGGTGCAACAGGTGAGCAGCAGGTTGGGGTGGTTTGGGGGGCTGAGATCCCCCTGACTTCATGGTGGTAGGAAAGCATCAGTGTCTTGAGCTTTACAGAGGTTGGCCAATGTGGATT